>NW_021940039.1:10722664-10797029 GCF_001715985.3 Manacus vitellinus | reverse complement strand
ACAGCCTTGAGCTGCACCAGGGGAGGTTTAGGTTGGACATCGGGAAGAAGTTCTTACAGAGAAAGGAATCAGACATTGAAATGGGCTGCCCAGGGAGGTGGTGGAGTCCCTGCCCCTGGGGGTGTTTAAGAAAAGACTGGATGTGTCATTTAGTAGACAAGGTGGTGTTTGGTCAAAGGTTGGACTTAATGATCTCAGAGGTCTTTTCCAACCTAGTTAATTCTGTGATTCTGTGATTTGCACTGGCACATACCAGCCAGAATCCCCATCAGGGCACCAGGACATCTTGCTAGGGCATCAGGGTATGTCCTGGGGCATCCCTGCCTGGACATCCTGCAGGGGCACAGGGACATCCCTGTTCAGGCATCCCCAGCGAGGCACTGGGATGTCTGCACATGGATATCCTCACCAGAGCACTGGGGCAGCCCAGTGTGGGCACTGGGCATCCCAGCCAGCACCTGTGGTGGGCACTGCACTGTCATTGCTGCCCTGCAGGGCATCTGGGGCATCCCTGCCTGGTGGCTCTGCTGTGGCACTGGCACAACTCTGCCACCATCCCTTTCAGGTCAGAGTGGCTGCCCCATCCCTGGAAGTGTTTGAGGCCGGGTTGGACGGGGCTTGGAGCAATCTGGTTTAGTGGAAGGTGTCCCTGCCCATGGCAGGGGGGTTGGAATGAGATGGTCTTTGGGGTCCCTTCCAACCCAAACCATTTGTCACAGCAGCCCAGCTGTGCCCACAGAGGGGCACCAAGGGTGTCACAGCCTGGGGTCCTGCATGGGCATTGGGATCCCTGCTGGAGCACTGGGACATCATGGCAGTGTGGGGGCACTCCTGTGTGGGTGCCCTGGGACACAGGGGCATCTCTCTGCCTGGGCTCTCCTCACAAGCATCACTGCCTGCAGCTCCCTGGGGAGTTTGGGATGGGACTTCAAAGCCACATCCAGAGGAGTGCTGTGCTCCTCCAGGGTCCTTTTGCTTAGAAGATGGGTTTGGACCAGCAGAAGGGATGTTTCTGCATTGAAATCTCTCAGATTCAGTGGAAAAGGTGTTCCTATTTTCAAGAGCCATCCCCTCCTCTGAAGTTGCTGGGGTTTGGTGTTTGGGTTTTTTTGGGGTTTTTTTTGTTTGTTTGGTTTTGTTTTGTTTTTATAAAACGACCTGTGTAATTCAATATACATTGAATTCTATTCCTAGAGAGCCCCTCCAGCCTACCTGTTATAGTTCTCTTGGTTGTCTGCCCATAGCCTGGCTCCTGGCACCCAGTCCTCTGGGTCTGGCTGAAATGTGCAGGTGGAATCACTTCTAGTGGCAGTGACAGCAGGGTACCAGTGCCAGGAAGATTATCAGTAAGTAAGACAGTTAAACAACCTGTAGCCTCTGGGATTGTGGGTGTCTTATTTATTTTGGAGCCTCTGATCAAAAAGCCTGGAAATGCAGTCCCACTTCAGAGGCAGTGAGTCAGAGGAGATGAAAGAACAATCACCTGACTCAGTCTTTGCAGACTCATCCTTTGGGATAAGACACCTTCCAAAACCTGGCACTGAGCATGCAGGAAAGTCTCACTCTCTTCTGGGGTTGTGGAAGTGGGGTGAGAGCTGCTTCAGAGTCCTCTGAGATGCTCTGTCCCAGACTCTGCATTCCCAGCAAATGCCCAGAACTGTCCAGTGGTCCTGGGGCTCTTTAAGTCCCCTGTGCTATTCTTGCTGCAATTGCTATTTGATTTTCCTAAAAGAAATAGGCTAATTAAGTGGGAAAATTAAAATTAAAAAGAGAAAAAGTATTTGGCTGTTAGTGCTCTGATATTCACCTGCAACAGTTTTCAGTGTATCTTGGGCCAGAAAACTGTCCTCCCAATTTGGAGAGGCGTTGGATTTGGTACACAAGGCAGAGCAAAGCCCAGCCTCTCCTCTGGCTTTGCTGACTCCAGAGTGAAAAGGTTGGAAGCAAAAGCAGCACTCAGGAGTCCTGGGTGAGTTCTTGGACAGCCCAGCAAAGGTCTGGCCATGGGCACTGATTCAGGTCTTCAAGGCAGGAGACCTCCAAACTGCCTGTACGAAGGGAACCTCTAGAGATGGGACCTTCTTGGGGTAAAAACATCTTAAAAGTTTGCTGGGCAAAGCCTCGGGCTGCAGAGCTGCTGCTGGGGGCACGTGGCTGGGACAGCCGGGGCCCCAAGTGCTCTGGTCTGACCCATCCAAAGCTGCTCCTCTGTGTTTCTACTCTGCTGTTGCTCCTGCTGAGCCCTTGACATCTCCAGCAGTCAGAAACACTTTCCCTGCCTTCCCTCTTTTGCCCTGAACCTCAGGTCAGGTAGAAAGGTGGGTTAGAGATAGAAGAAAACGCTGATGCTTCAGAATGAATCCCTGTTACCTGGGGCAGGGGAAGGTGCACTGCTGGTGCCTCCACTCCAGTGGAGTGCCAGTAGATGTGTGAGAGCCTTCCAGAAAGACTCTGGGGACAACAGAGCCAGTGTCCTGGGAAAGACAGGATCTGCAGGCACTGGGGTACAACGACTCATATCTGCCAGATATCAAAAATAATCCTTCCTAGGCTTGAAGGCTGGGAAAGTTTCCAGCATTTCCTTTTCTTTGCCCAAATAACAAAACTTCAGTCAAGGAAAGTGGTTTTGGGAGGGATAGCTCACACCATGTCACTTGTCATCAGGGTGGCTGCCTGGGAAAACATGGACTGCACTCAGCTCCCAAAGTCAAGCTTGGACTTCTTTGAGCTCCAAGTGACAGCAGCCACTGTAACGACCAGAGTTCACAAGCTGATGAACTCTGAATACAAAATACGTGCTGCATCACCCAAGGCATAGCATGCAAGGAGAGGACTTGGCCTTCCCCTCAGTGGTCACATCTGTATGAACAGCCCCCAAGGGCTTCTGAGCTCCCAGCCCAGCTGTGTCCCCTTCCAACCAGGTGACTTGAGGGGACACTTTGCTTTCAGGGCAGGTCACCAAGGCACAGCCCCTCTCCCCTGTGCTGCTTCCAGGGATGTGGGCACTGGCAGGTCTGTGCTGGGCCAGGAAAGCATCTGGCCCCAGTTCAGTCCCTCAGGAGCACATTGGTTCAGATGATGCCGTGGCAGCCATCCAGCTGTGGCTGGAGCACAGCTGGGTGAGGCAGAGCCATGAACAGTCTGATGGCTGCAGCCCAGGTGCTGCCTGTCTCTGCTTTATTGGGCCCTGCTCAGCTAACGTGGTGCTACCCTGGGGCTGTGGAGGAAGAGGGCAATCCCAGAGCTGAGCCGGAACAGACCAGAGGGGCAAACCTCACATTGCTCCGGGAAGCACAAGGAATGAGGCCCACAATGGAGACGAGTCTGAGGGCTGGGGCAATGCAGTCCCAGCCACTGCAGCACTGACTCTCCACTCCCTGTGTGGAGCCGACCAGAGCCGGGGGCTTCCCTTCCCTTCCCTTCACCAGAAAACTCCCTTTTGCTGAGGAGGTGTCAGTGCTCTGGCTCTCAGCACGCATCTGTCTCTGCTCCAGGAAGGGATTTGCCACTGAGCTACAGTGTGGATGGCCCTCGGGGTTCAAGAGCAAAGAGATAAAGGGCTTCTTCCAGCTCCCATTAGCAGAGATTCTCGAGATGTATGAGCCTGCGGGCTCCCCTCTGCCCCTCCTGGGTGAAGGAGTTCTTCTCTGTGTCTCTCTCCCTTAGCAGGGGAAGCATCCTAAATCTTCAAACATTTTTGTGAAGGCACCTTTCATCTTGTGACCAAAACAGGATCCAGGACAGGGTTTAGAAGTCCATGGCCACCACACTCCGGGCATCTGCTTGAGCAGCTGCCAGCCCAGTTCTGCCTGGCCTTTTCTGGAGCCAGTAAACACCTGCCCGCAGCCCGGCCGGGGAGCGCTGCCCGCTGTCCCTCCCTCCCACTGTCCCTCTCCCCCGCTGTCCCTCTCCCCCGCTGTCCCTCCCTCCCGCAGCCCGTGCCGCGCCCCTGCCCGCCTCTGGCAGCTGCCTGGTGCCATCTCGTGGTTAAATCCCTTCTCCGGAGCATCCCTGTTTCTGTCCCGCCACGACTAGAAAGGAGAGAAGCCCGCGGGCATTAATTTTCCGCGGGGTTTTTCTCACTCCCCTGACCCCGGGTGAAGTCTCCGCTCGGTGCCCCCGTTCCCAAGGGGCCGAGCAATGAGTGTCTTGCCCGACCCCCCTCCCCTGGCGCCGCTGTTTTTACACCTCCACCGTCTCCTGTTCCGGCAGGGGAACATCTCGCCGTGTTTCGCTCCCAGGATGGCCAAGCCCACGTGCTGGACGCCCACTGCCCTCACCTCGGGGCCAACCTCGCTGCCGGGGGGCGGGTCCGGGGCGGCTGCATCGAGTGCCCCTTCCACGGCTGGCAGTTCCGAGGAGAGGATGGAAAATGCACCAGAATCCCGTATGCTGGAAAAGGTGAACGTGCCCCAAATCCATGGAGAGCAGCCACAGAAAGGATAGTGCCCCACGTCCCCATTAAAAGCCACTTCATTAGGGGAAAGTTGTCTTTATAATAATTCACCCTCCATCCACTCCCCTGTTTCATGCAGCACCCTGGTTTTCCTCTGGGTTGCCCATGTCCCAGTGTTCCACAGGAACAGAAACACAGGGTTCCAGTGCCCTTCCCTATGTTAGATGGTAACTGGGACTTCAGTTAAATAATACCCTTCTTGGTTCTGACAGTCCCACATCTCCTGCATTCCATAGGCAGGGTATAAAAGCAGATTTTTAACTCTGAGCCTTCCATTGGGTCCCTCAGGGATGGACCCTGAGGAGCTGTTGGGTTCCAGAAATGATTCTGTGCTCTACAGTGACAGCTTATGCCACATCAGTGCTGAAATGCATCCCATGAACATGACAGAATAGTTTCTCAATGGGAATATTTTTCTCCTTTTAGGGCTTGAAAGGAACTTTTGGTTGGGATTACGGAAAGCTCTTCACATACACCCACCATGTAGACATGGTTTGCGTTGACTGTGTAGGAAGAACGTCTTAAAGTTCATGTGGAGCAATTATTTGATCTGGCTCCACTAACGAATTTAAATCACCAATTGCTTACCTCGAGTTTTGTTTGGCTTGTGCTTCTTAGTTATTGTCCTGAGAAGTTCAACTTCATTGGATTTGGATCGATTAGGATAGTGATGAAACATTGATTGGCAGCAAAAGTCACTCTTTCTACTAAACAAACTATTTCTCCCAAAGTGAAAGAAACATTCCATCTATATGGGCAAGAGAACCAATTTATAGATCTCTCCAAACAGCAATTTCCTTTTCTGTGTGTGTTATTTTCAGAAAAAAGATTAACACTGTATTTTTTTTCCCCACACATAATCAGGAGCTGCATTCAAATGAAAAGTTGGTTCCATGCACTGAGCAATGATGTGTTTCACCACAAAATGAGGGAGAATATTCTGGACATATGCAAACACTCACACCAAGATGTGTCATTTCATCTGAAATGGATGAATTCTGAGTCATTATTATTTGGAGGTATTAAAAGAATAAAACTGCAGCCAGCTGCCCTGCTCCCCCCTCCAGCCCAAATGGGTCAGGATGATTTAAACAGATTTAAAAGCCATCTGTGTTCACACAGGTACTTTGTTGGAGCAGGATTTTGGAGAGCTCAGATGGGCAGCTCCTCCAGCCCTGGGCTCAGAGGGACCCACAGCCAGACAGAGCCCCAGAACCCAGTGTGGGGCTGGAGGAAGAGGGGAAAGGGTTTGGAGCACATGGAATGGCTGAGGGAGCTGGGTGGGGGCACAGCCTGGAGAAAAGGAGGCTCGGGGGGACCTTAACTCTCAACAACTCCCTGACAGGAGGGGGGAGCCGGGGACGGGGTCGGGCTCTGCTCCCAGGGAACAAGGGACAGGGCAAGAGGAAATGGTCTCAAGCTGTGCCAGGTGAGGTTTAGATCTGATATTAGGGAAAATTCCTTCACTAAAAGGGTGGTCAGGTGTTGGAACAGGCTGCCCAGAACAGTGATGGAGTCACCATTCTGGAAGGATTTAAAAGATGTGTGGATGTGGCACCTGGGGACGTGGGTTAGTGCTGGGCTTGGCAATGCTGGGCAATGGTTGGACTTGGGGATATTAAAGGTTTGTTCCAACCTGATTGATTCTGTGATTCCATGTCTGCATGGGGGCAGACAAAGCCCTTTTAGAATTTTAGTGAGATGTATCCCACCCGAAGCACCAGGTTTTGTCAATCAGAAATCACAGTGATGGGCTCCTCCTGCCCCCTCTGATATCCATTGATTGAAAGAGAATCATCCTTTCTCCCACTATTTCACTTCCCACATGTATAAGGCTGAGTAAGAAGGAACTGCTCTGTGCTCTCCTTGGTGCTCGTTTCCACATTAGAAAAAAAAAATAAAAATGAAGGCAACAGCCTTCCAATCCAGTAGAAGCTGCATTTTCTGACAATCAACTATAAATGCCAAAATTAATTTCACTGAAGTGATCTATTCTTAAAGCAACACATGATACTGCAATGTTATAGCTGAGAATGACTTGAACCTGAGAGGCAGCAATGGCTTTTACTCTCTCTGCACATCTAAAACTGAAAGCATCTCCTGTTAGTTCACTGGAACTGGGGGGGGGGATCCATTCATGCAGCAGCCACTTAATTATTTAACCAGGTTAAAGAGGCAGCTAACCAGCCAGCCAGGTTGTTCCTTTAAAAACTTATGCAAAACACCAAACTGAAATAAAACCAATTAAACCAAACTCCTTTCTGTGACCCTTGTAGCTGCTGTTCCTCTTCAGCGCTGGAAAGCTGGAGCAGCGCCACCACGAGTGTGTGCCACAGGAACATCTCCCCTGAAGTGGAGCTCAGAGCTGTGGTTCAGCACCAGGGGCGGGGTCGGGGCAGCCTCGGGCTGTGGGGTTTAACTGGTCCCTTTATGCCCCCGCAGTGCCGGATTCCGCCCGGGTCCGGGTCTGGCCGTCCTGCGAGGTGAATGGGATGGTGCTGGTCTGGTACCACCGCCAAGGGCTCGATCCCACCTGGGCAGTGCCCGAGCAGTGCGAGATCACCTCCGAGGAGTGGGTGTTCCGCGGGCAGACGGAGCACCTGGTGGACGTGCACATCCAGGTAGGGAGCTCGGTCCCTCCCCCGTGGGGCATGTCCAGGCCTGGGGCCTCCTATAGCCAGTTCAGAGACATCTCCTCCCAGTTAACCAGACCTTGGCAGTGCCATCACTGCTGCTGGCAGAGCTCTGACCTGGAAACACCCCCGTGCTGCGCGCCGAGAACGCAGCATATGCTCCCCAAACACGGAGCGTGAGCTCCTCGAGTGGAGAACAGCTGTTCTGGGTGCTTAAAAAGAATCTGCTAATTTGCTTTGACTTACAACTGGTGTAATTTAAAAAAAGATTCTCTAAGAGCTGCGGCACTTACCGTCAGGAGGTGTCTCAACCCATCGATCACCCCAGTGGAAACGCGCAGTTAGTTTGCTGTTAATCTTCATAATCACCATCACAGGCTGACAAATGGGCCGTGGAGAACAAACGGCTGCTGCCTCTCTGTGGAAATGAGTCTGGAAAAGGGGTCCCATTTTGTGGCACTGGACAGAAGGGACCTGGGAGGGAGAAGGGGCAGCCACAGATGGGGGCTCCTCCTGGAGAGGGATGGGAGGCAGCAGCAGTTCTGAAACTGGGTGATGCCTGGAGGTCCTGGGGAGATTTTTCTGTGCTTGCTGCTGTGCAGAACACCTGTAGTTGTAAAAATCAGGGACAAAAATGACCCTTAATCTGGAGCACAGCAAATCCAAAGGCAGCGCCTGCCTGCTGGCTGCATCCCAAGGGAAGAGAGGAGATAGGAAGGAACAGAGAGTTACTGGGAGACACAAAAAAGAAGCATGAGGCACAGAAGATGCAGTTCTGGGAGTGTGAAGAGGAGCTGGGAGAATCTGGGGGATTGAGGGGATGGTAATATTTATTTTATGTCTTTTCCAGTGCAAACCACTGCACACAGGTCTGTACTGGGGCCAGTCTGTGCTGCTTGCAGAGCTGGTGGGAAGCTGGTGTATTTGAGTCATAAAGCAGCTAAAATGTCTCAAAAAGTGATGTATTTGAGCAGGCTGGTGGGGTTTAAAGGTGTATCAGTATGTGAAAACTAGACAAAAATGCTTTATTCATTACAATTATCATAGGGCCAAAGCAGGACTTCTTTGGAGTCCCAGCTTGTGCATCCACACAAGCGAGCACATGGAGAGTTCTGTGAGCTCAAAATGAATGCTGTTTCAATTATTCCTAGATGCTTGTTAAGAGCTGGTCCCAGCTCACTCTGTGCTGAGGCCCCTGGTGCCTCTTGCTGCCTCAAGACCTGTGAGCACCTCTGCCCTGCCTGCCCTGCTCTGCCCTGCTCAGCTGGGGGCCCGGGGCTGTACCAGGGTCACCCTGGGGCTGTCACAAAGCTGCTATAAGTGCAGGCAGCTCCCACCTGAGTCAGCTCTTGCCAACAGCAAATTGTTCCCCCATCAGGAAATCCCCGAGAACGCGGCCGACACAGCTCACTTGGCTTTTCTCCACGGCCCAGCCATTCTGGGAGGGTCTGACCCGAGATACACGAGGTCCAGGCTGTGGGACTTCATGAAGCACACGTGGAAGGTAAGACCCCAGCTCCCCTCTTAGCCATGAGGTCAAATTCTTCCAAACCAGGTTCCCTTCCTGCCTCAAAGCATCTGTCCCCCCCCACCCTCTCGGCTGCACCTCCTGCTCCAGGCTCTGTGTCTCGGAGGGTTTGAGCTGCACTCCCTCACCTGTGCTCATCTCCGGATGCTCCTCACAGCTCTTGTCCCCATCTCACGCTGCCCCTCTCAGCCTGTGCCCCCCACCCTCGGGCTGAGCTGTCCTTTCCCCTCTCCAGGCAGAGTGGCAGCCAGAGCCCGAGCCCAACGCGCACTGCTCCCGGCTGCTGCTCCAGCACTCCGCAACCATCTTTGGGAAGCGCCTCTCCCTCATGGATCTGACGGTTTCAGCCAGGCAGGTACGTCCTGGGCCGGTGACCACCAGCGTCTCAAGCTGAAGGGCTTTGTTGCCCCAAAGGCTGAGAGCCCTGCCAGTCCTGGTCAGTGCCACAGAGCCACAGAATGTTCTGACTCGGAAGGGACCCACAAGGATCCCCGAGTCCAACAGAATGGCCCGTAAAGGAATTGAACCCTGCTCTTGTCAGCACCCTGCTCTGACCAACTGAGCTCATCTTGGGGTCACCTTCCCTACCAAGTGCATCCGACGCGTGGGCCAAAAAGCACCCACTGGCACTGGTGCTGCCCCAGAGAAGAGGAAGGGGTCCTAAGCATTACTGTGCCACAAAACAATTAAAAAAACCACCTGAGCAGACATTGGTGGCAATCCTGAAGGACCTTCACACCACATGGTCACAGCTGGTTACAGTGCAGAAGTGGGAAAGGCAAACAATCAAGAACAGTGTGTCTGTAGCCCAAGAACAGCCCTGAGATAATAAAATAGCTGACACAGACTAAGAATTACAGGAAAATAGAAACAATGCTATGAATCAATTGGAACCACTTTTGTTTCTGGATTTTTTTAATGAAATGTGAAGTTTGCTCGATAAAACATTTCTAACTTTAGTCTAATACATTTTTGAAGGAATTTGACCTATTCCCACATTAGAAATGCAGAACAAGTCATAGAGTCACAGACTGGTTTGGGTTGGAAGGGGACCTTGAAGATCATTTCATTTCAGCCCCCTGCCATGGGCAGGGACACATTCCACTAGAACAGGTTGCTCCAAGCTCCATCAAATCTGGCCTTGGACACTCCCAGGGATGGGGCAGCCACAGCTTCTCTGGGCAACCTGGGCCAGGGCCTCACCAACCTCATGGGAAGATTTCTTCCCAATATCTAATCTGTCTAATCTAACCCTGCCTGGAGATGATAACAACTGACAAAGTTGTGACTCAGGGCCCTGAGGCCATGACTTTGTGCCTGACTTGATGAAAAGAGTAGCAAGCCCAGCCCAGGAGACATCTCAAGGTGTGGGGGTTCCTGTACCCAAGGGCTGGACCACCGGGGGCTGTTCCCTGAGGATGTTCTGTTGCTCTGCAGGTGGGGCCAGGGCTGGTTTACCTGATCTTTGAACACGCGTTCCTGGGCCGTGGGATCATCCTGCAGACGGTGACTCCCCTGGAGCCTCTCCTGCAGAGTGTTGTTCACAAAATCTACTACCAGAAGAACATCCCAGCCATTGTTCCCAAGTTCATCCTGAGGGCAGAGTGTGTCCAGGTGAGGCCCCTGCAAAAGAGCAGCCAAAGGGATTTGGTTCCGTGGAGCTTCGTGCCTGGGAGGTGTGAGAAGGAAGAGCAGCTGCCCACATGGGCTCAGATATCCTGTGGGAGCAAAGCAAAGACCTGGGGAAGGTCCTTGTGTTGCTTGATGTGATCTTTCCTTGTCAGCAGCCCCAAAAAAATCAAACTGGAGGTCAAATAAAGGGAGTCCCTGCTGTGGGTCACCTGCTGAGGGTGGCAGAGAGGTGTTATCCCTCTCCTGTGGGTGGAAAGCTGGGACACAAGGATTAGGCTCTTTAGCTGCAGGAAGTCTTTGAGGGAACTAATCACTGCATCCAGGTTTCCAGCATCCCAGGCTGGTGCTTTAACATTATCCTATCACCTTTGGTAAGAACTGTGCCAAGAAATCCTCCTGTTTTTAAATTATCGTGAAATTTGGCAACTCCTGCTACTCCTGAAAGAGGTTTTCCAGGCTTTTACCACAGAGATTCATGGAAGTGTTGAACTCTGGAGGTCTCCATTTCAACATCCCAGCTGAGACATGGTTATTGCCAAATTCAGGTCAAGCATGGCCTTGAAGGCCACCTCTGTTGGAGAGCGGCCCCATCTCTCCAGCTCCAGATGAAGTTCAGATGCCAAAAACCTACCCCAAGTCAAACTTAGCTGTGCTCCCTCATATTCTATGAATACTGCCTTAATATTTTGCATCTTACTAATGTGAAAGAGCAACACTCAATTCTGCAGCACCTTCTTCCCAAAGCTTTCTCCATGTGTGCCTGAGCAGAGTGTAAGATGTGGATGCTTTATTTATAAAGCCCTGGCTGGCTGGAGCAACCTAATGAACTCAAACTCTCAGGTGGAGCAGCTCCTACCTGCACAACCCCATGACAGGGGCAGTCTGAGCTGGAAGTGGCTTTTTTGGGCTAAACTCTGCTGGCTGCAGACAGAGCCGTGGTGTTCCGTGTTCCCTCAGCAGTCCCACGAGGGCCAGTGGGGAGAAATGTGAAAAGTAAATCAGTGTCACACAAACCTGCTGGTTCAGCTTCCCCCCCTGAGTGAGACCCTCCTTCTCCCCCCAGTTTGAGCGGGATATAACCATCTGGAACAACAAAGAGTACCTGTCCAAGCCACTCCTGGTGAGGGAGGACTCCGGGATCCAGAGGCACCGGCGCTGGTTCTCCCAGTTCTACAGCGAGGGGAGCGCAACGGCCCCGGCACGGGAGGAGGGCCTGGACTGGTGAGGACCTGGCTGCCCCCTCACTGCAGGAGCTGCCAGAGGCTCTCAGGTGGGTCCTGCCCACCCTGGCTGGTGGCAGAGGTGCTATGCAGGCATCACCAGTGTAACAAATACAGGTACTGGCACAGGGAGCAGAGCCTGAGCCCTGGTGATCCTTCTGTGTCCGGGGCACCAAAGCTCCAAGGCTGTCCTGCAGTGTGAGCTGAGTGTGAACTTCAGGTTAGAATAATGGAATCACAGAAACCTTGAGCTGGAAGTGACCCACAGGACCATCCACTCCAATCCCTGGCCCTGCACAGACACCTCAACAATCCCACCCTGTCCCTCAGAGCGTTGTCCAAACCCTCCTGGAGCTCTGGCAGCCTTGGGGCTGTGCCCACTGCCCTGGGGAGCCTGGTCAGTGCCAACCACCCTCTGGGGGAAGAACCTTTTCCTGAGATCCAACCTGAGCCTGCCCTGACACAGCTCCAGCCATTCCCTGGGTCCTGTCACTGCTCACAGAGAGCAGAGATTGGAGCTGCCCCTGCACTGCCCCTGGTGAAGAAGCTGCAAACCCCAATGAGTCTCCCCTCAGTCTCCTCAGATTGCCAGAGCTGCCCTTGAAGTGTCCTTGTCTCTCAATGCTGCAATCATTTTGAACAGTTCTGTTTTCATCTGGCCTTTTATTGCCCAGAGTGGCCTTTTATTGCCCAGAGTGGCCTTTCCCTGCTGATGCTTCTGCAGCATCACCTTGGCTGGGACAGGCTCCAGCTCTCACATGGGCTGCAAACCTCACAGGAACTGCTCTAGATCCTCCTGTGTTTGGTGCTACATGTGCTGTATTGAAGGGCTAAATTCTGCCTGGCTGCTTTCCCTGGGGAAACTTGTAATCCCCCCAGGCAGAGCTGCTGTGGGTCACCAGCAGGGCTCTGACAGTTTCTCTGTGCCAAGCAGGAGCAAATGCTCAAATCCAGGAGCTTTCCCAGGCTGGTGGCTCCCATTCCCATGCACTGTGCACCTCCCTGTGCCTTGTGAATTCTGCACTTTACTGGGGCTTCTAATTCCTCCTTCTGCACTATCCCAGAGCAGGACTGGGAGCAGGACCCTGCCAGAGCAGCCCCCTGTCTGTGCAGAGCTCACTGCCCACCCCGGGAGCACCCTGGGTACCCTGTGCCACCTGTGCCACCACCAGTCACATCTGCCCACTGCACTTCCAATATTTTGCTATTAAATGTCTTTTAAAACTGAGCTCATGTTCACAGTTTCTTGTTCTCCACTGTTTTGGGGGTGCTCTTGCCAGGAGAAGGAGTCCTGCAGCTGGCCCATGCTCCCCTGACTCAGGAGCCACAGGGAATCTCCAGCAAGGAACTTCATAAGAGAGCAGGAGCTTGGAGAAGGAGCATTTGTCCAACTCAACAGCCTGAGCCTCTCAGGGACCTGAGAGCTCTAATATGTCTTGGTGGCCCTGACCAGCCTCACCTGGGTTGCTTCCTCCACTCCCTGCCCACGGCCCAGGAGCCCATTTCAGCTCAGCTCTGGCCCCTCAGCCCCTGCCCTGAGCGATGCTGTACCTCTGACTGACCTGGACTCTGACCACAGCCTGACTTCCCAGCTGGACCTCCACCCTCTCCCATCCCCACAGAGCTGCCCAGTCACTGCTGGGCTGTGTCAGACCCTGGATACCCTCTCCAGATCCTCAGACCCTGGATACCCTCTCCAGATCCTGGAGATTTGGAGATTGACTTCCCAGCTGGACCTCAGACCTGCCCCACTGCCATGAGCTTGTCCCATGATCTGACTCCACGACCTCTGGGCCTGCCAGGGCAGTGAGACCCCCCTCAGCTCCCAGCACCCCATTCCTTAGGGAGCAGCTGCCCTGGCAGTGATGGGTGATGGAGAAACATCAAGAGGAAACTAAAAGAACTGAGATGTTACATGACATGATGTGGGTCACGATGTTCACCTAAAATTATGGGGGCCCAGGGCCACTCCCCCCCACCCCCAGCCACAAACACACACTGGTACAGAGCTCTTGCCACACCTGGGCTGTTGTTCCCTGCTCCTCTCTCTGTTTCCACATACAGGATCTCAGGATGAACAAAACTCCAGGGAAATTGCTGAAGCTCAGATTAGAGCTGGTGAGTTCAACCAGCTTTGTTAGATCCATCAGTCCCTCTGAGATGAGAGGAAACTGGGGGATACCTCCAGCAGAGCATGAATTTGGAGCTACCAGTTCCATTACTGCTAAAGCTAAAGTAGTTGTGTCCTGTTAGGGCAGAAATTAGAGAACTGAGAAACACAGCAGGATTAGCTTATTAGCAATCATTTTTATCCTTTTAAATGGCTCTAGCAAAAAGGACAACTGAGTGCCAGGAGCCACTGGTGTGCCAAGGAGCACCATCCTCCACTCTGCTGGGCATCCTGGCTTTACATTATCCACTTTACGTACGTAGATTTTCAAACAAATCCCAACCCCTGTCTGGCAGGACCTGAGGGCACCTGTTCTGACTGTTTACTAAAATCCCTTTGCAAACCTCCTGCAAAGCCACAGCCATTCTTACCATTATAAACTGATAGTTGTACTTATTATTTTGGCTTATCTTCACACTTGACCAAGAGCCAAGAGCTTATCCAATGGCCAGACCCATTGTCACTCCCATGTCTTTGAGTTTTGTTTTTTCCCAACTAACAAATTCACTACAAATTTCCCAATTCTGTAGCACAGTGGTTTGGTTTTGTTTTGGTTTTTTGCCTGCTTTTTGCAGAGCGGTGGGTGCAAGGTTAAAGAAACCCAGAGGACATCAAAACAGGTCAAAGGAAAAGACACGTGAAGGGTGATGGACTTGTACCTTAGGATTTTCCAGTGTTAAGGCCTGACTGCCTCTTTTGAGTCCTGGTGTATGTACTTGTTCCACTTGGGACAATTCCTGGTGGTCTCTGGTTTGTTTGGAGGTGGGTCCTGGAGCTCCAGAGAGCATCAGTGAGTCCCTGCACACAGAACCAGCAGTGCCCCACTCATCAGCACATCTCTGGGACCCCCGGGACATCCTGGGGCAGGCCAAGCCTGTCATGGCCTGAGCCCAGATTTCTGTGCCCATTTTGGTTCCCACTATAAACAGCTGCCAAGGGCCTTGTCCTGGGGAGAAGGGAGGTTGCTCAGTGCCCGCTCAGTGCCCACCCAGTGCCTCTGTTCCCTGGGGTGAAATCAAGCCCTCAGGTGGATCTGCTGGTACAGGTTTCACCTCTGGCCCTGTGAGTCCAGGCTGCCCAGCACCAGCTGGAACAGCTCCAGCAGAGGAAATCCAGCTGAGCTGACCCTGCCTGGTGGTGTGAACACCAACACCTGGGTGCAGCCCCCAAACCACCCAGCTGCCCTTGGGGTTTAGGGCCCTTCCTGATACAAACAAACCTCTCCTCGGTGAGGGAGGAGCAGCTCATGGCGCTGGGAACTGAAGGGATGCTCCAGGAAGTGCTTTGGGGAGCGCTGGGTGCCTCAGGCACGTGGTGCCCAGTGTGGAGTTCTCTGGATGCCAAGTTCATATGGCTTCCCACTGCCAGAGGGCAGGGTGAGATGGGATATTGGGGAGAAATTGTTCCCTGTGAGGGTGGGGAGGCCCTGGCACAGGTTGCCCAGAGAAGCTGTGGCTGCCCCATCCCTGGAAGTGTCCAAGGCCAGGTTGGACTGGGCTTGGAGCAACCCAGGCTAGTGGAAGGTGTCCCTGCCCATGGCAAGGGATGTGGAATGAAATGATCTTTCAGGTCCCTTCCCACCTATACCATTCCACGATTCCATGAGATCCACCAGAGACCACTGCTGGGATCCAGGTCACTTCCATGGATGTTCTCCCTCCTCACAGCAGGACATCAGCCCTGGGGAATGTCCCAGTCACATGCTTGAAAAATAGAAAAGCTCAGACACTTTTCTTTTTCCTAAAGGTTGTTTTATTGTAAAACCATAAATACAACACTGACATGAAAATCCTCAAGCAACGGATGCTTTCTTACAGTTACAGTTTGTCTTCTGCCTTGGCATCAACTCTGAAAAGAATGTTGCAGAAACATGTCTCTAAGGTATTTCCAAATAACCGAGCTCTGGCCTGGAGCGCTCGGCCCCTTTGGAAGCTAAGTGGAACTATTCCTTCTCTCCTGTGGAATATTTCCATTCAGACAGCAACAGACTTGTAAAAACAGCAACATTTAAACACCTTGATTTTTTTTTTTCTATAATAATCCTTTTCATTTGACGTCAGTCTAAGTTTCAAACAGCACTGAATTCATTTAGCTGTAAAAAAAACCAAAAAACCAAACCAAAACCAAAACAAAATCCTAAAAAGAAAAAAAAACAACCTCAGAACTTGAGTTGGCCTCAAGCGTTCGTATATCACAATGAAAATCAGCAACTCAACCCCGTGCAATATTGCTCTCTAGTGAGTCATTTGATCCACACCAACAATACATGAGACTTCAAACAGGTTTTGTTTTGTTTATTAACACAGCAAGTGTGACATTAGATAACCTTTTAAATACAGTACATGGTACAGCGCGGGGCCAGCTGCCCGCACGTTTCCCGTTATGAAGACAAAGCCAGCGGTGGCGGTTTATAAAAATATTGTGTTGCTACAAAAGTATAAATTAATGCTACCGGTATTAAGAAATATTAAACACATAAAACTTATAAGGATTAAGAAAAATATTCATTAATACCTGTAGAAAACTCTGGCCTAAAAAAGATATTTTTTGTATATTTTTTGTATATTTTTTTTGTATTTTTTAAGATGACATGAGTGCGCTCGCGGGCGGGGCCGCGGGCGCGTCTGTGGTATTGCCTAGAACATCTGCATCTACAGAAAGGAGGGAAATGCACACGAGTTACTGAGGCAGGGAGGGCGAGAGGGACAGGAGAAGTTAATCTTTGCTTGATGGAACAACAAGAATTGAGCCCCTCCAGAGGAGGTTTGGGAAAACGGACGTACGGGCGAGGAACAGCTTCTCCTTCCAGACTGGCTGCAAACAGGGATCTCCCACGGTTGGGTTTGTCACCATGACACTGTCTGGCTACGGCGTGGACCACGATCATCACGGCCTGGGTGGTGTGTGCTACTCCTGGACCTGTCACCTGCCACCAAGGGTTCAGTTCATCCACTACCAGTTTTCCTTTTAAAGAATTAAAGAAAATAATGTTAAAGTCCCACTAAGTTTCAAGGGACCATGGAAAACAGACTGTTGCTCCTTCCAGAATACATGCCTCCTTCTTTGAGTGGAAAGATCCTTCTCCATAGACAGCAGGGGAAAATATTCCCTCCTCCCAAGCCACAGCCCCCTGGAAAAAAGAATCCCACCCTAAGCACAGACACTGCAGAGACCACCACCAGAACCCCTAAGAGATGGGAACAAGGATTCAAGGCTGATGAGGCTGGCAGTGTCTTTTTAAGGAACTCTGGTTGCAAAAAGCAAGGGTTGGACATGCCTGTGGTCATCAACTCCACCCTAAAATATACCCATCGTTAAGGCTGCACTGCTCACCCGGGTCCCACTGTCAGTGATGCCACAGCGACGGGAGAAGAAAATCCTGCCAGTCAAATTCTGCCAGTCACTGGTTGATCTTGTGCATCAATGAACCATTTAGAGCCTCATTTTAGAAGATACTCTAAAAAATTCCAACTCAGCTGCCTACGGATCAGGAAACCCCAAGGGTCTACGGATAAACCATTGTATATGTGAGCAAAACTCCCTCAAGTTATAAACAAAGGACTCTGTAACAGCAGGAGTAAAAACACAACTAACCAGCCAAACTAGAACTGAAATGAAACGGAAATCACACAAACATTCAGTAGATAAAATTAAATTTCAGGGCAACCCACTGTCATTGGTTCACCATTTCTGGCCTAGCGTAGGCAGACTCTCCCCCAGGCCTGAGGGCTGTTCCAGCAGAGCCGGGTTGGGCTTTACTGTTTGCTCAGTGACACTTCAGAAGCCCCAAGAAGATGGTGACCTGTGGCACGGGGACAGGTCCCACACACCGGGAACAGGGAGATCTTATTGCTACAGAGTGACAGCTTCAGAGATACCTGATATGGGACACTGGGGCCCAGCCAATGGTTCTGGGTGTTCTCAATGGATCCCACAGATTCCAGACCATAGTGTAGCACAGAAAATGCACAGCAGAAGCAGCAAAACATTGAACACTGTCCCCCAGCCTGATTCTCCACCTCGGCAGTGCAAGGGCTCCTCAACTGGTGTTTTTTCCTCAGCCAACTCCCTCCTTGTTGGAACCTGGCTGATGGATATACTGCAGTGCTGGGAAGGGTTTGGTGCTGCTGAGGAATGGGAGAATGGGGAGGAAGATGCTCTGTGAACCCTCCTGGGTCTTCTGGGCAGGACTGGCTTTTCCCACCCCTACATCCAGTCCCTTTTCTCTCAGCAAGGTCCAGAGCAGCCTCGTGCCCCACGGACTGAACTCCAGGAGCTGTGCAGCCTTGCTTTCAATGACAAAGCTCAAAAAGCATTCCCCTAGGAAACTCCTCCCAGGTGAATAGATTTCTTCTCCCTGAAGAGGCTTCCAAGAATCTGTCTTTAGTGTCTTTTATTTTTATCCCTTTATTCCTAACTACTCCATAGGGTATAACTAGTCCTTTCCTGTGGGAATGCTCACAGGAGCTCCTTGCCTCTCCCTCAGCCAGAGAGGAGCCATGAGAGATCCAAGCCTTTCCTTAGCACAGAGCGGCACTGCCAGCCCTGCTCTTTTAGTGTTGTTTGATTCATCAGCAACTTGGTGCTCCTAGAGCAGCAGGATGTCCCTGCTCCGGTGTCCACCATGGGCTCCTGCAGGGTCCAGAGTGGAACTGGCCCCTCAGACTGGGTGAAGCTGAGCAGATTCAGCCACCAAAACAAACATTTGTGGTAATTGTGCTAAACTGGGTTACTGCAGACAGTTGGAGAAAAACCATCCCACCCCCTGAGCCATCTCACTGAACACTGTGAACTCCACCACCACCATTAGAATCACAGAAAGTTCTGAGTTGGAAGCAACCCACCAGGATCATCGAGTCAAACTCTTAAGTGAATGGTCTGTACGGGGATCAAACCTGTGACCTTGGCATTATTAGCACCAGCCGAGCTCACCTCTAGAGCTCAAGCCATTTCCAGAAGTATCTCCCTGCTATTTTCAGTCATTCCCAAGCTTTGAGAGTATCTGGTGCAAATTCATTTGCAAAATTCACATAAAGGTCATGACTCCCTGAGCTGCTGCTGGACGTGTTCTCTGCCCAGCAAGCGCAGATTAACCAGTGCAGGTGGTTTGTGTGGATGCTCAAACCAGTTTAGCTCAAGATTAAACTGGTTTAAACAGCAATGAATGAACAACTGAATTAGACAAAACCTGAGCCCACCGTTGGCTTTCACAGGAAGTTTTCCAGATTCACTAGTTCAAATACACCCAAAGCAGTTTCCTCAGCACAGACAGAGAGACTGGACAGAAAAGAAAGTTCACCTCCACCTGAACCTGACCCGGGTGCAAGACACCAAGCCTATCCTGCAGGTCAGACCACAACTACTGCCTGCTCCTGGAGACATGGGGAGGGGACAGATCAGGAAACAAATCTGGGCTCCACAGCCCTCTGGCTGCTGCACTCACACAGAAACAACCTCCTGAAGAGCTCTGCCTCTATATCCCACTCTCTGTTTTCTAGTAACAAGGATCTTCAGATAGGACTGGAAGGCCCTTCACTCTGACAGTTCACCTGCTGGTGCTTGTCCCCCAGCCTGAAGGTCAGAACCCTCCCAAAGCCAACTGGGAAGTCAGAAAGAGAAGTCTGTAAGGTCAGGCCCAGAGTCAGCAGCAGGAACAAGTGACTGCCTGGATGCCCCCCCATTTCTCTATCCTAACACATTTCTCTAGTGTCAGTGAAGGAAACCAAGAAGCAGAAGGAAAAATCCCAACATGACCTACCAGAGGATGATCCCAATTTTGGGGACTTCTCCAGCTCAAAGGGGGCAGAACCTCATGACAGCTCTCTCCTCTGCAGCCTCCCAGCCCAGGATGGGAAGTGCTCCCTACAGCATGTGCTGCTCCACACCCTGAGGCATCACAGAGCAGGAACAGAGCAGTTTGCGTTGGAGCAACCTGGCAAAGAAGAACTTCCAGAACTCAGACCTTGGTAAAGTATTTTTGCTCCCTAGAATGTGAATCCAAGCCTTGAAGATGGAAGGAGGAACAGAAGCAAAAGCTTGGCATTTAGGGTAAATACCTGTGCTACAGATGTATTTCTCTGCTTTTAATTAAGTCTAGTACCAGACAGAAGGGAACCTGGGAGCAGACACAGCATGAACAGCTCCTCTGAGCTGAACACCCAGTAACCAAAACGCTTAGGAGTCATGAAAAGCTACAGCTTCTTAGTCTGAGTTATGGAGGAGATTGTTCCAATTCAGGTCTTAGGTCTCATCTTGCTTTTTCAGCTAAGTTGAGATTTTTAGTCTTTGGGAGAATGGCATCTACCCGACATCACGGCATGTTTGCATAACATCCATCATTAGTGCAAACAGCCCAAGTTGCCTTGGAGAGGACAGTTACTGGGATGGGGGAAAGGGCCAGTCCATCCCTCTCTTTGGTCAGCACAGCAAGAACACTCCAGATCACAGTGTGAGGAGGGAAAGGAGAGCTGGCTGGGAGGTCAGGGTGGCTGTGCAGCCATGGTCCTGCTCCATGTGCTGGGCACAGAGGACTGCAATTTACCCAATTCTCAACGCCAGGGCTTTACACCCATGCTAACTCTGCCTTGCCTGCTTCCCACCCTCAAGGCCTCACAGATAGAGAGTACAACGAGCCCCAGCTGGCAAATCCCACTGAAGTCATCCATCTGTCCCTTGCAAAGGAGTGCTGGGGGCTGGAACTGCCTTTCCAAAGGAATATAAGGACTTTGTACATTCCCCTGAGCATCAAAGAGCCTGGGAGCTCTCAGGGTCTCTGATGAACCACACAAAAAGGTGTAACATGCCATTAGGAGAAATAACTACAAATCCCGGTCCTTGTGCCACCAGATGAGCTGTGTGGTACACACTCTGTGCCTCCAAAGCTAATTCTGCTTTGGAATCATCCTCTAGACAAGTTTTCACGCTGTCAGGTAGCTGTGGGCCCAGCAGCTCACACAGCTCACTGTCAGTGGCACGAATCTCACTCAGGGCTTCTGTTTGACACTTCATTTTTGTCTCAAACAGGCTTCTCCTGCCACGCGAGTCCCAAGAGCTGTGTCACCATGGGCCCAGCTGGTGGCTGGGCAGGCAGGAGTTGCAGAGGAGGAAAGAAAACCAGCAAGAAGAAAAGGTGGCCCTATAACCAACACCTCCATTAGCCACTGCCAGGGAAATCAGATGCCCAAGTGCCTTTGCCTTGGCAGGTCCTCTTCACGTGCAGCTGGCAGTGGGGTGGCAGGCTGTGTGACGTCCACAGGCAAGACTTAACATTTAGGAGACACCTGGTTTTGCCCTGATGCCAGTAACAGTGCCAAGAGGTCAACCCAGACTCAAGCCAATGGAAGACAGCTGGGTGCCAAGAGCTATCCTTAGTGATCCTGGGCTGGGAAAGATTCCAGCACCCGAACTGTGTCCCTGAGTCCCATGCCAGTGCAGGTGTCAGTGCCTGAGAGGCTCAGGGCATCTGCACACAAAGCCTGAGAGATTTGGTTTGCTATTTCTCATGTCTTGGAACGTGCAACTTCTCTTACAGCCAGAGATGGGCAGGTGGGATCTTGGTTTAACATCTGGTCAACAGCAGGAAGTCAAAGAGGCCCCCCAGTCTTCCCCCCTGCGTTGTCAGCCACCAGCAAACACCTCGTGCTGCTGAGGGGCTCCAGCTGAGCCAGTCCCTCCTATTGACCCTCCCGTGCACTGGGACTGCAGCTCCTGAAAGCAGGAGAGACTACTGAAAAAATCACAATTGGCTTCCATTCTCCTCCAGGATATCAGTCCCAGTGGTGAAAAACAGTTTGGCACCAGAGGCTGGGAATTGTCCAAGAGGCACCAAACCTGACAGAGATGCAGGAGCTGTGCCTGTGGGCAGGAAACACCACAGAGCACTGGCCCTGGGGGACAGCAGAGTGACTGAGATGGCTCTGGGTTATGATCATCTCCAATTGCATTTGGGCTGAGCCAGGATGTGGGAACGTTTCAGGGCCCGTGGCCTTCCCAGCTAGAATGAGTCAGCAACAGAACAAGTAGTGTAATGCACTGTAGGTATCAAAAAGACATTCGTGCCACTAGAGGAAACTATTCCAAATAAAAACAGGAAGATATTCTTTGCACTCAATCAGGAGCACTTACATTCAGAAGGATCTTTGAGCCCATGCACTTCTCTAAGCTTCCTTCAAACCCCAGTTTGACAAAACTGATGAGCTTTGTTCCCCTGAAAAATCATACACCTTGGTTTGTCCTTGGCATTGGGAAGGTTGGTTTGTGTGTAACTGAGACACTTTTAAACAAAAAAGTTCAGGTAAAATGGTTATCTGGCAGACCTGACAAGCTCACTAGTGGCCCACAGCCATCTATGCTGTCACCACTTACTTTTCCTGGTTTCTAGGCTTTTCTATATAAACAACTGCTGTGGTTCCCATAAGGATACTATTTAATTGCAAATGGGCTACTCTAGAACAAGTCTGAGAATGCCTGATGCACAAAATTCACAGAAAAGCTAATTAACACCGGGAGTTCAGAAAAGAAGTTCTGCTGTAGAAAAATAAAGCCAAGAAACTTTACAATTACAGACATTTCTGCCATAAACCATTTCTCTTAGTTTGAAATCAAACTTATAATCACTAGCTACCACATTAAACTCAAAAGTGGGAGTGGAGGCAGAAGAGTAACTTTTGGTTTTTTGGAAAAAAGCATATATGGAAAGGATAAAAATAAAATTAAAACCCAAAAACCTTCAAGTCTCCCTTCCCTGATTTCTAAAGGTCCCAGTGTTGGTAGAACACAGCTGCCCTGATATGTGCACCAGGTGCCAGGAAGGCCTCAGCCAAGTGCCCTCAAGGTGTACAGTTATTCAAAGGAGCAAAGTCCAGTGCAGAACTGGTCTGTTCAATGGAGTCTGATTATCCATGGCAAGATGGCCCAGGGGACAAGAGGAAAGGTGGGGTGGAGGAGAAACAAAAGAAACTTCAAGTCACTTTAGATCTCAGCTGCCTGAAGACTTTAGAACATCAGCCTCCCATTCGTCTGCCCACTTGAAAACATTAGAAAGTCTGTCAAGTCCACACACTATCTATGGAAAGGAGCACGTTCCTGGCAGAGGGCTGTCTCTCTCCCATGCTCAGCTTTCCTTTCAAACTTAATTTTATATATATTTATATTTTTATATATATATAAAAAAGCACTTGGTTTCCAGGGGCATTCATAATGAGGTCCACAGTGTTTAGAACTTAAAATTCTTTTTCTTTGTTTGGAACAGTGTTTTAGAGTTTTGTTTTAATTAACAGACAGTCTTAAAGCATGTTGGACTTCAAAAACATGAGTTTGTTCATGTCTTCTGGACTGAGTAGCCGTCTCCTTTTGATCAAGAGAGCCTGCTCACACATATTTACACATTCGCTCCTGGCACCCACAGCAGGCACTGCTAAGAGCCAAAAGGCCAGCTTGGCTAGTTTTGTATGCTTTTGGGTAACACACGACCAGTACTGAAACAGGTCAGGGGTGGCCTGGAAGAGAGGTTCTTGCAAATAATCATAGACTTCATTTTTCCCGAACCAATCTTCTTCCTGAGCTGCTGTGGCTTCCCCTGCTGCACGAGGCTTCTTGGTTGAAGGTTCAAATTCTGTTTCTTCTGCCCAGGACTCTTTCACCTCATTGATCAACTCACAGACCTTGCCAATGATCTCTTCGTGCTGGTACGGCGGGACAGGCCGCAGCTTCTGCTGAGGGTCTAAGATCATGGCTACCTTGTGTGCCGAATGAACTTTGAAGTTCTCCTTCAGCGCCTCCAAGAAGAGGTGGCAGAGTTTGCTGACCACGCCAGCATCGTTAGCTTTGGAAGTGAACAGTTTCTCCAGTTTGACGTAGGTGGGCAGGACCAGCTGCAGGGTGGGCCGGCTCTCATTGCTCAGCTCGATCACAGCCTGTTTCACCGGGGCCAGGATGGCTGCCAGGTTGCTGAGCAGGTGCTTGTTCAGGTTTTGGATGAGGTTCATCTTCTTGGCCCTGCTGTAGAACTCGCAGATCTGCTCGTAGCGCTCGTGGACGAGCAGGAGGGAGTCAGTGACCGAGTTCCAGCAGGGCGGGGGGGAGGTCTCTTCCAAGGAGCCAAAGGTCTCCTTCGAGAGGCCTGTGGATCCCGCCAGATCTTCACAGACATTCAGGAGCTCGATCACCTCGTGCATATTGCGAGCCTGTAGTGTTCTCTTGTTGAGCACACTCTGTACCACCGAGTTCAAGGCACAGGCCGAGCAGCGCAGGCACATGCCCGCCTTGGAGAACGCCGAGGAGTTGACTTTGCAGTCTGTGACATACACCGTCCTGATCTCCGACATGACAAACTCCGACAGCACATTCTGCACCCAGTGGTGGATAAAATCACCATTGTCTCGAATGTCTACACCCTTAATTCCCAGGACGTAACTCTTGATGTGGTTGCCCTCTACCTGGTAGGCGGTCAGGATGTAGCAGGAGTCGGGGCCGACGCTCTGCGAGTGGCAGGTGACCCCGATGCCCAGGCAGGCGTTGCTGCCCAGGGCGCAGGTGACCTTCACCTTCACCTGGTTGTACATCCGAGGCAAATGCTTCAGAGCCAGTGTGTTGAAATTGCCCAGGATCTCGGTGACAGAGAAGGCACCATAGCGAGCCCCACTGTCCACCAGGGTCTGTGCCAGCTTGATGAACTCCTTCCCGCTCACCACGCTCAGCACCCCGAGGTCAGTGCACATCACCCGCAGCAGCCTCTCGGCGATGTTCTGCCGCTCCTTCTCCGGGATCGCGCTGTTCCCCATGGAGCCGCTCGCGGACGCTGCAGGGAAACACAAGCCAGGCGAGAAAGCACTGCATGAGCTCCTCTGCAACTGGAGAGGAGGAACTCACAAAACAATCCTCAGAGACCCCAAAGAGGTGGAGCATGCCCAGATGATGGAAGAGACACCTCCAACCCTGGATTTTTTTCCCCCAAGGTTTCTGGACAAGGAACCTCGAGGGACAAGCTCTTGCTCAGAGCAGCAAGATGCTTATCTGCATGGTGTCCCTGGTGTGGGGACAGACAGAGCCCACACTACTTCCAATCCAGTGCCTCACCTGATGGCACCTCTGTGCTGCTCACTGAGGAACTGCCTAGGTAAGTTATAATCATGTTTGCTATTCATGTCTACAGGCTGATGGTCACAGCTTAGCCCAGATGGAAAAATGGACATAGAATCATAGCATCACAGACTGGTTTGGATTGGAAGGGACCTTAAAGACCATCTTGTTCCAACCACCTGCCATGGGCAGGGACACCTTCCACTAGCCCAGGTTGCTCCAAGCCCTGTCCAACCTGGCCTTGAACACTTCCAGGGATGGGGCAGCCACAGCTTCTCTGGGTAACCTGTGCCAGGGCCTCCCCACCCTCACGCAGAACAATTTCTCCCCAACATCCCATCTCACCCTGTCCTCTGGCAGTGGGAAGCCACTCCCCTTTGTCCTGTCCCTCCAGGCCCCTTGTCCCAAGTCCCTCTTCAGCTCTCCTGGAGCCTCTTTAGGCACTGGAAGGGGCTCTCAGGTCTCCCTGGAGCCTTCTCTTCTCCAGGTGAACCCCCCCAGCTCTCCAACCCTGGCTCCACAGGAGAACACCTTTCCACTGTTGTGAGTTGGTTCTCTTCTTTGAGACTGTTATTTTAAGAGCAATTGCTCCAGTGAAGCATCCAACATTTTCCACCATCTCAAACAGTGCTGAAGCCCAAGTTCCCATTTCTTCCCTGATCTTCATCAACCCTGATTTCAGACAATATTAATGTCATTTTTGGCCATACCAGAACAAAAAAAGCACCACAGTTTTGTATCCCCCTTTCCCCCTGGCTGCTCAGCTCAAATGCTTTGGAACTGATTTCCCTGGGCTGTATTTTCCCTTTTCCCATCGTGGGAGGCCATGGGAGGAACTCTGGACAAAGCCACAGAGCAGCTGTCTGCCAGCACAGGGACTGACATGTTATGCCTATGTCATGCCAGGATGACTAGATTAGTTTTTTAACTCCAGGTTGGGAAGTCTGACCTTGGATCAGAAGTTAATTTCTTCCAGGGGTTCCCAAACGCATCTTCCTCACAAACCTTCCCAACCACCTCCCAGGGTTCTTTGTGCACACGAGTGCTCCTGTAACAGGAAGGGGTGCTCTGCTCTGCCAGGCAGGACATGAATTATGGATGAAATGAAGAGCAGTTCAGTGAGGACTAGGGCCTTGTGCAGTGCCCATCACTGCTGCACCCTCTGAGTCACTGTTGTAACGGGACAGGTAAGCCCAGGATGAGGAGTGAAGGTGCTACGTACTGTTGTTGGCATTATTTCTTTGGAGCTGTGGTTTCCACTTCTCTTCAACCACAGGGAGAGGTGACCTGGGCTGGTTGGAGGCAATGTTGTTCTCATTGTCAGCTGTGGGGCAAGAGACAGGCAAGGGTTAGAAGCACAAGATGATAAATGCTTAAAGCACAAAGAACAGGAAACTATCCATGTGCTCAGCAGTTCCTTAGGATTCCCTTAACTAAGGTGAAAATAAGCTACTACACTCTCTGTAGTTCTTAGTTTTCAGTGAGCTGGTACAGCACCCTCAGAAACCTTGAAACTGTCTTTGGACTCACAACCTGCCACCTCCCCAAATGTATCTGCAATGGCTTTTTCTGTGCATCAGCACACCTTGAGAAATGTCTTCTGATGAGCTGAAGCTGCATCCCAAGAGGAATGGAAGTTCCCTGTGCAGCCTGACTTGTTTAATTTTCTTGCTTCCGAAATGACAGGAGGTAAAACAGACACTGATCCTTCTTTTCCCTTATTGCCTCTTCCTGCACTGCAGGCAGCTGCCCTTTTCTCTCCTGTGAAGCACTTGGTTTTTCAAGCTGTGCTCAACCCCTCCAGATCTAAGGATCTCATTACAATCTTTATATCTGGTTTCCTCCCCTGAAGAGAGTGGGCCAGTATCCTCAGACTGCAAACACAAAGCCAAATAACCACGAGTCTGGAGTGTGACCAAAGATCATCCCACCCATGGCTGCAAAGACACCAACTGCCCCCAGAATCTTGGTGCTTGTGTTCCCATTTCTGTGTGTGGAACTAGGCCAAACGCTTTGGCTGTCAGTCTGATGGGATCTTTCAAGGAAATGCAGGCAAGATCAGTAAATTCTCCATTATATCCATGCTTTTTCCTTTCCTGTGCCCCAAGAACTTCTCCCCACCCTCTAGAGGTAATTTTCTAGTTCTTAGTATGCTTCAATCTGAAATGGTGATCTGAAATAGGCTGTGAAGCAACACTGAAGTGCACAAAGAAATGAGGTGGAAGAAGCAGCAGAAAGATGGAGAGACTGATGACCAGGCTGAACAGAAGGATGGAATTAAACACAAAGAAAACAGAACAGGTCCTTTTTTCACCACAACTGGACTTGTCTCACCTAATTTTGGACATCTGTTAGACACACCCCTCTTCAAAGTGGCCTCTTACACTCAGTGATGCAAACAAGACTCACAAGAGCCTCTCATTCCCCCAGGCAGAACTAGAGCCTCTTGTACTGTAAGGTCATTGGTGTGAACTCACTGGAGTCACTGACTTCTGCACTGATCACTCAGGGGGTCCAGGCTGGCCTGGACACACCAGCACTCAGTGCAGTGACTCTGCCCCGTGCTCTGACAGCAGAGCACGAGCTCGAGCAGGGCCTGGAGCACACACAGCTCTGCAGCCAGGCTGCTCTGTCCATCAGGACACTCAAGAGAGGGCAAAGCTGCTCTTCCCCATGTGTGCCACCGACCTGGGAGAGAAGGGAGACCAGCAGTGATGCAATGGAGCTCCAGTGCTCTCCTCCTTACAGGCAAGTCCTCTCCTCTGAGCAGCTCTGACATTCACAGACCTGCACATCAACAGCCACAGGCTGCACAGCCACCAGTGGGTCTGGGCACTGCACTGGCACAGGCTGGATCAATACCTAAGAGCAATCCAGGACATGACAGGACCAGGGCTGACTCGAGGACTGCCTCAAGGTCTGTGTGTGCCCAGGGAATTCCCTGGCCATGGTGGGTACCTGGGGAGCACTGCCATACTCAGGCTGCAGCCACAAGTTGGTGTTTGCAGGTGTGGAAGAGATATGAAGAGCAGGAGGCGCTCCAGTGACCAGTATGACACACCACCTTTCCCCCAGCATCTGCCCAGACTAATTGCTCTTGAGCTAATGACACCAGTGTCCTCAAATCCAAGCATCTGTGGGTGGGATAAGGAAAATGCTGGACATTGCCTACTAACTTGGGTAGGTAACTTCATGGTTCAGGCCTTCCTTGTCTTGGTGAGGATAGGTAGGGGTAGAAACCCTCTGTATTTCCTCACTATAACTCTTTTTATCTATTTCCTAACAATAGGGGATTTATTATATACAAATATCTGCTGGCATTCAGTACGGCATTAATGAGATTTACGCATTTCAGTCTCATCTTCCTTATCAGGCAGTCTGTGAACTACACAGATCATGGTTCTTTAATTTCTCTTCATGCCTCCAATCCTTTAATCCAGGTTCAGCCTAGTTGTCCTTTTATTTTTTCAGGCCTAGATTGTCAGAAGGGCATTATATGGCAGCACTCGACCTGAACAAAGTACTCTAAAGGGAGTCAAAGCTGTATATTGTACAGTGTAATCACAGAACAAATTCCTCTGCCTGGTGTTCTGCTGTTCTATTTCTGCCTTTCAGCACCCAATTTACATTCTAATTGCTTCTCCTCACTGTGTAGCTGCTTTATGGAGCTATAATCTCTCCTTATTACCTTCCAGCCTCCACACTCAGCCCTCCGAATGGCTCTGTGTCCCTGGTTTTCTCCTGCAGGCCAGCAGCACGTTCCCTGGCCTCAGTCCCTCGTGAGGGGTTCAGGGGAGGCAGCACAGTCAGTTGGAAGAGATCAGCCCTTTGCATCACACACGACAAGCCAAACTGGGCTCCTGAACACATTAACTGAGGGAATATTTGACCCATACAGGTTTCTTGTATCCCTGCATCCCCATAATGAAATATTCCTTGGGCCAGACATATGGACTGGGCTAAACTGCCCCTATGTCAGTGTCCCCAGTCCGTGGATCCTGAGCCACCAGTTCTGCTGATCCCTGCAAGGTCCCTGCACTCCCAGACTTCAGAGATGTTGGACCAACCTGCTCCTGGATATGGAAATAATAGAATCACAGAATCATGGAATTTTTTAAGTTGGAAAAGACCATTAAGGTCACCAAATCCGAACATCAGCCCAGCACCACCACCATGGTCACCACTACACTAAACCATGTCCTCAGGTTACCTGGGGGAAGACACTGACCCCCACCTGGTTCCAACCTCCTGTCAGAGCAGAAGGCAACAAACCTCTGCCAGAGTAACTCAAGCTCTGTGTGGTCCCCACAGTGCTCTGCTCATGTGCAACACCCAGAGCTGGACACCCATCAATGCTGGGTGTAGTTTTCACGTCTCTCCACTTTGCTTTGCTCATCCCACAGCAGCACATCCTGCACCCACGGCCCTGGCTGCCCACGGGGGTTAAAGGCTGCTGCCCCCTCCAGAGGAAGAGGTGTGAGCACAGGGCTGCCAAGCAACACACACAGAGATGCCACAGGAGGGGACAGTGGCTTTCACATGGGACAGCCTCCTAAAGGGGACAGCCACTCGAAGGAGACAGGGACAGGCTCACTGTCACTGTACTGGTGAGACACTCGGGAAGAAGCAGCCAAGCAGAAGACAGGGACTTGCAAACAGAGTAGGGAGAGATGAGAAAATAGTTTAACAAGAGTAATCTTGAGCTGGGGAGAAGGGATTTACCCATTCATACAGCTCTGCAGGATACAACTGTACAGGAGTCAGATCACAGACACACCCGATCCCTCCAGCCCTGTTCTGTGCCCAAAGCAACCCAGGTGAACAATCACAGAACCACAGACTGGTTTAGATTGGAAGGGACCTTAAAGATCATTCCGTTCCACCCCCTGCCATGGGCAGGGACACCTTCCACTAGCCCAGGTTGCTCCAGGCCCTGTCCAACCTGGCCTTGGACACTTCCAGGGATGGGGCAGCCACAGCTTCTCTGGGCAACCTGTGCCAGGGCCTCAGCACCTTCCCTGGAGCCCTCCCCATGGGTCACTTGTAAAGAAGAGAGAAGGAGGAAGCTGCCAGCAGCACTGGATTAAGATTCCCAACAGCTCACACCCTGCCTGTGAGCTGCCATTCTCCCACTGGACTCCTCAGCTTGGTCTCTCCTCTGCAGCTCCACCACTCAGTGCCACCAAGAGCTGAAACTCCAAATGCCGCATTTCAGTGCCAGAGTCCAGAGCAAGGAACAGGATGGTCAGGACACAGTGTGGGGGCAGCAGAAACTGCCATGGAGAAGTAGCAAGTACAGACCTCAACACCACAGGGTGACGGCAGCCCTGAGTGGAGCTCCACTGCTCCTTGGGGTAACACAGAGTCCCAGCACTGCACAGGAACCAGCTCATGCTCTCACAGAAACCAAAACTCACGCCTTCTCCAAACGAATCACTCTAAAAGTCTCTTTGTAACATTATATAGATGATAAATAAATCAGCTGCTGAACACACCCAAAGCCTGCATTACCATTTGCCAACAGGAGCTGAATTGGATAGAGGAACCTCATGGATGAAGAACTCTAGGAGTACTGTTAAAATTAGGACTCCAGATAAACCACAGACCAAGAAAGAACTTTCATTAGAATTATTGTTACAGAATGGAAAATACTCTTTTTCTCAAACCACTTGTCCCCCCTTGCCACTCTCCTCAGGGCCTGCATCAAATCTGCATCTCAACAGAGCAGCTGTTTGTTGGAGACCACAGGTCTGTCAAAGGGCATTTAATTGTTTTTAAACCTGTGTTAGTTCCCCTGAATTTTTATTGAAGAGAAAAAAAAAAAGAAAAAAATCTGCCAATATAAAAAAATCTCCCGTTTCTGCATTTTTTAATGTGCTGAATGTTGTCTTTGAAAGAGCTCTGGCTTTGAAATTTTAAAATCATCTCCTATGTATCAAGACAGAAAAAACCTCCGTGACTTAGAAACAAAGTACAGGAATGATTCCTCAGAATTTTCTTTTGTAGGAAGCTGTGAGGGAAATGAACACAACTGCTGAAATGCAAATTCTTCTTCTGAGAATTTCAGTCCTTTGCAGAACTCCAGGAGACACAAGCACAGGACTGGACTTGTGTGGACAAAGGCTCTGCTGCCCTGCAAGTGTTTTTGGTTTGTTTGCTTCCATGAGAACTACTCCTTTGGGAGGAGGAGGGATTTAACCTGCTGCAGGATCTTATGCATTGAGGATTCTCTAGATACCTTTGGATAAAGGGCATGAGTAGTGTGATGTGCTCTGTGCTAGCAGGGCATGATCCTCCTCTTCTATGGAAAGGAGCAATACTTAGGATGTACCCTGAGCCTGGGTGCTGTAGCCTTTGAGGGTCCAGGTTTGCTGCAGGTGAAATGACTGGGGCTTTGGGAAGGGGGAGCACAGAGAGCCCTGTGGACACACACGGGGGTCAGCACAGGCAGCAGCGCAGAATTGAACTCTCCGCCTGCAGCCAGTCCAAGTGCCCGGCTTACCTGCGTGGGACTGCATGTGCTCCAGGAGATTGTTATAAAACTGGAACTGGATTCCACAAGCTCCACAGGTGTAAGGCTCTGTTTGGGAGAAATCAGTTCAGAAGAATTACACAGAGTATGCAGGGAAGCAGCACACGTGCACACTGCAGGCTGTACAGCAGCGGGGCCGGACCTTGGGGACACCTCGGGCACGTCACTGCTGCCTGGGCTGGGGCCGGGTGTGCTTCCTCCTGCTTCACTGCACTGCCAGGGGGAGGCCCGGGATGGCAGAGGGACAGCACTGACACTGGAGGGAAGCACCTGCCGGGGTATGTGGGGGGATCCCTGTGGATCTGCACACAGACCTGGGAGGCTGCACACTGCCGCTCCCTCAGGCTGCTTTTAGCACGTCCCTGTTCTTTCTAAGCCTGTGAGTAAAGCTTGGTAAGTTCATTTTACATCCAGTTATCTCAAATTCCAGTCTCTGCTGCCTTTCCTGAGTAAGACAAGGAGCACTGGGTTGTGAACAATCCTGTAGCTCTGAAGCTGGGGCGTGCAGCAGTGCCATGGGGGAACTCAGCTGGTTTTGTGGCTGCCAACAAGGGCAGTGAGACAGGGCCCGCTGAGTCCATGGGGCAGGGTGGCAGCAGGTCACTGGGGGAAGCAGAGGTGAGGGGCAGGAAGCACAGAAATCAGGGCTGTGCTGGAAGACTGAGAGCAGAGCAGGAGAGCCATGTGCCAGAGGAATATGGATGAGCTGGAGTCAGGAAAGAGCTGGGTGCAGAGCTCCCTTGTGAGCTGAAAGACACGTTCAGCTCTGTTCTGGCCAGTGTGTTGAAAGTGCATTTTTTCCACTGAATTAACCTAATAGCAAATGTTTGCAGTTGCCTGTTTAAACAGTATTAGTTGAGTGCATTATTTGACAGATGTGATCTCGAACTACAGTGCTGAGATATGGTAACATTACAGTTTGCCTCTATCCCTGCAGCTACACCAGCACTGCCACCTCTCAGACTGTGGCACTTTGGTTTGGAGCAGCAGAGTGGCATATAAACAACTTTGCATACAAATGCCTGGCCCACACACAAAGCAAGGTCTGTTGCTACAATATTTCAGAAATCTAGATCTAAGTTCAAAGGAAAAAACATATTCATTCTGCATCAATGAATAAGCAAAAGCACTAGCATCCAGGGAGGAAGACCCAAAACCCAGGAGAGCACAAGCCTGCCTTGGCTGTACTCTGCAAGAAGTCTGTAGTCTGTGTCAGGTAGCAAACTCCAGAATTTACCTGATGATTGTGGGAATCTGTGAGGAAAAACACCCAAGAGACCACGAACAGTCTGTACTTACATGCTATGAGGTTAAACCTTTCCCAAAGAACCTACAGCCTCTTAAACAACGGAGCCAGCTCCATCTGGAGCTGTGCTCAATGCTTTAACTCACTGTGTTTGCTTGTGATGCTACTCCTGGGTTTTGCTGTAGCAAGGAAGTTTGGAAGTACGCTACTTAAGTATCTGTGTTTGTGAAAAAAAGGGAAGACTTGGACAGCTGATTGGCACTTTGGGATTTCAGGCCTTGGGAATTAACAGGGACTGGCTGTTTCTGCTGAAATGATCAGCAGTGAAATAGCTGTGGTAAAATGTCATAAGAGGTACAATGTAATCTAATTGTTTAGACTTATTTTGTAATTATCAGAGAGAAAAAGACCCCAGGCAGGTGCAAACCATCCCTCTTCACTATTTCAGTGTCAGATGACCTGTGTCACAGACCCACCTCTTTGCTGCTCACAGAGCCCAGTTTGCTCAGATGGAAATGTCTCAAACTTGACTCCCCTTCAAGTGTCAAAATTAACATTTCATCAATGTAATGAAAGCAGTCACACTTCCAAGGGCCTGCTGCCTGCTGCTGACAGGTCAGAAGGGCTGTGGTGCTGCAGCCAGGACAGTTCAGTGACCCCCTCTCTCTGCTCCACTGCCCTGCTGGAGCCCCTGTCCCTACACCGAGCGGGGAGAACAGACCCTGCTGTACCTCTGAGGTGCTTCAGGAATGCTGACAGCTGGACATGTCACCCCACATTTCCCTGGACACTGCCAGCTCTCTGTGTGCCCCCTGAACACCAGCAGGGATGTGCATTCCCTGCTGCCATTGCTGCCCGTAGTGACCTGGGCCACACAAAGCTGTGATGAGGGAGCCCACTCCTCACTGCTGCACTCTCAAGGCCCCTCTCTGCTCCCACACAAACTCCACAGCTGACCTGGGAGTAGGTTTCCAGTAGCCACCAGAACAGCTCCTCCTCAGCTCAGTCACAGGGTGCCTCACTGGGAAGCAAATCCCTTACACCCAGCCAGGACTCTCCAACCAGCACATTTCCCACATTCATTTAACCCTCTTCTTTCACTCACATTTCCTTCTCAGCTGATTGTCTCACTGAGCTGCTTTACCTTCCTCCTGTTGTATTCTCAGCTATTTTATCACCATAAACCTGTGCTGTCTTTCCATCTCTCCCCTTGACTGATTCCCCTGCACCCCAGACCAGGCTTTCCTGGGTTCTCCCATCTCTATCCATCATGTCATGACCACCAAGATCTCCACAGTTCTTCATCTCAAGCTTCTCCCTGTGTGCTCAGTGCACTCATAACTCTGACAGGTCTCTCATTTCTGACTCTTCTCAGAAAAATTGTGTTGATTTTCATCCCATTTTCAAAAGCTGCCCCTTCTGTTCTACTCTAGAAATGTCCAAGTTTGGAAACAAAATTACCATCTACTTAAAAAAACTGATTTCACATTCTGAAAATGCCAAAACATTTTCTAAATACTTCTGAGACAAAGAGTCACACAAGTCTACAGTTTGCCATAAATGAAAATGAGTTAAGTTAAAACTAAGGATAAAATTTAAATTCACCCGACAATTCCAAAGTCTTTCCTGGGAACGAGGGAAGGGACACTTGGGAGGATGTGCAGAATCCCTGTGGGAATGAATGAATGAACTCCCTTTACTCTCCAGAGCTTCCTCAACCCTCATACTTCTGAGATTTCAGCTTCTCAGCCCCTCAGGCTCCACAGCACAGAGCTGGGAGCAGTCAGGCTGCTTGGAAGTACGGTGGAATGTGTCAGTCTAGAAGAGGAAGAGGGATCTGGAAGGTGGAGACAAGGAAGAGGCAACTGGTATCCAAAACCAGGGAAAAGTCACCACTGGAAAAAAACTGTTCACCTGGGCTGGTAACACAGTGAGTAAAACCCCTTCCCTCTGAGTTCTCTTGCAACTTAAAGGTAAAATAGAAAAGTTGTCAGAACTACTCTGCATACCCTGTGAGCCACACCTGTGCCTGTTCTCCTTTCAGGAGCACAGTCGTCCCCCCCCCAGCATTGCAGGACCCTCCCTTCCCCAAAAGAATTTCAGCTTCCCTCTCTCTTGCCCAGGCTGAGGCTTCCACATCCAGAGGGATCTGTTCTCCTCCAGGTGGGCTGAGTTCAGCAAGGTGCTCACAGGTCTTCCCACAGGTGCTTCAACCAGAAACCTCTCCTGTTCTTCTAAGCTTTGCTGGTAGAGGTACAAGGAAAGCTGAAGCCCCTCTGTGGTGCCCACACAGACCCCCAGAACACCTGTGCTCCCCCCAGCCCCAACAGTTTTGGGTGGCCAAGGCAGGCCTTATGGATGAGCAAAGCAGAGGTAGCTCATGACACGGCTCAAGAGTCTTCCAGCCTGCCTGTCTCACACTGCTGAAACCTTCTCCCTCACCTTCCCAAGCCCCTCTGTGCCTCAGTAACCAGTTCCTCTTGCTGTTCCACATCTGAGGGGGTGGGAGCTGTGGCAGGAGCAGCAGTACATCCTTTTGATGAGAAAACCCAGCCCTTTGCTCCACGTGCTCAGCCAGGCTCTCAGCTCTCCCTTGGCCCCACGGGCAGTGCCAGGTGCTGTGACCCTTCCAGCCCTGTTCCCTTGGGCTGGGGAGGAGGGAGCTCTGCTTTCTCCAAGCTTCCTGCCTACAGATGCTGAACAGCTGCTGGTGCCAGCTGGGCTCCTGCTCTGTCCTTGGCTGGCTCGTGCTGCGGGTTGGGACTCCAGTTCCCACCACATTCCCCTGAGCCCTCCTGGGCTGGTGCAGGACAGTGGCTACGGCATCCCCAAACCCCACCATTCCCAGCAGGGCTGCTGCACTCACACAACCTTCCTTCACACTTGGATCTCAAGGGAGAGATTCACCAGCCTGCAGGAAAAGCTTTCCCTTCCTCTCCTGGTTTCCACAGCTCACCCCAAGCAACCACTGCTGGGTGAGAGGTGACAGGCAGAGAGCTCATGGAGCCGCCTCCAGAGCACTCCTCCTCCCAGCCCAAAATGTCCAAAAAGGGAGAGAAATCATGAACATCTGGCCCCCCTGAGGGTGCCCCATTGGCCCTGCTGTCCCTCTGGCTCTGTGTTGTTGCTGCATGTTCAGAAGCCCTCTGCAAACCCTGCAGCTTAAATTTGGCAGCAAAATCTGTACAAAATGGCAAATGTTGCAAGGCCAGGCCTTCCATGTGGCATAGGGTACAACACTGAGTATAGCACAGCACCTCGGCTGCTCCCCCACTATCTCCACCCACCATCTTCTTCCATCTCCTTCCTTCTCCACTCTCTTCTTCCTCCTTCAATCCCTCCTTCCTCGCTGCCTGTCCGTTGACCCAGCCCATGGCACAGACCCAGCAGGTTTTTCTTGAGCTGTGCTGTCACTGTGGCCCCTGTCCTTGTGCTCTCTGTTCCTGTGCTCTCCCCGTGCTCCCTGTTCCTTCCCTGCCTGGTTGTCTCTCAAGCACTGCTCCTCTCTCCAGGAACTTGAGGACTGCACCGTGCTGAGCCTGGGCCCTGACTGAACAGCTCCTATAGAACCACAGAATCACAGAAAATCCTGAGCTGGAAGGGACCCACAAGGACCATCCAGTCCAACTCCTGGCCCTGCACAGGACACCCCAACAGTCCCTTCATGTGTCTGAGAGCATTGTCCAAACCTGTTGTCTGCTTCTGTGGCAAAATATTTGAAAATCTGAGAGGAGGAAATCACTCTGAACATGCCCTGTCTGAGCAGAAAGGACATGGCAGTTACAGGCAGCTGATTTCAGAGAAGTCTGACTCTTATTCCTGACTTTTCCCACAATGCAGAAGGATTGTGCAGTGGACAGCAAAGAAAATCTGCTGTGAGCAAGCAGTGCCTTTGGAACTGCAACCCCCCATCCCAGGGCACCTGGAACTGCCCCTGGTAATTTGCCTGAACTCCAGCATTGCAGCAGCCCCAAGCAATGGCATCCGGTCTCCTGTCAAGCACCACAGAGATTCCTCCCCCAAAAGTGGCATTTGGCTGGGTGTTGGCTGTTGAGCACAAAGCTTCTCCCCCAAAGCATCCTTCCCAAAAAACCACCTCCTCTGCAAGGCAGGCCCCTCTCTGCTCTGACAAGACGTGCCACCATGTCACCCTTACTGGCTGCTCAGGTCCTCTCTGAAAACACCTCCACAGAAATCTAAAGCACCAGCAGCTGCTGAAACCTCTTCAGTCTCCTGAGCCACACAGAACTGATGCTCACATTTGGTTGCACAATTTAAAACCTCTTTCCCCAGGGCTGTTATTAGACACTTTTATTAGTGCTTTACGTACACGCAGCGAGCAAGGCCCCAGAGCAAGGTAGCAGCTGTGTGAGCCAAGGCAGAGGGAAACTAGCACTTGTGCTTAGGTTAAATAAATCACTCTAATTCCCATGTTAACTCTCATTGCCACATCTAAGCCAGGGAAAATAGCAGAGCCTGGTCTGAGGCCAGAAGAGAACACAAGTTGAGAGCTTTAACAGAAAGTTTGAAGAAAAAGTGCCCTGAGGTGCTTGGAGTGACACCCAGTGACACCCAGCAGCAGCTCAGGGAGAGCCCCAGGCAGCTCTTTCCTCAACAGAAAAGACCCACATTTCAACACTTCTGTCCACAACTTGATGAAAAACAAATGCAGAAGGACTGTGAGAGAAAATTCTCAGCATTCTCACCCAAGGTTTGCACAGGCTTTAGCTCTGCCAACACTGTAACTGCATCTTCCCAGCCCTTCAACACAAACCCATGAAACAAGACAGTAGAACCAGTAGCAGGCTCCTAAAAATGCCATCACACCCAAAAATCAGTGGAAGTTTCTTGAAAGCAGAACTTCTGTCACTTCCAGCCAGCTCAGTAAGAGGTGTTGGGTAACAGGGTGCTCTGAAGCTCTAAAAAGGGGAGTCCCGAATGCACCACCCTCATCAAACGTGTTGGCACTAACTGGATTTCTCTTCCCACATGAACCTTCCTGTTCTGAATAAAGCTCTCCATTCTCTCTCAGGTTTGTGAGTGGAAGAAGAACACACATCCTCTCTCACTGTGACCATGCTCAGGGTGCAGCACTCAGGACTGGCCTGGATTACCAGGTTGGTGCAAACAGTATCAACCCGAAAATCCCGACACAAATCAAGCAGGAAGTAAACACAATGGAAGGCAAAGGAAGAAGCTCCACCTGCTGAAAACATCAAGAACATAGGGCAGAATCTCCAGCAGAGACCACCTATGCCTGCCCATGCCAGATCTGCTCTCCTTCCCCTCCTGCCTGATCCCCACTGGGTTTCTGTTCCTCATCCGTGCTCCCAGGCCAAAGGGAATTGGCTCTGCACAGGTGTTTATTGAGCTGAGACATGATGACTAGTTTTTCTGTGTGTATATGTAACTTAAATATGGGCTCATTTTCAAATCTTGTTCTCAGAACACGTATTATTGGCATATTTCACAAAAAACCCTGATGGCTGTAAAGAAGTGGTCTAACAGCCCCATACTGCACAGAAACACCCTGAAGGATTTCTGCTGCATTTAAACTCAAACCAGACCCACAGAGCATTTTGTTCTTTGACACCTGGACTCATAATAAAAAAACCCATTTCTTGATGAAAAATGCCAAGAGGGCAGGGCAGCAGGGCTGTGGGGAGGGCAGTCCTGCCTTTGTGCCCCACAGACACCCATCACACTTACTTTTGTAAAAGCGAGAAAGTATTTGAAATCAGGGGACTTGTGGTTTTTGCAAAAAAAGAAAGAGATCTAAATATTGAGACTGGCAGAGACCTCACTGCAAGCTGCACAGCTCTATCTGCTCCCTGATCCTTATCCACACTCTGCACTTCCAGAGTTAACTGGGGTAGGATGGGTGGCTCCATTTATCACAAAATCCGACATGTCCAGTTGGGAATTTTCTCTCCCTGTCTTGTTGAGTTTTTCATGGCCAGGATTCTGCATCTTTCCTTCCCACTTTCAAACATCCAGAGATTTTAACACACACGCTATGCTACAGTAATGGAAACAGTCATGTGGGGAAGCCCACAGAGTAAAAGCCAAGGGGGCAAGAAACCCTTTACAAATGCTTTCTTTGGCGCTCCAGGTGCAAATTCCCAGATTCACTGTGTGGCTTCCTCAAACTGAAGCTTGTGAGGAATACCAGGGAATACCAGGGTGTTTCAGCCCCTCTGGATGCCAAAGCAGAGAGTTCCTAAGCAGTGCAGTTACTTCAGGCTGAGAAAGCACATTTCCATGCACACCTTGCAAGCTGCCTCTCTGAAAGGAATGGAAACCTGGATGCTTAATGAGCCCTTGGGCAATCAGGGGCTGTTTACATCCATTCCACAGTGCTCTGGAACAGGACCAGTGGTTCTCAGCACCTCAGACCAGTTTCCTACAGTTCTCAAGTGAGGTCCTTTAGTGTCAGACCCCTGCAGAAAGGAAGGAATCATCACTGTATTTAACATTATTCAGTCATTGCTTCAGAGCATTTACAGAATGGTCCCAGGTCTGAAGCTGTGAACTGACACATCCATGAGCTCTCGGGGCTCTCTGACAGACTCGGCCTCGTTTGCTTGGAAGGAGAACTGGCCTCATTAACTGCACGGGTCAAACACAGTGAGCCTTCATGCTACATAACCCCTTGTGTTGAGGACATGAGCTGCTGAACAGGGCTCCAGCTGGCAGGGCCAGCCAGTGAGGAATGAAGATGAAGACATCAATGATGCTTGGTAAAGACATGAGTAGATAGTGCTGTGGAAGGGGATGCATGGAAGGCACTGCCTGGATATGGAACACTGCTGATCACTTCACACAGTGCTGTCACCTGTACTGCACCGAGTGCCACTGGGGAGGTCTGTACCTGGACAAGATCTTCACTGAAACAAGTTCCTAATCTGGTCCTGCTGAGCACAGGGCACAGGGCAGGCTCCTCTAGGCACCGTTCTCGCTGTTTGTGCTCTTGGTGTCTGCTCTGGGAAGTGCTGTCCTCACTCAGTGACCACATGGATTCTCTGAACTGCACTGTCCCCTGGCCCCAGGCACTAAAGGGCTCTTTCAGCAGCCCAGCTGCACAAAAGCATTTGAGGGGCAAACCACAGTACTTTACTGTCTCCCTAGAAGTGAACCTGATCTGGAGCAGGCACACAGCCCACAGCACTGGCATTCACCACTTAAAACACCACAAGGAATTCTGAACATCATCTCTGGCTGCTCTCCAGTCAGAAGTGCTAACGCAGTCTCCTTGTTATGCTTGGCTTCCTACACACAGGAAAACCACTGTCAGTCTGAAAAAGGAGTTCAGGCACTTGATACAATGCTATTGTGTGTGAGGAAACTGTTGGGATTTTTCTGGTCTTTAAATTTATTATGGAACATTTTTTATTCCATGCACAGTCATGTCCCTGCCACAGCACGGTCACTTCCACTAAAGCCACCTATCCAGGGAACAGTCACAAAATTTGAATGATTAATGATAAATCACCTTGCACTGGGGATTTGCTAATCTTTCACTCCATAGATTCTCCAGGCAAAATTGATAGTTCACATTTTTCTGCCCATACTTTGTTCTCTCAGCGACTCTTTTGGCCACGTCCTGCCCAGCCCCAGCCCAGCCCAGGATCTGTACTTGCAGACTGCAATCCAGCTGCTATGCCTGGCTGTCCCAGTTCTGCTGACTGCTCATTGCCTCAGTGCTTTCATATGCATTGCCTCATGTCTTTCCTGGTGTCCAGGGCTCTTGAGCAATTGGCAGGATATCACCCGCAGAGACTGGCTGCTGAGTGGTTATTTTAACCCACATATCTTTCTTCCTGTCTACAAGCTGCCTGCTCAACATGACAAGTCTGGAACAGCTTAAATGAGTGTGGCACCAAAAATAAACAGTTCATTCCTGGGAACCTCATTCCATACAAATGCCCAGTGGACACAATGACTTACTTATGCAACTGAGCAAAGCGACACTTTCTCGACTGAAGCCTCTCCCTGGGTTACTCTCATTCTCACTCAGATGGTGACCCTTCTTCTGGGCACAGCCCTTTCAGGCTGCTTTGAAAATTCAGCTCTATGTATTTGTGCAATTGTGTTCCCCCTTCACTTGTCATCAGCATTCCCTTTTTCCCTGCACAACTGTAGGAGCTCACAGAACAACTCCCTCCCATTTCCTTACTCCTCAAACTCGGTCTTTGGACCTCCCAACTCCATGGAAGTCACAAACCAGCTACTGGATGAGAAGGAGATTTACCAGGAGATGAACCACTGTAATGTGAGTTGTATTTGTGCTCAGGCCCAGCTGACAGACCCTGTAAGGCAGCTGGGTGTGCCCCAGAGGCAGAGAAACAGGCTGTGCTAACATCACACTGTGATCAAGAATCAAGAATTATTAAGGCCAAACCCCAAAGCTGCCCTTACCCACCAAAAATCCTAACCTAAAAGTCATGTCCTCCAGCAGAAATCCCACCAGATGGGCTGTGTGAGCACTGGAGAGCAGAGAACAAGCAGAAGGGGATGTATGGCCACAGCAGGCAAGGAGGAAGATCTCAGTGTTTGCAACACTCCTAAGCCAGCTCCTCCCACATGGGCCCCATGACCACCTTCACTGCCAATGCAAAACAGCTTTTTTGGACAGGAATTTGGCAGGAACCACTGCTGAGTATCTCAGTCTGGCCATGCACCCAGGGGCACTGGGGGACCTGGCACTGCAGGGCAAGAGCAGGACCTGAACTCATGGTGCTGCACCAGGAGCTGTGGGGGGGACTCAGGTCTGCTCCCAGCACCCCCAAACTGAGCTTCAGGAGATTTAATCATGAGTTTAAAGCTGATTCACACTCTGTCTCTTTGCTGCTTCCCATAAAACTAAAGGTTAGTTCTGCTCAGCTGCTAAGCAAGAAAGAACTACACATCCTGCCTAACACAGGCTAAACATACTGGTTTTATGTGGCAAGTGGTGAATGAGACATTTTAATTATCCTTTTGCTTGAAATAGTTCAATGCTGCAACTGATGGGAATTAGGAATATGTTGTAGAGTAATGACAGACCAACAAGTTTGTCATTTCTGAAAATCCAACTGAATGCATGTTTAAAATTTAGTTCGATGTCCTTTAAATCCTGTGAACTGGCAATTCTCAGGCTTTTCCAAGAATTTCTACTCTAAATCGAAAGGAGGAAATAAATTTTTTTTTTTGCTCTCAATCTCACCTCAGCTTGGCACAAACTGATTCAAAAAAAGAAGATACTTCCCTTGACCCTCTCTCCAGTCTGGAATAAACAGTGCTGGAAAGCAAAGCTTCCCTGTGCAAATAGGAATGAGAAGTGTTGACATTTTAAAAACTGTAAATGTTAAAATTTGTTGCACTGGAAATTCTGACAGTAATAGTTCCCTAATGCAGCAGATGAAATTGAGACATATTTATACAGCTTAAATCAACTTCGAAAGTTCAAAATATTTCCCAATTCCCTACATAATTTTAACTGTTCTCTTTCACATTCATAACATCGAGCAAGTTTAGACTTCAACAAACCCTGACAATTTCAATTAGATTTTTCCTTTGATGGCTGTATTTTAAGGTGTCGAAACTAAAGAGCTTTTTTTCTCCCTTTTGCTTTTATTTTTCCTTTTGAATTCTCACAATTTTCTTAATCCCTCTTGGCTTTTATTTGACAATGGAGTCATCCATAGTGTCCAAAACAACAGATTAAGATGGATTAGGTTGTAAACACTAAAGGTAGAGATGGTCATTGCCCCTGAGGTTTCCTGAAGCCAGACAGAAGATGAGACAACAGGGAGATCCCAAAGCCTGGGAGCTGTGTGGTTCCAGAGTGCACCAGTGCAGGGCCCAGCAGGGATCTTCACTGTGGAACACAACACTCAGCTTTGCCCCTTTCCACGGTTTTCCCTTCCCAAGCTCAGGCTGATCGTCACTGGCTTTTGCAGAAGAGCATTACACAGGTTGGCCTTGAAAATATTGTTTGGCCTCTTGAGAATTTAGTCCAGAAAACCCCAGCATGTGTCAAGACTCAGCAAAATGACCCCCACCACGGAGGGTTTCCTTGAAAGCATTTTTATGGCACCTCACTGAATAACAACTTCTACATCCCAGTGGGATAATTCCATGTTTCAGGATCAGGTCGTGGCACTGTTTTCTGGACCTTAGTTCAGCAGTGGGTAAACAGAAGCTTCATGTGACTTGGGACCTTTGCTGCCTGCGCGCTCGAGGCGGCACAAGCGAGTAACTAGAACATCTTAGCAGGATCCTATTTTTAAAGCACTGTGAAACTTCCAGGTTTCATCAAAAAGAAGTTTAAGGGGCTGTGGAGACTCTTTTCCATGAATACAAATGATACTCCCCAATCACATCATGGACGACAGCTGAAGAGTCCTTCTCCATCCACTCCATGGCTCCATCCCACCCTGCTGGGAGACAAACCTGCTACTGGAGGAGACTCAAACCAGCCACAAAGCAGAGTTTGCCATGCAAACACAACTGCTGTTTTATGGGCAGTAGGATGCCAGGGCACTCAGACAAGGATATCAGGTACCTGCATTCACTGTGACAAGGACTAGCGTTGTGCACAGGGGAGAGACATCTGAAATCCAATGTTTTCCATTCTAGTTGTCTTATTCTCCCCCAGGACTCCCAACAGCACTGCATCCAAGTCTGTTTTAGGTGGTTTTAGATGCTTACCTTCCTGCTCTGCTCATCTTCCCCCCTCATGCCAGACATGAAGGGGTCTGTGGCCCTGCAGTCAGGATGATGACATGGGGAAAGAGCAGAATGTCCCCAGCTGGGTGGCCTAAAAACCTCCTACTGCTCCCTTTGACATCTCTTTACCTGAGCCTGCAACGCACAATTCACATCCACAGAGAGCGAGTGCAATGATGCATTTAACAAGGCCAACTCACACAGCTCGGGCTGCTCAGCTGGGACCTACATTTACCTCCCAAACCTGGTGACTGTTCCTTACAGCAGCAGCAGTGTGGTGACAAGCAGCAGATGGGAGTGGGAGGACGGAAGTGTCCATCCTTCTGTCATTCCCCACCACGTTATCCCCAGCTGCTTCCCTGCTGGATGGGGCTCAAGGGAGGACAGGCCAATAGTGCCAGAATTACCCCAGAGTTCACGTCCCACACGTGACACTGAGCCATGTGGTGTTTGTGCCCCCACTGAAACATAGCCATAGAAAGAAGGAAAATGGGGAGGCAAAGACACACCAGCTCTTCCAAAAGGCAGTTACTGAGAGCCCTGCCTGGACACCTGAGCACACGGATGCCTGAGAGCTTTCCAGGGCCTCTCTGATCACCAGTGACACTCTCAGTAACTGGTCATGCTCACCCAGGCTGCTGTCAATGAAACCACTTGGACTGACTCCTGACAATGTGAAGGAATAAAAGAAGAGAAATGGCTTGGAGCAAGAGCTGGAAAAGAGCAATGAATGGGACACACAGCAAGCAGCACAAAAATGGAGGCAAAGAGAAAACAGGGTTAGGGAAGAAAAGGGGATGCAGGATAAAGGAAGGGAAAGGGGAAAAAGTTTATGCATCCCCATGCCTGGCTTTGAGGAGTGTGTCAGCTGCTTAATGCAGAAAGGTACTGCTTCTAACTAGAGCCCAACTCCTCTCAAACCAGTCCTGAGCAGCTCACTCGAGTTCCTCAGGTTTCCTGGCTCAAACAAAAGATAAGGTGAGCACCTTGTAACTCCCCTGCAGCCTGCCAGGCCCTAGACTGAGCCACTAAAACAAACTGACACTGCATGTGGTGCAAACAGAAACACTCCTTACAATGAAAGAACACCAGCAAATCCCATGAAACTCTACTGTTTGTAAGAATTTCTGGCTTCGTTTGGGTTTTTACTGTGAGCTTTTACTCCTGTGCTTTAAATGTTGCAGTTTGGATAAAAACAGATTGAGAAGGATGAGCGTGATGTGAGCTGGTACAAGGAGATGCCAGGGAGAGTCTGGGAGATGTGTCACAGCAACAGTGGGTCAGTATTTAATAGTTCAGACAGAACTCAAGTTTTGGACTAAATACAGCCACTCCCCGTGTGTGCTTCTTGTCAGTGGTTCCTGGACCCCCTCCCATGCTACACGTTCATCTCCTCCCAAATTTAAAAAGAGGTTTGCAGCCAGAAGGTTTTACAATGCAGCTTTCTTGGCTCTAGGGATGAGCTGTTTGATAGGAAGGAAGATGTTTTTGCCCTTGCCCTGTAGGCTGTACAGGGCTTCACAGGAATAAAAAAGGTAAAATTTACAGGAATAAAAAAGGTACAATCTCAGACTGCTGCTTTCAAAGGGCCCCAGAGGAGTCAGGGACCCAAATGGTATACTGGCATTTTAAGGTGTGCACTTCAAGGCTTTGAAACCCTTCAAACCACTCCTAGTACCCACAGAAGACAAGACACGAGGAGCAGAGCTGCTGAGAGCCCAGGGGCACGTTCAGGGCAGCAAACCAGGCTGCTGGCTCTGGCAGTCAGTGAACTACAGTGCTCTGAGCCGTGTCTGACAGCCAGGCTGGGCTGCCTGACAACAGCCCCTGCAGCTCCCCAGGTGGAACAGGACTAATGGGTACAAGGGCCTGAAACACAGAGACGAGCTCACCTGATGGGTTCTGCTTACACCTCTTTTCTTTAGGTTTTTCTGTCCCCGAATGACCAGCTGTAATTGTGGTGAATGCTTGGATTAGTACAGGATTATTCCCCAAAACATAACACGCAGTATTTCAGTAACAAACAACTTTTTTCCCCATTCACCATCATCCACTCTGCTACCACGAGGGCGTTTTCCAACACCATGTCTTTCCTTTTCAGCATGCTCCAGAAAGTGTCTTATTTGCTTCAGAGGCAGATACAACCCCCCCAACAGACCTGTAACCAGCTCCATTCCAGCCAGAGGCAGTGAAAACACCACATTTTGGTACTCTTGGATGGGGAATGGAGGGAGAACGGGCTTTTCTGTCAGCACCTTATTTATCTCTGCACCAAGATGCCAAAATTACATTTCATCTGGTTTGTCATGCTCCAATTAGGGAGCACAAGAGAATTGCAGTGGCCCACTGGAAGGCAGGGCAATACACAGGAAGAATAAAAGTCTTGTAGAGAAAACTCTGTCAACAGTGTACCTAAACAAAATTGTCTAGACCAGTGGTTATGTTCAGTTACTACCACTTGGACTTAAAATGAAAAGAAACTCCAGAAGTGGAGTAAATTTTCATTCCTTCTAGCAGATGTATTTTGGTCCCACATCTGGTACGCTGTGACCTCCATGCAGTGAACCCACAAACAGCTGGATGCTGGTTACAGTGACATGTAAATAAACTGCCACACTCAGCACCCTTGTAACATGCACTGAGCATCACTCAGTGCTCAGCTCAGCTTCTCTTGCTTGTTGCTGGCTTTGTTTCACCAGGACTGCACTGACACACGGACACAGCATGAGCAGTGCTGCATCTCCATCCATCCTTCCTCCACATCTTTGCTCCCTGCTGAAAAATCTATGCTAAAGTACCCAGTCCTTGGGAGCAGGATTCCCATATCACCTTTTTAACAGGTTTGGAATGCCAGGAGCCTGGGGAGGAGGGAGAAAAGGCACTAACCCCAGGAGGGCTGGCTGCCTGTGAGCTTAACCAAAGTGCCCCAAATACATCAACAATCACTGAGCACAGCTGATTCCTGCTTGGAGAGGAACGTGGTAGCAAGAGCAGGAGGGGGTGAACTCACTTACCACTGGAATTCTGGCAATTGCTGTTTGTTTCTTCAAAGTTGTTTTGTGCTTTGCCTTCCACTCTTCTGCTGAAAGCACTTTCTGCTGTGTGGAGAACAAAGCAGGGATGGTGACTGGTCAACACTGGATGCAGAACCATGCAGACAGAAGGCAAGATGACATGCTCCTGTGCCACATAATCACATACCCTGAATACAGCAGAAAGGCCAAATACCTCGTTTTGGAGGCAAATGGAACAGATTCAGGGAAGGCATAACAGGTAGGTATTTTTCTTGAATGCCTTCTGGCTGAGGTGACCTGGATTGGCTCTTAGGGAGCCCATGAACACCAGTCCTGACTGAACCAGAAAGGTCATGGTTTCCTCCCCTGCAAAAAAACCCAACCCTGATCTTACTCTTCCTTAAGGCAACGAGCAGCTCTTAAAGCCTCTGGCACAGGTGACCAGATCTGCACACTAATGAGGACCTCACCACAACACCAAAGTGTCACCTACAGAGGCACGATGCCAGCTCTCCCTGTGCTTCCCAGTCACCTGCATTCCCTTCCTAAACACCCTCCTGGAAACATTCCAGTGGAGGCCTGGAGGGCTGTCTCAGAGCCTGCCCACCATGTCTGGAAAAGCTATGGAACATCCTCTGACCCTTTGTGCTTCCCAACAGTGCCCTGACTCCTGCAGTCTCCCTGGGGCCCAGCAGGCAGGCCCTGCTCCCCTGAGTGTGGTGCCAGGCCTTGCTCCTGGCAGGGCACCTGCTCCACACACTGCACAGGGCAGCTTCCCAGGAACTGTGCTGGGAGACCTCTTCCCGTGGGCAGAGGTGTCTCCTGACCCTGGCAGTGCCCACAGTGTCCTGACACATCACTGCACAGTGCAGGTCAGTGATCCCATCCTGCTCAAGCTGGTGTCCCTCAGCACAAGTTCAACACTACAAACAGTGTGAGGTCTTGCCTCACTTCACAGGGTTTGCAGTATCTGGGCAAATGGATTTACTGTAGTGACTCAAAGGATAAACTAGAAATAAAAAAAAATGTTAACTGGCCAAACTACTGTGTGTGGTCTGTGCTGGACTGACCCTTCCCTGTCACCCAATGACACGTGGACACGGCCCAGCTCTGCTGGGCTCTCAGCCTGCAGACTGTGCTTCATTCAGAGTGATGGGGACTGTTGAAAACTCGTATCAGACCATGATTTCAGTCTGGATTTCTGCAGACCATGGAGTGGTCACAACAGCTGCCAGGACTTCCCCAGAGGCCCCAGCTCCTGCAGGCTCCCAGTGCTGCAGTGTGGCTCATACACTGTAGGGCTGGTGAGGTTACCAAAAACCTGAACTGCAAGAAGGTCCCAGCCCACAGATTTTGGCCTAGCCAATCGCCAGTGGACCCTTCCAAGTCCTGAGCAGGATTCTCAAACTCTCAATCTACTACATTCCTAACTCCTAAAATTCAGGAGAACAGAAAAACCTGGTAATCAAATGAATTAAAACAGAAACACACAAAACAGGACTGCAAAGGAAATGGAGACATTATCTATGCACCCTACTTGAGAGATAAATAATAGAAATGAGAGGCCTTAAAATCAGATGGCACAGTGGAAAAAGAGACCATGACAAAATGGTTTGGGTCAACCCACCCCCTCAAGAGACCCAGGTTCAAATCCTGGCTTACGTCACAATTGGAAGTGAGTTGGAGGTCTCCAAAAATGCTTGGAAAAAATTTGCGTGGTGGTTTTGCCCTCATTCCCTGGCCTTTTTTTCCCCCCTAAGTCTGGCAATAAAAAACTGCTTGGTCTTACTGATCTTACTGTGTCCTTCCCACACAGGAGAGGGCAGCTCCCACCTGCTCTCTCTTTCTCCTTGTATCTGAACCTTCTGTGTGCAAAGCAAACTGATCTGTACAGACCAAGTCAGTGCCACTCTACCAAGGGTCTGTGCAAGCCCTGGCAGGGGAGTGGTACCTCCCTATCTCTGGAGTTATCCAGGCCCATGTGGAATGTCTCTAACCACAGCACTCAGAAGGCACCCCTTCTGGAGATTCTTCCTGGCAGGGGTTACACGCAATGCCTTTGCACCAGGAATTCCAGAAGCCCTCAGACTGCATTTGTACAAGACACAGACATGAAAGACCCCATGGAAATGACAGATGGGGTGGGACCCCAGACTAGGATTAGTTTGTGAAGATCCATCTACCAGGCTCAAGCATAGACGATTCCTTCCCCCGGAAAGGAAGAGAACAGCTCCGAGTTTATTCCCAGTGTTCTGACCCACTTTTCATTAGAGCAGTGGGGGGAAAAGAGTGCTCTTACAAAAAACACCTCCCAGTTTCTGCTCAGATGACTGACCTCTGGCCCAAGAGGGCTCCCTGTTTTTCCACTTTTGTGACACATGAAACTGGAAAAAGTTGTTGCAAGTTTAAGTAAATAATGAAAAAGGTTTGTCAGCTTTAACTCCTGACTTGGTTGAACTGGACGGACCTCAAATTAGTAAAAACATCATATCCATGTCTAAGAGGTGCAGTAACAATATGGAATCCCAGGATTCACAAGCTGTAAAAAGACAGGTCTCTCAGCAAGCTCCGGCAGCTGTGGATGTGTGTCGTATCTAACAACCCCCCCTTGTTCACTATTGCATCCTCTCCCAGCACAGCCACCCCTGTACTCAGCATCTGCCCTTGCCAGACATTTCAGGGGCATCTAAACACGAACTAATTGACCAGCCCTTCTGCTGCATGCAGTTGGAATGCATATCCATCAATCCCACAGATTTAGGAGAGTGCTTCCCAGCTGCCTGCATGTCACATTATGTCTCACACCCTATTTATTAACTGTTATTTTTTAGTTGCTTCTTTTAATACTTTGCTTTCTTTTAATACGTTTTTTTTAAAAGGTTTGATCTTGTTTAGAAGGAGGATACAGACAATGGGAGGATCAGTCCCAACCTGAGCTTTCTGACGCTTCTGTAACGGTTCTGTGACATTGACTTTTCTGCTCAGTTTATCTCTCGGAGTTTCCTGGGGAGTGGAGCACTGGGAAAACACCTGTACTCCATTTCACTTCCAAAGGCATGGACATAGCCCTGGAAACATCACCTTGAGGGAAACAAACACTAAATGCCAAACAGTGCTGAAAACCAAACAAAAATCCCCATTCCTGACAAGCCATCACACCAATCCTTGTCAGGAAGCTCCCCTCAGTTTGTGACGCCAGGATTTGAAACAAGGTCTTTTAAAACCTTGTGATTACCACAATGCTCAACAGAACCAACTTCTCACTGGGAAGAGGTTACAAAGATCTACTGCTGAGGTAAATTTTTATTTATAATGTGCCAAAGGATCTAATCCATTCAAGGGCTTCTGGGAGCAGTTTTTCTGGGACAGTCATGGATGGAGCAGACTGAGTCCAGTGAGGGTCAAAAGCCAACCCAGGGCAGGACTGGACACTAAGCAGTTAAGAAAGTTGATGGTAGAAAGGCAATTGGTACCTGTGATGGCCTTGCTTCCTGGGGATCCAGAGTTTGGAGTGCGGAACATCTGGGACTGGGAGGCGGGCGGGACCCCGGAGGGGGTGCGGTGCAGGAGGCCGGAACAGCGGTTTAGGGACGCCGGAGATTTTTTGCTGGACTGGCTCGTCTGGGTCTTCACTGCCACGAAGAGTGGAGATCGAGAGAACTCTGGATATGAACATCAGAACTAGTGCCTGCACAGCCAGTGAGCTCCCAGAGCTGGGCCTGCCGGAGCTGCTGCGCAACAGCCACGCTCAGCCATCCCCGCATGGGCACTACAGCCACCGCGGATCCACGGAACAGCTCTGATCCCAGGGAACAGCTCTGATCCCAGGGAACAGCATTGATCCCAGGGAACAGCTCTGATCCCAGGAAACAGCACTGATCCCACAGAACAGCACTGATCCCAGGGAACAGCACTGATCCCAGGGAACAGCTCTGATCCCAGGGAACAGCACTGATCCCAGGGAACAGCACTGATCCCAGGGAACAGCACTGATCCCAGGAAACAGCACTGATCCCAGGGAACAGCACTGATCCCAGGAAACAGCACTGATCCCACAGAACAGCACTGATCCCAGGGAACAGCTCTGATCCCACAGAACAGCACTGATCCCACAGAACAGCACTGCTTTCCCCACTCACCCCAGGGTGATTATTGAAGCTTGTTAACTCCCTTCCACACCTTTACCTGCCATGTGACCAACCCATTCCTCCTCCAGCAGGAATCACCCCATCCATCCAGGAGCACTGTTGGATTGCCACGGCCTGGCCGGGTGAACCTGCAGCTCTGCCTCCATTTCTAGGTATTTGATTTTGAGAGCAGGTTTCTAAAGTGACACTCAGGGTTCTGAGCAGAGAGAAGTTTACATCTTTATTCCTCGAGCCTTGCATAAATCCTAGCGATCTCCAGCTACATTCCTTGTCTCTTCAACCAATTACAAAGGAAAAGGGGCTGTTGGGAATGAAATGGAATTAGGAGGCAGAGTGAGTAAAGGCTTTTTGGTCCCCATCTCCAGATCAGTACTGGTGACATGTGGAGAAATTCTCAGTATTACTGGGATATGTTCTTTGAATGCATCTCCATTTTGGTCTCTGCAATGCACAGTGAGGATCACCAGGAATTTTCAATGCCAAAAGTCATGTGAAAAAACCTTCAGGAGAATAGCCCTTTGCCTGGGCCACGTGGATTAAAAAACCAATTACAAAAATGGAGAAATTATCTAAGAAACACCTTCATTCCTCAGTGGCTTCTTCTATGGAAATTTGGATACGACTCCTGGAGCCCATGTCTCACTCCAACCATCTGTCATGAAGAATCACTAAGAAACAAGGTTTTAACCCACAGTTTTTTAACCCACAGCCCAATCTCCCTAATTTCACTCAGTAATTTCTACAGAGTGACACTGTAGGATGCCTAAAGGTGGATGGACCACACCAGCACCTGCCCATCCTACAGAGTGTAACTGAGGAATACCTATCCACGTGGAGCAGCTGTCATGGAATGCCATGGCAGCACAACAGCCTGACTCTGAAACAGGGGAGGAGAAAAGTTCCTCAGACTGAGACTGGATGCTCACTTCAAAAATCCCAGGAGACATTACAGACCTCAAATGTGATCCCTCTCATCCTCCCCTCAGCAGCACTGGGGAGTGGGGGTGTGTACATCCAGAGGGGTTTGTAACTCCAGGTATTTCGTTTCACTTGCTCTGACACACAGATCTAGGCTGACATTTCTGTTGTTCTCTAGGAGATCCTGCACTGGGTTTTCTCATAGTTTAGGTCAGGATACTTCTCCTCTGCTTGCTCTCTGGCCAGCTGAATAGGCAGGAGGCTTGTTTTGCTCCCTATACTTCCTTTCATTTTCCATGGATAATCCTCCTCCAGTTGCTGCCAGCAAAAATGTAGTCAGATATGAAAATTTCCTTCTTATGTGTCATCTGGTTTCCCATGAGGACCATTCCCACCAATTGCTGCTTTATTCTCCATCCATACCAAGGGAAACAGCACTCAGCCAACTCTTCAGTGTCAGAAACAAAGAGCACCATTGTACATCCTCTGCAGCCCAGACACTGCTCTCTGAGACCTGAAGACAAGAGTCTCAATGCTGTGATGACCTCCAAAATGTCTTCTTTTTCTTCCCAACTTAAACAAATAGTATGTCTTCAAACTGAGACCCCAGAGAGAAGGCTTCTCCATCTGACACCAGGCAGAGAGAGTTTGAGCCAGCAATGCAAGAGAGACAAAGGAATATTAGTTCTAGCAGTCTGGAGGATGATAATAGTTCATTGGGAAAAAAATGCTCATCAGATGACAAATTCCCTCTGAAAACTGAGCAACACAGGTAGAGACCATCATGCAGCTCCTCTGCTCTGCTCTTGAAAAGTCATCTGCCTCAGGCTCACAAAAAGGCCAAGATATTTCTAAAAATAAAAATATTGAGTTGCTGAATGGCCACAAAAACCTCCTGCCTCAAAATCTGCAGCTACACAGCAAGACTGGAGAGAACACTGTGGGCAGACAATCTCATAACTGCTGCTCTGGAGCTTTTTAAACTTTCTTGGAAAGCAGCTGAGACATGTCCCAGTGGAAGGTGGAGAAGGAGAAGAGTGATGTAGAGAGTGATTCTCACTGCATGATCTCAAGTCACTGAGGGCTCTGTGCTGCAGCTCTGAGAGTGGCACACGATGTGCTCAAGGATTCACATGATCCAGGTGATGCTGAAAAGATGGGGGGACTCCACCTTGGCAGCAGGAAGAAGCTTGTTCACTGCTGTGCTCAGTCAGGGTGGCTGCAGAGGAGCTCCCAGGGTGATGCTGGGGCTGAAATGACAGAGGTCCTCTTTGGGTGTGAACTGGGGCACCTTCCAAGGGCGTTGGGGACACAGTGGGAGCTCTCGGCTCCTCCAGGAGCCAGTGCTGGGCCCTGCCCTGCACGAGGGTGGGGAACTCACTGGAGAACAGTCAGGGCAGAAGACAGGAGGATAAATGAAGGACAAGAGCAGCAGAGCTTACAACAGAAACACAGGTCAGTCCTTTGGCTTCACTGGGAGATTAGTGACCTGAGAGCAGGCTGTGCAAGGGTCTGCAAAGGCCAGAAATTTGGTAACTTAGTCCTCCTTCACCAAGAAGACAAAGTTATAAATAGGACCTGGTGTCTGAAAGCTACAGTTGGATATTTTCAGGCTCAGTTTAGTGAGGGTAATAATGCATCACAATAATTACCTTAAGAGATTGCTGTATTTTCTGTCACTCAACAGCAAGATTAGATTTCTCTCTAAAACTTATCTATGAGCAGTTAAATCAAGGCAATCCTACAGAATGTGTTTCTCTGGGCAGTCCAGAGATCACAGTGGTCCCTCCTGGCTTTCCTGGTTTTGGGAAGACCTTCAAGCCCTGTGAATGGCAAGCTGTGGCAGCAAGGAGAAAATGTGGCACACATAAATCCACTCACTGCCACAATGCACCACCACATCAGAGATCAGATTATCTCAGTAACATGACTTTTTCCAGGCAAAAATTCTGGCTAATAATTTGTGTATAGCATTTGTTCAGAAAGATCTTGCCAGGATGGGTAAGAAGCCATTTGGATGGTTCAGATGAAATTATACCATCACCTGTGGAGAAAAACACTCTCTCTACTGAATATGATGGAAAGTGATTCCTTAACAATGGCCTGAAGTTCAATACTCTGAGCAGACACCTCTGCTATGGCAAACAGGTCTTTCCACAGGAAAACCCCTCTGCTCTAACCTATAGAATTTTTAATGTGTGCCTTTATACACACAAACAGGTGGAGTGCCTGCTGCCAAGGCACTGTGGGATTAGAGAGTGGGAATAACTCATAATTTCCCTCACCGAGGAAGCAAAGATGCACCATGCAAATGGAATCTGGAGCTGTTTTTTCTTGGTTAGACAGGAGCTGTGTGGAAACCACATGTGCTATCAAAGAGGATCCCTTTCCCTAAGGGAAAACCCATGAGAGCAGCTGCCCTCCTGAAACACTGCATTCAAGCACTTTTGATACACAAATGATATCCAGTGTCCTTCACAATAAGGAAAGGAATTGAGCAGAGAGGCTGGATGAACTTTCTTGAGCATCTCAGGTGTCAGGGTGGGTGTAGGTCTGTCTGTCCCCTACAGAGCCAAGAATGATCCCAGGGCTGGCAGGGAAGGGTCTTCAACAGCCAGGGCCCATCCCACAGACCCTGAGAGAGGTGAGCAAGGACCAGAGATGACAGACAGCTTCAACAACAGGACCAGATCTTCAGGAAGTTCATGGCAATGACACAAGTCTGTGGTAAGGTTGGGAAGTCAATCCACAGGTCAGCAGCAGGATCAGTTCTAGTGAGGTTACCCAGGGCCAGACACACACCAGTGATCCTCAGGGAGGTCCAGAATGATGGGACAGGGTTGACATCAAGCTGGGAAGTCAATCTGTGGGTTGGGACCCAGACCCATGGGATGCACAGCCAGGCATGGGCACGTCTACAACAGAGCTGGAGACCAAAATCCTACAAAGCAGCCCAGGCAGGGCCTGATGGCTCAGAGCTGGCACAGGGAGTGTGACACTGGGCACAGGTGCCCTGTGAGGCTACTCAGGGCCTTCAGGACCTACTGATGCTCTCAGGGCCCTAACATCACTTTAGATTTTCATCCTGGAAACAAAAAACATGGAGAGCTGTGGAGAGTTTAGTGCTCTCAACACATGCTTCCATGACCTGGGAGTCTGTTGCCTTATCTGCAGGTACCAGAGAAGGATGTGGTGAGTGCACATTCCTAAGCCTGGATTTGGGAAATCCCACTAAAAGCTAAATCCCTCTCCTGGTGGATTTACAGCTAGTCCACATCCCCAACACTCCAAGTTTTCTCTGCACTGCAAGCACATCACAGAATCCCAGAATGGTTTGAGTTGGAAAAGACCTTAAGTCCAACTCATTCCATTCCCCTGCCATGGGGGGACACCTTCCACTAGACCAGGTTGCTCTAAAGCCCGTCCAACCTGGCCTTGGACACTTCCAGGGATGGGGCAGCCACAGCTTCTCTGGGCAACCTGTGCCAGGGCCTCCCCACCCTCACAGGGAAGGATTTCTTCTCAATATCCCATCTAAACCTACTCAGTGGCAGTTTGAAGCCATTCCTCCTTGTCCTGTCACTCCAGACCCTTGGCAAATAGTCCCTCTCCATCTTTCCAAGCAATTCCAACAGCCCAGCCACCTGCAAACGTGGTTCAGTCAGTCCCACCTTACAGAGCAGTCAGAGTCTGAGGGAGGACAGACAAATCTCTGAGCCCTCCCCATGCCCCTCCATTCAGAGACAGTTCTAAAACTGGGACAGTGATTGTGCCTACAGTCCACTTTTGTACTGGAAACAGTCCCTGACACCCTTCTTCAAAAGAGTGAATATGTTGACAGAAACAGCAGAGAAATGTGTATTTTTAAAGAGTCATAGCCCAGTTCTAAGCTTATGAAAAAGCCACTACTCCACACTCAAAAAAGTGAACTTTGGAGACATTTGGCATTAATAATTCCAGGGAACCCCACAGCAGAGTTCTTCTCCAGGCAGCAGCACTGACCAAAAATTATCCTGCAAGATTCCTATTGACCCTGCAGGATTTCAGTCCTTGTTTTAGCCCACTTTCAATGACTTTTTATCCATTATCACAGAAAACCAGAAGGACAGGTTCTGGAAGGGAAGCTTGCACTCAAGCTTCAGAAAGCTGGTTTGGAAATGCTGAAGGGGTTTCCTTAACCAATCCTACTACGACCAATTTTTCAGCATTTGCCTTATACCCAGAAGAACAAGACTAGGGTAAAGACAGTCTCAGCTTTACTTCTGACTGCAAGGGTCCAAAAAAGCCAGTTGTGCTTTCCAAAAGTCAGCTGCCTCCCAAGACCTTGGATTTTGGGAAGAGCAGAGTCTGAGCAGTTGAAAGGTGGGGGAATGTACTGGCCAGTCTGCTTTGGGAGCTCACTGTGCCCTCTCCTGTGGGAGATTGTAAATCATAAATCTTACTGGCCATGGGAACTAGGAGAGGAAAAAACATGGTTAAAAAAAAAAGGAAAAAGAAAAAATTATGGGGGAGGAGTTAAACCTTATGAAAATATTATCTTGATCTGAAGTGTCCTCATAGAGATATTTGAAAGCATTGGAAACTCATCTGCACATCTCTGGCTGCTGATTTAGTCTGCAGTTAGAGGCAGCTTCTTTTCTTTCACAGCAGAAACCAGGGTGCAGGAATGGTTTCAACCCCAGTGTTCCAAAGAACACTCCTCCTCTTCCTCCTCCTCCTCCTCCAAAACTGGCCCCCAGCAGCCACAAAGTGGAGATTGGGCCAGGCCCCTGAGCTGCCCAGGGGAGGGGCAGGGCCTGTGGAGGCCTTTGCAGGGCCCACCCCAGGGAAACACCTCCCAGAGAACAACTGCTGTGGGTTTCTTTTCTGCTGGAGCTCCTGGACTGGAACCAGCAGCTCAGCTATTGCTTCAGATGGCTGGGAGGGTGGAAAGATATCCATGGCAATAAATCCCCTTGAAATGGGAAGTACTGGGAAGGCAAGAGCCTGCTACAGCTGAGCAGAGCTCCAGTGCCCAGTCCTCAGAGCTCACTGCTCCTGAGCTCTCTGCGGGGCCCCCAGTGAGCCCAGAGCCGGGTGCCCAAGGGCACAGCTGTGGCAGGGACTGACCCACTGCTGGTCACCCACGGCCTGCTGAGCACTGAGAACACCTGAACGAAGAGGTGCAGCCTGGGGGTGCAGGGAAGCTCAGGAATAACTGGTATGTGTGCAATCACATTACTGGGGTAGCTCCTTCAGCAGATGGCAGACAATGAGATCAACTTGGTGATGCTGCTGGTAGAGGCATTTTGTGCCCTGCCCCTTCTGCCCTGATCCTGCTCTATCTCCAACCTTCAGAGAACCTGCATGGGAGCTGTCAAGAGACACCAAACCTTGACTAACCTTAAAAGTGACAGTCTGGTGGACTGTGTTCCCACAAACCCAAAGGTGCCTAATTAGGACCCCTTAAAATCCCGATGGAAGGTGAATTTGGGGAGGGAGGCGCGCGCGCCCCCCCTGCTGGCGGCAGCTGGAGGCATGAGCTCAGCCCATCCCTCCTCTCCATCATCCCAAACGCTGGAGCAGGACACACCGGGCAAGGAACAGCCACCGCAGCTCACAGCAAAGCCCAGGGCAATGCTGGGAAAGGAGCAGGAAGTTCAGGTGTAAAGAACTTCTCTGCATACTTTTAGAGCATTCAAAGCCAGCAGGTAGCAAGAATTTCTCTAAACTAGTTTACTCAAATTTTGCACTGAATTACAGAATTGTTCATTAAAACCTCCCCTTTGTCTGGGGAGGGCACCCTCCATAGTGCAGGCTGCAGTAAGAACTGCCTTTTCTGGAGCTCCCTGAAATAAATAGTTTCTTGCCTGTGATTTAGTAGCAGGCTGACGAGGTCATGTACATGATTTTGAAACCCAGTTTTAACTCATTGTCTGAAATAACCTCCTAGAAGCTCGTAAGAAAGATGCTTCTTCCCTAACATGTACATTCAGTTATTATTTAGGGGAGCCTACAAATTCTGTGCATCACTGCAGTTACACAACAAACTAAACCTTCAAACCCCCAGGGAACATGGGTAGAATTGCATGGACTGGGGTACAAGTTGGTGACTGACTTAACAGCGTCCCTGTGAGAGGAGATCCCAGCTCAGCTTTACAGTCCCTGGGCAGCACATGATCCATGTCCTGCCCACTGCAATCCCACAGCTCCAGTGGAAGGATCCACAAGAATGATCTCTCTCCTGCCACCCTCATGTTCAGCACAACCCTGTAGATCAGAGCCTGCAGTGGAACAGCAGATACTCACTGATGGGAGCGTGCAGGGCCACGTGCTCCTGGTAGGGAGTGTAGTACTTGTACTGCTTCCCACAGAACTCACAGGTGTAATTGCCAGTTTCTGTGAAATGACACAAATACGAAGATCAGGAAGGGGTGCAGCCCTCTTACATAACCCCCAATTTTTGTCTTTTTACATATAAACTGGTGACACAAACTTGAGCACATTCCTCATCCATGTGGAACTCACCTCCCCTGTAATCCACACGTCCTTCCCCAAGAAAGGAAACAGCTCAAGGCAGTGACCAGAGGGATGGATTGTGCATAAAAAACCCCGTAGAACTGAACAAGCTGCAGGAGATTACCCCAAAATTACAGCAAGTAAGTGCAAAACAAAGGAGAGAATCCACTTCTAAAGTCTGTATTACAGATGGCACAGTTTTGTCCTCTGGTTACAGAAAGTCTGCGATGTGTGGACAACAGGAAGAGTCAAATTAGGAAACAAGTAGTCAAACTTCAGTATTAGAGAACTTTTATATTGGGATCGTAGAGTTCTCTTGCAGGAGATGGGGTTTTTCAGGAGCAACGGTGCTCATTCCTGCTTTGGGGGTACTGGAAATAATGGAGTGTAACCACACACTGACACCTCCTGCTCCTGCCAGTGTCAGTCCACAACTGACAGCAAGGTGCAAGCCAAAGGAAAACCCAGGGATAATCAATCGTTTCCAAAGTGACGAATTCGGAGAAATGCTTTGTCTGGTGCTCTCTCTGCTTCCCTCTGCCCTGATGACCCTCCACAAAGGCAGTGTGAACAGATCACCTGCCAGCTCTGCCACCTCACTGCTGCCAGACTGCTTTTCCCCTGAACCCTCTACCTCTTCCCTTTGCAGAGCTCTTGAGCAGGAAACATCACAAAGCTGCAGTTCTCATAGCCAGGGCTCTTTGTGTTTGATGCTCGTTTGAACCTGAACATATCAAGTCCCAAGAGCTCTGTGTACCACAGTGCTTCCTGGTTTTCCTAGAGGTACTCCAGCTCAGGGCAGATGTGACCCCCTGTGCTTCCCCTCTCCTTTGAAGCTGTGCAATAACTCTTACTTGGCCCGATCTTCTGGAACGGCTCCGGCTCCTCCTCCTTGACCTCGTCGGCGGCGATGACGGCCTGGTCATAGGGGTCTGCAAGAGAACAGAGCAGCAGCTCAGCTGACACACCCTCAGGGCTGCCTCCTACAGCTGCACGGGCACTGAATGCTCCTGCATCTGTATGACATTTCCATCTGCAACAAGATGTGAAGACAAGAATTATAAACCAAATGACCCCTCTGTCTGACTTGTCCCTTCTCCTCCTCCTCCTCCTCCTCGGGTGCCCCAGGATTATCCCTGCTTCCAGCCCAGGAACATGCCTTGTAGGTATTAATGTTTAAAAAATACAGAGGAAAAACTGAACAAACACATTGCAACGTCTGATCCATATTTTTTGATTTTCTTCCAGTGCAACTGCTGTACTGCCTGAAAGTGGGCAGGGCAATGCAGGCTGCAGGCAAGTCACCTACCAAATACTGACCTGGGACTTCTACCAGCTAACAGCACAGCTAGCAACAAATCAAAACCCAACCCATTTTATAAAAGAATTTAATTTATACCTTGAACAATTCACTAAAACACCAAAGACATGAAACACCTGCTTCTTTGATTTTCTGAAGCCTGATCAATTGTATGTGCAACAAAAGCCTGGTATCTGCTAGGGCTGGGCATCAACCTACTGGCTATAGACACTGGGGGAGGGAGAGAGGACACTCCCTGTCCCTCTGCAATCCATGACAAAATTCCTTTGACTCTTCCAAGTTCAGAATCGGACCTTCTGTGTCTGAGCTACTGAATGCTTGAAAAGGTTTGTGAAATAAAGCACACAAAGGAGCTCGGCTTACCTGCCCGGTTTTCTGGGGCCCCTTCCACACTAAAAACTAACACAGAATAGAAGAAGGAGGGGAAGAAACAAAACAGAAATTAAATCCTCTTAAAAGGTCTTGTTTTCCTCCTGCATTTCACATACTGCTCAGCATAGTTCAGACCCACTGAATAAACCAGGCTTTGTGCCCCAGTCCCTCCTCTTCCCAGCAGCATCCACACAGGAAGTAGTTGAGCATGCCCAGCCCTAATCCACACAGATCCTCAAGGCCTTTGTTCTGACACTGCCACGGCCCCACAGAGGTTCAGATGCACAGCTGCCTCACACCTGCATGTGCTAGAACACCCCCAGCCCTTCAGGGACTGACACAGTGTCCTTGTGGGCACACGTGGGGCCATTTCCAAGCCCCATTGTGCCCTCGACAGAGCTCCTGAACCACAGCCATGAGACTTCACTGACTGAAGGAGAGATGTTCCCCTCACAGTGACCCCAGTCCCACTAATCTCATGCTGGCTCCCCACGGGAGGGAGGGAGCTGGCAGTGGTGCCCTGCAGGAGAACACTGCCTGTCCTTAGAGCACTTTTAGATGTCCACACATTCCAGTTAAACACAGCCATTCTTTTGTACACCATGTATTGTAAAAAACCACTTGCTTTTCTGAGACAGTGCTGCTCAAAACCTGCTGCTTTCCAAGGAGCCTCTTTCTAGAATTCTGGCAGGGCTCCATCCTTGGCCAAGTGAGGGGCAGTACTTAGAGGCTTGCAGCACACACAGTGAGGGTTTGGAGTGTCTGTGGGCTCTGAGCTGAGGACCTTTGGATGCCCAGTAAGCAAGGGGCAAGCCAAAGTCAGTATGTTGATGCTTCTCTTTCCCACCATGTAGGATAAAGCAACACTGCATCAGGCAGTGGAGGTCTGCTTCTGTCCAAGTGTCACCAGCCTAGGCCACATCTACAGCCACAGAGAGAGGAAAAATGAGCCTGTAAGGGCCACTGCCCATCAGTTCACTACCAGGGTGATTAACAACAACAAAACAACATTTCCCAGCTCTGAAATGTGGTTTCTCTCAGAGGAGTATGTTGGGAACAAACCTGTAAAGTCAGAAACCAAAAGGCAACCAAGTCTTTCCCAGTGAGTAGGCAGGCTGACCATTTACCCTGAGGCACTCCAGGATATCCACCCTAACCAGGAACTTCACTGCAGATAGCACCAGAACCCCCAGGTCCCAGCATAGGGTGTTGTTTTGATGCACATCAAGAGAATCAAGCACAGCAAACTCCTTCCTGCAGAGCCTGGATGCTGTGTCTCCATGGCAAAGACAGGTTGTAAAATGTCCTGCACATCATGGGCCACACGGTCCTGCAGAACCACATTTTGCTTCCCCAAAGACTTCCCATCCTAGTTTGGGTGTCTGAGTGTCAAAACATTACTCACCATCCACGGCGTGCAGGTCTCTGTGCTCCTGGAAGCAGCTATAGTATTTATATTTTTTCCCACAAATGTCACATGTATACCTAAAATTGTCTGTAGGAAGAAGAAAACAAACCACTTTAGAAACTCTGAGGTGAAAGTCAAGCACTGCAGCCACACTGCTCAATCAGACACCCCCATGCACTGACACCCATCCCACGTGCTCTGTCAGATCTCCAAGGCACACAGACAGCCATGGGCTCGTCCTGTCCCCCCCGTGCCCTGTGCTATGTGGCTGGGGGCATATGCTGATTTAGTTCCTATTCAGGCAGCTCTGCTCTGCAGTGCAGCCTACACAGATCTCACACAAGAGACATAGAGCAGCAGGCCCTGCTGACATCTCCTTTCAGTGCTACAGCAGGGAAGTACTGCTCAGGACGGGGACAAAGTGGCAGAACTAAACACAGAGTCAGTGTGTGAGCTCTTAGAAATCAAAGTCTCAATATGCCAACTCCAACATGGACTGGGTGTGACTGCACACTCAGTTCTCACTGATTCCTGACTGCATCCAGGATCCTATTAGAGCCACAAAACCAAAGAGAACCAACAAAGCCAAGAGAACCAGGAATCCAAGACATACAGGACAGTGCAGTGCTCAGTGGAAGGAGGACTGGTGAAGCTTGATTTCAGGCATGTTTGTACCCTATGCCCCCCCACTTCATCCCAGCAACAACTGACCCCCATCAGCACAGCTGTGTGGGGCAGACAGACAGATGCAAAACAGTTCAAGATGGTTATGAGTGTGGCTTGATCTGAATGGAGACAAGAGTGTCTTTGGCTCAGCTCTCACATCACTGTGGGAAGAAGATTTTCCTTGTCAGCTTGGTGGGGTTTTTCCACCCTCTGCTGCCTGACATCCACCTCAGGGAACACCCTGACATCCACCCTGGGGTACAGTTTGACACACACCTTGTGGTACATTCTGACATCCACCTTGGGGTACAGCCTGACACACACCTTGAGGTACAGCCTGACATCCATCTTGGGGTACAGCCTGACATCCACCTCGGGGTAAGCCTGACAAACACCCCAGGGTGCAGCCTGACACCCACCTTGGGGCACAGCCTGACACACACCTTGGGGTACACCTGCCATCCCTCAGCAGTCACCCCCCTGCAGCCCTGCACTCGTCAGTTGACTGCAGCAGCTGATGGGTTGGTGCTACAAGCCCATGGCAAACACAGGGAAACACATCAGCTGGTGTAGCCACAAAGGAGCTTGAAATTAATGTTTTACTCTCTAACAAGAGCAAGGAGTGCAGACATCAGCTACCACAGCTCCACAGAGGAGCTGCCGTTCAGCAGCTCAGCTGTTTGTGTCCCATACATCCGTATTATCTGCAAAGTTAAAGCCTTGTTTTCACCTCTTCCTTACCATATTTGAACACACCAGAGTGTACACATTTTATTTTACTTCTCCATAATTTTTAAAATAACTCCATATTTTAAGCTAGGATGTGTTGGTACAGTCTAACTGCTCACTTGGCTTCACCACCCAGTTCAGCAGCACATGATGTTCAGCACTAAATGAAGAATCACTTTTCGCCCTTCATTCTGCTTCACAAAAAACTCCACGGTCAATTAGTAGCAGAGAAAACTCATAACATGGCATCAGTCATGAGTCCCACCTCGCTAGTGTCCTCAAAAGAAGGAACCAAGCTCCTTTTTGAAGTATGAGTCATGCAGGAGATGAACTAAAGATTAATTCTTCAAAGGAGTCCCAAAGACCAAGCACTTCCACATTCAGAGGAAGAAAACTATTATGGCCTTAGTTTGGAAGAAAAGTGCTCAGTAAATAAGGAGACTTGTTAGAACAGAGGAAAACTAACTAACACACCATTTCACAGACTCGGGCACAGCCAGTTGTGGTCTCTGTAACACAGTGGGGATCTCCCTGTCAGCAGTGAGCCTTGAGTGGCACATGCTGGATATGAGCACTTCCTTCCCTGGGCTGTGCAGGGAAATGGAACACAGTGACAACACTAACAGCACACCCCAAGAGAAACAGGTTTGCTTGTTTTGTTAGGGGACTGTTTTCCTGCAGGCAGAATGACCTCCAGAGACTACACAGAAGCAGGAATTTGTTCCAGCTGGTACTGGCACTAATCTTCTCTACTCCACAAGAGAACACCCAGTACACAGTGCCAAGCCTCAGACGAGGAGCTGCACAGAGAATGGAGAAAGCACCAGGAGCTGCCCATGTGCAGCCAAGCTTTACCTCTCTGAACAATGGCCCTTCTTCAGGGTTGCCCCCACGTGCCAGACTCCTTCCTTCGGCCCCGATAAAGCCATTTTTGCTGACAGCCTTCCAACACTTCCAGTGCTGATCCCAGCAGCAACTGCTTTCTTAGCAAGAAACTCCCTGAGTAGAATTAGCTGTGCACTACTAATTGGAATCCTAGAATATCCTGAGTTGGAAGGGACCCACAAGGATCATGAAGTCCAATGACAGCCCCAGCAATCCAGAGAGCACTGTCAAAACGCTCCTTAAGCTCTGTCAGGCCTCCATGGCCCTGGGGAGCCTGTTCCAGTGTATTTTCCCTGCCCTGGGTTACAACCACTACATCAAGGTATCCAGCTGGGGCACCAAATCCAATACATGTAACAACACAGCTTTCCGTGGGAAATGTGGCTGCAAGCCCACACTGAAACTCCATCCCTAGACCTCTGGAGAGACAGTACCAGACAGAGCCAAACTAACACTGCTTGAGCAAGTTTGCTCAGATTCAAGCTCTCTGCTGTCACCAGGGAGACACCAACGCAGTGCAGCCCCACCAAAAGCACAACCCACCAACAGGTACTACTAGGACAGGGAAAAACACTCCTTAGCCCACCAGCACAGAGGTTCAGTGCTGTCCCTCACTGGTATTTGGGCCACAGGTCTACAGAACACCACCCTGCTGCAAACCCAGAACTTCAAAAGGCTTCAAAGACATCCAGTTAAAAACCAAACTCCAAAATGTATCATTCCCCTTTATGCTCAGGAGTCTTTCCAAGGAGACCAGTGCTTCCAGAGAGATGTCTAAGCAGTACCAGCCTTCTTTATTTAGTCAGTCCACATTTAATCCTTAATACACATCAAAATAGAGTACCACATCTTACTATTAGAAAAGGCAAGGCACAGCCTTGTTCCAAGGCAGCTCCTCAGCTATGAAGGACTGGTGGACTGAGGTGGCAAACAGGCAGGTTTTCCAAGCACCCCAAGATCACTCCACAGGGTCTGAGGGAACATGCTGCTCTCCTCTGCCCATCTCCAGGTTTGCTGCTGGCTGGCCCCTGCCGTGTGGTCTGTGTTAGCACTGACCTGCAGCTGCTGAACCCCCTGCCCTGGGGCTGAGCAGCCAGCTCGGCTCTCCTCTCCTCCCAGATGCTGCATTAAAGATTTTGAGAATATTTTCCTGGTTTGATTCAAATATTGCCCAGAGAAGGAAGTACATGTCTCATTTTGGCAGAAAGAGGGAGGGTGGAGAACACATGCCCAGTAGTGGCAGGCAGGACAAGAGGCTTCTTTCCTTGGGCACTTGGTCTCAGTGGATTTTGCTCTAGAAACCCAGGAAGGGAACAAGAGCAATCAGAAATGTGTTGAAAGGTCAGGACCTCTGTATCACAAACTACAAATACAGATCACTTAACCTGCCCTCCTAAGTGCAGGAATCCAATACCACAAAAGCTGTGTACAAACAGGTTTCCACTGGGAACCAAGAGCTCTGCACAGCATCCCAGAAACCCAGACTGGAAACAGTTCCATACACCAGCCAGCTGACAGCCCTGCAATGCTGACAGTACAGCCCAAGAAGGGTCCAGAGCTGCAGGAGCTCCTTAAGGACTCCTCCAAGGTGAAGAACAATTTTCACCTGACTCAGAACTCACACTGACCTTTCAAATGGCAGAATTCACAAAAGCTACTTGATAGAGGAGCTCTCAGGGCAACTGGCACTCTGCAGATACTCTTGAATCCTAAATGATCCTACTCCTGCAGAGCACTGCAGAAATAGCTGTCGGGTAGGGACAGCTGAATTATTCCCCAAATCCAAAATTGTTACAGGTCCCAGTCAAAAAAACAAGCAGGAAAATTAGAAGAGGGCACTCTGGACAGCACTGCTCATCCTGCTCCATGGTCAAGGTGGCACCTTTACACCAGGAGGTTTGAGACTGGCAAAGGAAGCACCCAATAGCAGGAAATCTATTCTAAATTATATATTCTGTGATTCTGTGATAATTCCACATTCCTGGTTCACCTTGGCAAACAAGGTTTCCCAAACAGTTCATAAAGCCCAGCAGCAGCTCTGGAAGGATGGGGGGGGCTGGATTTCTTACAGCTGCAATACCTTTATCTGTCATCTCTCTATTTGAGGTTGTGATGGTTCTCCCCCCAAAAAGGCTTTCTGAGTGAGGCTGAAGTGACCACGAAGCAGCAGCATCATCCCTCCAGCCTCAGCCCGTGGATTACAGGACAGGCCATGAGATGCTCTGACACTCAGTTTCACATTCCTTGACTGTTTCCTGAAAATCTGCTAGCAGATGCTGGAGCCCTTGGGAGTCCTGCTGGTGGCAAACCCAGAGGGCTGGAGCAGGGGAATGGCTGTGTGGCAGTACCTGGAAAAAGCACCACGTTTCCTGCCTCACTGAAGGGAACCACAAGCAACACCAACACTTCAGGAAGAGCCAGTGACCATGACTAATCCACCTGATGCAAAGAAACAGGAAAGGCTGGCATTTTCTGAGGAACATACTGCATGTTTCCCACTGGGAAACACCTTTCCAAGCTGTGTCTAGAGAACACACCACCTGAGCAGCCTCCCCAGAAGACTCAGAGTGCAGCTACTGCTTCCTTACAACACATCAGGGAGAAAAAACGTCTGGGACCCTCACTTGTTTCTGTGGATTCCACCCAGGGCAGCACAAAGACAGCTCTGGAGAGAGGCTTCTTCTCCCTTTCCGCAGCCAGAGGGGCACCTAGATGGAAAGGAACACATTTATGTCTTCCTAAGCTGGCAGGACATTCCCCGCGCAGGTTCACGGACAATTCCTTTGGCCTAAGCCTTTGGCACCTTTGGGGGATTCTTTCTAGACCCTGGACTGGCAGTGAGGAGGGGCAGAATGCAGGTCTGCAGACAGACACAGACCTCCACCTCCTCCCCCTCCAACTGTGCCTTGCACAGAGGTTACAGCTTCACAACTGCATTTTACAACCAAGGCTGGAGTTGCCAGTAAAATCAGTTGCAATTTACATCAGAGCTCAGCTTAAAGGTGTCTCATGGCAAAAGTCCTTGAAAAGGGAGCAGGACCGAGCCCAAAGTCAGCAGCAACCTCTTAAGAGGATTAAAGTATCCAGAGTTACGTCAGTAAGGATTAAATAGTAATAAAATCCAGAAATCTGGAAAGGACAGAAACCCTCACACACAAAGGCACAAGCCAGCTCCTAAGTGAGGGTTGGGAAAAAATTTTCCCCGTGGGCAAACTATTCATTTCACAATCATTTACTTCCTTCCCACAAACATTTGGCCTTGCTCAGAACACAGGAGACACTGAGGAACATGCTGGCTTAACATGGTGCTTCCCATAGGGGGATCCCCAGGATCCAAACTGCCAAACCAAGATTAAGGTAATCCAAACCCTCACAGAGGGGTCACATCCCCTGAAACTACCAAAAAACTGGTGCAAGGTGTTAGCTCACCTTCCAGCTGGCCAGGGTCTAAATGGCAGTGAGAGGGCTTGGAGCCACAGGCTGGTGCTTGGTTTCTCCCTGAAGTATTCTAGAGCCAGGCCCAGCTCCTGGGAAGAGCTGCTGCAGGTGCATCAGCAGCTATGGGGCTGATTTCACTTCACAGTGATTTTTAAGCTGCTTTCAAGTCAGTGGCCAGAGAATGCTATAAATTCTGTGATACTTTATCAAAACCACATGTCAGCTGAACGTATCACAAAGGAGGTTTAAATGTAATCCCACCAGGTTTGGAAACTTAATGCCAGACTACCAGGAACTTCCCTATGGAGGGGAATATCCTGATTTAATTTCTGACAGACAGAACCCTTGTTCAGAACAGCCTGATGGTCACAAACTCTAGAATGTTTTTAAAAAGACTTTTTGGGGAAAAGGTGTTTTAGGCACTACTCACTGGATGTCGAGAGAGAAAGGACTTCTGGGCGTTCTCAGGATGCTACACACCAATGAATTTCCTTCTCCCTCAGTTAAAAGGATGCTCAAGTTGAATCCAAACAGACAGCAAACATCGGCAATTTAAAGCAAAAATATTATAGTGTTTTACAATTATGCCCCAAAGCAGACCATGAACCAGGATATTCAGGCTCCATGACAAAATTCAGACACACCAGACAATATAACTGACACCAGCAGATCCTGTTTCATAATTCCTCATTCTGGTGTCCCTTTGGGGCAGGGTTGGATTCTTTTTTGTTCTATTTGTAACTAAGTATAAGATAAAGAATGGTGACATGGGTATGATAAGGTGCTACTACCAGCAATTTGACAATGAAGTACCTCACCTTGCATAATTAAATAGGTGTATCTGTACCTACATAACCTGTCAATGAAGGGAGATTTATTTGTTATTTCCATAAGGATCTGAATCTCCATCTCAAGTGAAAAACTCCATCCAGCCCACACTGTGGAGCTCTACATAACACACAATAAGGGCCATTTCACCATAACCCCCTTCTGGAATCAAACTGGTTTGGATGGGAACACAATACTTATGTACCCCACAATTGGTCAGATCAAATGATGTAGCACAGAGAACTTCAGAAAAGAAAAGCAAACCTCATCTCTCCTTTTTCTTACTCACTTGTCCATGACTAGAACTGTGATTTAAAGATGGGAATCAGTGCCTGTTTTCCCAAGTGGAAAGGAAAAGTGCTAGTTAAATGACTGAGCAGCGCTGGAGAAGAGATCCTGACTCCATAGAACTTCTTACAGAACAAAATGAGATTAAAACAAGGCTGGGGGGATGCAGAACCCTCCTCTCTGCAATCACTCAAGGAAATTGAGAACTCCAACCTGTCCACTGAAAGGAAATGGTGTCAGGAAGGTGATCCTTGTATCCCTCTGCCTTTCCTGGTTATGAAGATCCTTAGAAATCAAAATACTGAGAACTTAAATTCTTAAAATACTCGCAGTGTTTGGGTTTGTTGTGTGCTACTCAGGTTCAACATTGCTGAGATGTCAACAAGCAGCTCAACAGAAAAAGGGTCAGGCTGAAAGAAGAATTTGGAATAATTAATGGCATTGCTGTTTATACACCTTTTCTGTTGCTAAATTTCAACGGACGTTGGAAGATGGAAGGTGTATCCCTCACTGGACAGTGGGGGGATCTATTTCTGCCTTCAGTAAAACTCTCCTGGCATCTTCAGGATAAACTGATACTTCTTTTTATTGGAATAAATATATTTCTTCATCAATTTTCTTCCCTAGGAACTCTGCAAGAGATTTGTTTGCATCCAGATTTCTGTAAACATGGTCTATTTGGTCAGTACCTAGAAAAGGGGCAGGAATTTAATTTTCGTGGGTACATTAGCAATTTTTTGTATAAGATCATGGGAAGATCACAGAATTCTAGACAACCTGAAAACCTCCTCTTCTAAAACCTCAGTTTAAAACTATACACAGAGAAACTGCTTCTCTCCAGAGCTATGGAACTGCAGGACTTGCAGGAACGTTAAACCCTCCATTGTGTGTGATGTTCTGAGCACATCTCAGGCGAGACACTGGGCAGGATACCCAAGTGAGAACATCCCAAAAGAACCCTCAGTGTGACAGTTATGTCAGAAGACCAACTTCAAATTTACCCTACAACAGGTCCAGGAACTGTTTCCGATTTCACCCCCCTCGGACAAGAGGTTGGTGCTGTTACGTGAAAGCTGGGTCAGGACTAAGAGAGAGAGAAAGGCAAATGGAACTCTCATGTTCCAGAAAACCTGGGAAATTGCACTGATGAACTCTCCCATTGCAGTCCTGCAGTGTACCCAGAGCAAGACAGCAGGAAGCTGTGGTTGGGGGCAAAGGACAGCACTGCACCTGGCCAAGCAGCCCTGCTCCAGGGGGAATGAGTGACCCGGCCCTGGAGCTGCACAGGAGCTGGGCTCTGGGACAGGCAACAGCTCCAGCTCTGAGGGACAGACCACACAATGTCCTGAGCTGGGAGGGACCCACAAGGACCATCCAGCCCAACCCCTGGCCCTGCACAGACACCTCAACAATCCCACCCTGTCCCTCAGAGCGTTGTCCAAACCCTCCTGGAGCTCTGGCAGCCTTGGGGCTGTGCCCACTGCCCTGGGGAGCCTGGTCAGTGCCAACCACCCTCTGGGGGAAGAACCTTTCCCTGAGATCCAACCTAAACCTTCCCATAACTTGGGATAAATATCTGGGCCTTAAGCTCAAAATTTCTTTATGCTGTAGATCCCAGAACTAAGTTCCTCATTATGTTCTTAATTCCTCCTCTTGCACCAAAATTTATCATTCTTGATCTCAGCCCATTGGTCATCTAAATGTGAAGATGAACATATTCATCTCCATGTTTGGTAAATGGGAATCTAAAGAGACTTCACCTACTTAAAATGCAAACACATTAGGAAAATAAAATCCATTTTTATAGCTCTTCCCAAGGAGCAGGAGAATTATTAAATAAGGACATTGGAAAAATGAATCACAGAGTTGTAAATGACTAATGGTTCACCGTGGGTATGCACACACACCATTTACATCAGGCTTTTCATTGTGTAAGGTGTTAGTAAGCACAACAGTGAACTCCCCAGTTTTTGCACTGGTACGTCCAAAAAAAGTAAAAGGAAATCAAAAGCTAAAACTTACTTTCAGAAAACATGAGGATTGCAAATTTGAATATTTAAATTAATCAAGAAACAGAGATGCTAAAGGTTCTTCCTTAACCTTAAATTAACACTAGCAAACCACCTCCATCTTCCCATCCCTGTCAGAACATTACTAACACCATATCCTGTAGGAGTAACATGTGGGCAAGAAAACATCCATTTTGACTATATTAATTTCATGGTTTGAATTCGCAGCCCTCCAAACATTTGTGCACATGCAAGGTGTTAGCCCTGTGCCTCCACAGTTAACATTTGCAAGGCTATTCCAGCCCACATCCCTGCTTCTAACCTTTCACTGCTTTTCCAAATAAACTCCCTCTCAGCCTGAACTTTCTCACACTTAGTCAGAGCCCAAAGGGAAATATGTTTTTAAAATATCAGATCAATCATTTTTTATTTATGGGGTTGTGAAATATTTACTGGTTATTCCATTTTGGAAAAAAAATGCCATTTTCTTTTTTTTCCTCTCTGTAACTGCAGTGGAGACACACATTGCTCATGGATGTACATATGTACATAGGTGATGCTTTGACTGCATCTGGCTGAGAAACTGCAAAGAAAAATGTTCTGTTCGCAGCCTACAACACCCTCAGACCCAGAGGAACGTTTAGCAAACAGTAAGTACGAGACTACTACAAATGGGGAAGAAGAAAAATAAAGCTCAAGATGTATTTATATTTAATATATATATTTAATTTTCAAAAGTACCTCCTCTGAAGATCATTTTGGCACCTCTTGCATTATAAGGGTATTTACCCTTAAAAGCAGTTATTTTTATCCCTGTGACACTGCAGCAGGTACTGTGCATTCCTGCCTTCCTTGGGATTGCTCCTGTGTGACACAGCTCAGGGAAAACGTGCTGACTGGCATTTCCTTGCCTAGATTGCACAGGCAGAACTGGCAGCCTTGGAGCTGAAATACTTCTCAGCATTTTCTAAATGCAGCTTGCAGTGTGAGTTTGGTCTGACTCCAGCAATGTGTCACTGGAGAGGAGAGTGCAGCCATGGCTCAGTGTCCCCACCAGGGCCAGGCTGAGCTGCAGAGGATTCCACAGCCTGTGCTGCAGCCAAAGGGCCCAAGGACTCCTTGTGTCCCTCCCCTGGAAGACACATCTGTGCTTTTCTCTCTGTAGGATCCAGTACCTGTGTGAACCTTCCGTTACACAAACCATACCTCCAATGTATAAACACAACCAGAACAGGGAGAGCAACACGTAATACACAAAAAAGTTGCTATAAACTGGGAAGGTGATCAAGTCTGGCCACAGAAGGAAAGATTACTTTGGATTAATTGCAGGAAAGAGAAGCTAGGATGGGCTGCTGGTGCAAAGGCCCCCCTGGGGCTAGAAGGGAAAGCACTGGGAAAGGCCTCATGCCTGAGGGGTTGAGGAATCACCGAGTCATTTATGTTGAAAAAGACCTTTGAGTCCAACCATTAACCCAGCATTGCAAAGCTCACCATTAACCCATGTACCACATGGGTTAATTAACCCATTAACCCATGTGCCACATCTACACTTGAACACTTCCAGGGATGGCGACTCCACCACTGCCCTGGGCAGGCTGTGTCAGTGCCTAACCACCTTTTCTATGAAGAAAATTTCCCTAATATCCAACCTAAAACCTTTCAGAGGAACTTGAGGCCATTTCCTCTTGTCCTGTCCCTTGTTCCTTGGAAGCAGAGCTCAGCCCTCCCCGACTCCCAGCTCCCCCCTCCTGTCAGGGAGTTGCCGAGCCAGAAGGTCCCCCTGAGCCTCCTTTTCCCCAGGTTGAGCCCCCCCAGCTCCCTCAGCTGCTCCTGCTGCTCCAGACCCTTCCCACCCCCATTCCCTTCCCTGGACATGCTCCAGCCCCTCAATGTCTTTTTTGTCGTGACGGGGCCCAAAACTGACCCCAGGTTTCAAGGTGGGGCCTCAGCAGTGCCCAGCACAGCAGGGTGGGCACTGCCCGGGGCCTGCAGCCCCACCATGGTTGGTACAACTTCTGATACAATTCAATCTAGTCATTTTTTCCTTGCCTTTGTGCAAGAAGTCTCCTCCTGAGATGACTAGAAGAAAAAGTGCATTCCCATGCTAGCTCAGAGTCAGGAACTCTAGTTTCACAAGCAATCAGTGGCTACTGTGAATGAGCAGGCCCTCACATCCAGCCTGATGAATCCCAGTTAACTCAGGTCAGTGCCTTGCAGCAGGCCCTGAGCCTTTCCAGCACCCCCCACAGCGGGATCCCAAACTTGGGCAGCTCCTCCAGGAAGACCCTCACTGACCCCTGCACGTGCCACGTTCCCCTGACTATGGGGGAGCGCTTTTTCAGCCCTCAGTAAAGCCCAGCTGAAACCCCCCTTTCTGTGGGAGAGGAGAGGGAGCCCACAGGCCTTTTGCTGTGCTGTGCAGGGCATGGGAGAGGCTGCTCCTCAGCTCAGCACTAGGGCTGTGCTCTGCCAGCTGCCACTGGATCCTGCTCCACAGGACACTCCTGCTCCACAGGGAGCTCCAGCCTGAGTGGGGGTACAGCACTGCTGGCCATGGCTCGGACACAGCCCCTCTCCCCCTGTGCTGCTGCCTCGGGCACCGTGGGGCTGCTGCTCGCCCTTGATTCTGCCAGTTCCCAACACCCTTCTCCCCAGTGACCCATCACAGCACCACTAAGGGCTCTGGAAAATCCTTTTCTTTCCAGGAAATACAGTCTGTCCCCTGCAATGGGCAACATGGAAAGACTTCTGTCTCCTCCCCGGAGAGAGTCAAGCAGGACAGTCTCTCTTTACTGCCAAAACTTCCCACCCACTCTGGAAAAACTTCCCACCCCGGTGGGGTGGGAAGAGCCGCTCATCGAGCTGTGTGGAGGTGACATAACATAATCAGGCAGATTTCAATGACCACATTTTGCTCCTCCTGCAACCTGAGGGAGGTCTGAAACACCTGGATATATCATCACCTGTGAGATGATCATCTTGATTTTCAAAAGTTACTTGCAAGCAGGGAAAAGGGGCTCAACACAACAGAGGCCAAGGGACACAAAGGAAAAACAGGTTATGTTACTAGGGATTTTGTGGGATCTGGCCCAGGAGGTGTCAGTCTGTGGGTCTGGTCACAACGAGCATAAATGTCCTCTGACAGCTGCTCCTGTTTATGCCAGAATTTAAGGCATGAGCGAAGGAGGCTGTGGGGGTGGTCTGGGCTTCCAGACAGGATCTGTCCACTGGGCCCTCAAGCATCTCCCAAATGGTGGAGGTCACTGGAGAGCGGTGTAGGAGTGACCTGCTGGCAGCCTGAGCACTGGGACCTGCTTTTGAGGAACAGCACAAAATCCAGCTTTGCCTTTTGAACAGAACTGCATGTACAGAAACACAGGAAACAGAGACAGAAAGGACAGGATCTACCCGAAAACAACCATCAGTGATCTTCCGACCTCCAGCAAATGTCACTGAATTGCCATAGTAACAAACTGCAACACCCCCAGGAATGAAAGCAGGCAGAGCAGTTGAACTGGCTTGTTGTAGTGGAACTGTTTTCCCATGTTGTCTTCCTGCCCATCCCAGAATAACTGGCTGGTGGCAGGTGAACAGTCTAACAGAGAAACCTCACTCATGGCCAGCACTGCCTGTGAGCACAGCCTGCTTTAAACTGCAACTTGCTTCTTCTGCTCCTCAAAAACGGTGTCACCAAGGAAACAGAACAGGGCAAACTCCACATCAGGAAGCTGCTCTGACAGCCAACCTGACTGACACCCTGGAGAGAATTCAAGGCTCCCAAAATCACCTCACTCTGATTCTTCTCACTTTTAACAGCGTTTTATCTGAAGTTCCCAGGAATGGTAAGACTCTCCCCCACACTATCAATCAGCATTGCTCCCCCAGGCTCAGGATGTCTCCCCTGGGAAGAGGAACACTCACTAAGTCCCAAATCACTAAACCAGACATACCTGAATTTAATGCACCAGCTGTACTTTGAGAAACCTTCAGCTTTCAGCAATCCTTCCCCTCCCACTTCTCTGTGCATTTGTTTCTGGTTTCTTTCCCAGGGCACAGAGCTGCAATCCCCTGAGTAGCACTCAGGGACTGGGCTGCAAGCCCAGAGACTTGCATTTTCTTCCCTTGCCACTCGCCCGCTGGTTGCCTCTGGCAAGTCCCTTTCTTTCTGTCCTGCTGCTTCCTGCCTGCCTGAAGAATTTCGAACTCCTCTGTGAAGTGATCCAAGGCTCAGCCAGGCAAAAAACTACTATGCACAAGGAGCACTACCTGCTGTAATTGTTAACATTTAATATTGCACAAACAGGTGCTGAAAGGCCACTGGTAAAGTGAAATTAGGGAAGTGTCACATTAACATCTGCCAGAGCAACCCAAATTCCCCCCTAGGATGGACCAAGAGGCAGAGCACTGTAAGAAGGAGCTGCAGTGAGCATGCAGAGCAAAGCCTGGGTGCTTACACAACTCCCAGATGAATTTCGTAGGCAACCATAAAACCCAGTCTACCTTTGAGCTCTGCAAGCCAGTTATGTTCTCGTATGTTCCTCTTTCCTACAGAAAAGAATAATACCAAAATCCAGTAGCCTGAGTATTACAATCACAGAATCAAAATTACAGAATGGCCTGGGTTGGGAGGGACCTTA
>NW_021940039.1:10718172-10721788 GCF_001715985.3 Manacus vitellinus | reverse complement strand
ACCAAATACAACCCACCCAACACAACCCAGCAAATAAACCCATCAAACACAACCCATTCAATAAAACCCATCAAACACAACCCACCCAACACAACCCATCAAACACAACCCACCAAATACAACCCATCCAACACAACCCACCCAACACAACCCATCCAACACAACCCATCAAACACAACCCACCCAACACAACCCATCTAATACAACCCACTCAATAAAACCCATCAAACTCAACCCACCCAAGGCAACCCACCAAATAAAACCCATCAAACACAACCCACCAAATACAATCCATCAAACTCAACTCACCCAACGCAACCCACTGACCACAACCTGCTCCACGCCCCGGCGCTGAGCGAACACTTGCTCAGGGAGGTGCTGCTGCCCTCAGCTGTGTCCCTGTGGCCACAGGGCCCCAGACCCCCACTTGCCCCTGAGTTTATTCAGTGACCTGTCCTGTTGCCAAGAATTTCCTGTGGTATGTGAGCAGCAGCAGGGAGACTGTTTGTGCAAAGTTTGTTACTCTCCTAAACATGACTGGAATTTCCATGGAGAATGATGGCACAGATCTGGCCCCAACACCTTCCTGAGCACTTTCTGAAGTCCAGAGCAAAACACAGAGGTGGTTCAGCATCTCAGAAAAGACAGCCAGACTCTCTTACAGGAACAGTCAGTGACCTGGATGTCAAACTGACCACCCCTGCCTAGGAAGAAATATCAAATAGACAGGTTTTTTTCAAAATCACTCTTCTCTCTTCCTCCTCTCTGCCAGTCAAAGTTGGTAGCAGTCAAAGTCTCTTCATTAACACATTAGCATGGTGGGCTGCATTGTTTTCCTCTCTCTACATGTGGGAATTCTGGTCTTGGACTCTCAGCCAAGGCTAGAAAAGTACCTCCCAAAGCCATGTAGCCATGTCCCCATGAGCACATCCTCTCCTCAATACCACAGAGCTGTGTCACTTCAAGAATGGGTCAAAAAAAATAATGGGAGTCCCAGAGTCACAATCTAAAGACTAAAAACCCCAGAGGCTGAAAATAACCAGCTAAATGCAACAGCTTTTTGTCAAAGGAGTCTTCAAAGTGCTTTCCAGCTGGAAAGTCTAAACACCACTGTCTCCTCTTTAAGTAGGCAGCAAACAACTGCCCTCAGCCACATCCCAGCTTGCCCCAAGGCTCCCCTCTTCCCAGGAAAAAAGAAGGCCAGGACAGACCTTCCTGCAGCAGCTCCTTCTTACCACAGCTCTTTGAGCCTGAAGGCATGTTACAGCACAGCCTCACCCACCAGCCCAGGCAGGGCTCACTCTCACACTCAAACTTTGCCTCCTAAAGCCAGAGTTGGTTGGGCTTGGGGCAAGTCCAGGGAGCACAGCACAGGTAACCGTCACCAAAGCTGGGACCCAGCCCAGGTGCTCTGCACAGGCAGCTGCCGAGATGTCTCCTCACCTGACACACAACACCAGCACTTCACCAACACTTTTTAGGTGAGCACTGGTGGCTGTGAGTAACAGCTGGCTCCAAAAAGTCGCCATGGAGAAAACCTGAACAGCTTTGCAAACCCTGCCCTTCTAGATTTGTGAACTAATGCTAGGGAACCACTGCTGGTCATGGGACTCCTCACCCACAGCAGTGCAGGATGGATGCAATCCAGACCCCAGAGAGAAGCACATGAGAGAAAACAAGATCTTGCTGTATTCCTCAAACACTGTGAAATTTTGGAAGAGGGCAGCAAACCATGCCTGCAGAGACCATGAATGTAGAGGTTTCCAATGAGATAGAAATAGCAGAGGAAGATCTGAACAATACAGACATCTGTAATAGGGAGGGTGTAAACAGCCAAACGGGTCACAGAGGAATAGCAGTGGAGCAGCAGGCAAAACAAAAATAGCAGAAAAGGAAAGATAAATAAAAAATTCCTAAAATATATGAGGAGCAAACAGACTGACAAGGAAACAAGAGAGCCATTGATTGGAAAAAAGAGATGTGCAGAAACAACCAGGGTAGGCCAGGGATTTAATCCAGCCCCAGAGGGGAAGGAGGAAAAAGGACAGCTGAGCTGTTTCACTGCAGCAGCAAGGAGGGAAGAGGAAGATGACCTGCTCAGGAAATCACAACCATCTGCAGTGAGACACAGCAGCACTGGCAGAGCAGTCTCATGTCTACCCTGTGACACAGGTGATGTGTCTGGGCTGTCCCTCCAGAGGGGCATGGCTGTGGTGGATCCTCCTTCTCCATCCCACAGCCCACCACTCACTGTCTCCCTGCTCTGGTGGCCTGGTCTTGCCCCCAGCTCTATTATCTAGATGAGACTATTCTGGGATAGCAGTGAGTGCAGCAGGTAAAAAGGGGGGGCAGTAATTCCTGCACTGGAGAGGGGTTCTGTGTTGGACAGCCCTGCATGAAGACAGAAGCAGTCCCTGCCCCTCTTACTGTTCCCTGCTTCATCCCCACTGCTCCCAAGAGCAGCTCCTCAGAAGCTGAGACTTCTGCCCAAGCTCTGGCTAAAAGTACAAAAAAAAAAAAGGACAAAAAAGTGCAAGCCCAGGATGCACAAAGCCTGGCCCAGAACACAGCATTGCCCACGGTCAAAATTCAGAGTAAGGGAGCCAGGAGATGAGCCTGGAAAGCCTCGGGATAAGTAAAACACCAATGGGCAGCAGAGCACTGACTGAAAAAGAGACACCAAGGGAGGGGCCTGGGAAGTAGTCTCCAACCCCTGCATGGAGTTGGACACTGCCAAGAGAAAGGCTCAGGGGCACAGCCCAGCTCCCCCCAGTGAGCAGGCACACTGTGTGTACACAAGGTGTTAATGGCTGGTTGCTACTGAGATGTTTTGGCTCAGGGCTGAGGATCTTCATCCCCCACCTGCAGTGAAGTCAGTCCTGCTTCCTTTTGCAGACAGAAAGCCAAGACCCCCCCAAAACTAACTTCAGCTCTTCACCTATCACAGAATGGGCTAAAGAAAAAGTTCAGAAAAGGTGGCCTGGTTGTACTTTTTAATTATTATTTTTCGTTACTATTAATCTAATATTTTGGTACCCACCCAGGGTAAGCTTGGTGCTACCAAGCTGCCCTCTGTAACCACCAAGGTTGATAACTTACCTTTCTAACGGGAATTGTGGCTCCCAGCTAACATGACCATAGGGTGGGCAGAGACCTCAGCAGGTCTCTGGTCTAACCTCCTGCTCAAAGCTGGGTCTGCTCCGAGCTCAGTCCTGGTTACTTGGGATTTTACCCAGGCTGGTCATGTGAAACCCCAAGGATGCAGGACACAGCCCCTCTGGACAGCCTGTTCCCCAGCATGGGGGACAGCTTCTCCTTCAACACAGCCTCAACCTCTCTTCTTTTCACTTCATGCCCATTATCTCTCAGTTCTGCTGTCGCTGGGAACTGCCCGGCTCCATCCTCCCCCTCACCCCTCACAGGGACCATGTGTCTGCCCCCAGCTCCCCTCGCTGCCACCTCTTCCCCGCTGCCTCGGTCCGCTCAGCACTGGGCTGGTTGTCCTTCCCCGGGGCTGGCACAGCCCCCCAGAACTGTAGCTATAGGGTTTAAAAATCCTACAAGGCTTGACGCCACTGGAGAGGCTGGCAGTGCCCTGCCCCTGCCCCGGGGGCCG
>NW_021940039.1:10705311-10717495 GCF_001715985.3 Manacus vitellinus | reverse complement strand
CACACTGGTTTGGACTGGAAGGGGACCTTGAAGACCATCTCGGTCCACCCCCTGCCATGGCAGTGACACCTTCCACTAGACCAGCTGCTCCAAGCCCCGTCCAACCTGGTCCTTTGGAGGAGCCTCATAACCCGGGGCTCTGATTCCCCAGGCTGTCACTGGGACCTGGGGTCGACATGGGATGGCTGAAGGGACGTCCCTACTCTGGCCCTGCTCTGAAGGGCTTCAGGGAGCCCTGAGAGGGCTGTGGGGAGGTGTGGGGTGAGGGCTGCCTGCTCCCCCTGCCCATCCCTCCTGGCCCAGCCCAGCTCCTGCTGTGCCCTGGCTGAGGGGCCCTGGATGGGGAGTGTAGGGCCTGGACAGACACATCCCAACAGCCCCACTGTCATTAAAGGAGTTCATGAGGATCAGCTTCCTAATTTCTACTGAAGGGTTATTGAAATACCTCATGTGCAATTAGTCACAGGCTGGCTTGGGTTGGAAAGGACCTTAGAGATAATTTCATTCCACCCCCTGCCATGGGCAGGGACACTTTCCACTAGACCAGGCTGCTCCAAGCCCCGTCCAACCTGGCCTTGGACACTTCCAGGGATGGGGCAGCCACAGCTTCTCTGGGAAACTTGTGCTGGGGCCTCACCACCCTCAGAGGGAACAATTTCTTCCCAATATCCCATCTAACCCTGCCCTCTGGCAGTGGGAAGCCATTCCCCCTTGTCCTGTCCCTCCACCCCCTGTCCCAAGTCCCTCTCCAGCTCTCCTAGAGCCCCTTTAGGCCCTGGAAGGGGCTCTCAGGTCTCCCTGGAGCCTTCTCTCCTCCAGGTGAACCCCCCCTGCTCTCCCAGCCTGCTCCAGAGCAGAGAGGCTCCAGCCATCAGAGCATCTCTGGCCTCCTCTGGACTTGTTTCAACAGGCAATTTCTGGGCAAGAGCTGTCAACAAGGAAAGCCAGCAGTGAACAGTGCAGCCAGCTCAGCCTCCCCTCCCCAGCCATGGCAAAGCCACTACAGGATACAGGCCATGAGATTCCCCCCAGGGCAATTCTGTCTTGGTCTTACTGAAGACAGATGTGGAAAGATGGGAGAAAAAGCTCCCTTTGCTGTGGCTGAGACTGCAAGAAGCACAGAGCACAGATCATGTTCAAGCCTTAAATGAATGCAATGGGCAAAGCTATAAGCTGGAAAACAAAACCCAAAGTTACAAGTCAAGGATCATAAACGATTAGGATTTCCAAGCCATTTTGAAGTGTTTCATATTCATCCTAAATTGCATATACTGTATGTCACATTATCTAATAACATAACTACGTTGCAAAATATTCCATATGTCTCTTGGAATCATGCTTGTGCTCCTCTGGAAACCACAGCTGCGGAATGGCACAGCATTTTTGAATTTAAAATTCGCAACCTTAAGTAATGAACACTGTTTGCATTTAATTTCCCTATTTCTTAAAATTAATAAAAACAAATGATTGTGGGTTTGTGAATTTGTACATTTCTACTTGATTAACCTGCCTGATTAGATCATTTTTCTAGGCAACGATATTAATTTGGCACAATTTCATAAACTGAGGGGCCAGATCAGAAATCCTCAGTATCAGCTACAGAACTTTGACAGCAAAGCCCTGGATTTTTTCACAGCTGCTACTTGTATGAATTCCCACCTATCACTCAAGGAAAAGCAGCTATGACACAATGGATTTCTGCAAAATGCTGTCCTGGCATTCACAAGCAATGGCATAAATACACCACAAAAAATATGCACTATTCAAATAGCTTTAAAAAGTACTTTAGTCATATTTAACAAGAATCAGGTAACACACAAAGGTTTAAGAAGCAGCTGTTTCTGAACTGTGCTAAGAAATGTTGTTAGTCATAAGACAGAACAAAGTCTTCCTGAATTAAAAAATGCCGAACTAAAAATCCCCTAATGCCCGCTCTGCATCACCTTTGGGCTGAGACCAAGTAATTACAGCTCTGAGACAAAAGACCTATTTCTGAGAAGTTGTAAAAGTCAGTAAGAGTAGGGAGGTGGGCAGGGGAGCTGCAAAATAGGCAAGTTAACTCCTATGTCCCAAGAAAATTTCTCCATCTCATATGAATATCTGCTGCAGACTGGGAAATGTGCACAGGAAAAAATGGATCTTGGGATGCAGAGCAGAGGGCAAAGGACCTCCTCAAAATCCTCCGATTTTTCAGTAGTAGATAAGCAAACAAGTGAACCCCAACTGCCTACAGCTCAGGAACAACCTTTCTACTCAGGGATGGTTATTTCGCTATGAATTTTCTACTTCTCACCTCAAAATCCACTCAGTGACAGAACTGCTCTAACTCAGACTCCAAAAATGTGCGCTTTGGAAAAAAGCGTTTTTCCATATTCACCATCTGAATGAGTCATCTTCCTTTTCATATTTTTTTGCATTGAGCAGAACCCATTCTTGGAAAACATTAATCTGAAACTTTCAAAGCTTTGAGAAGCTTTTTAACAACTGGTGAAACTAGAAGCTTGGCCTGAAGAACTCAGTCCCAGTGTGGTGTGTTCAGTGTCTGTTCTGGTGAGGGCAGCTCAGCTGTCGGCTGGCACAGCCACACGGAGAGGACACTGGGAGCTGATGGGTTTGGAGGGGGGGTAGTGCAACAACTAAATAATGTAAATAAATAATAATGGAAAACAACTTGAGCAAAATCATCATTCAGCCCAGAAAGGCTTATCTGGAAGCAGAGAACTTCCACCAATTCTTGGGCCAGAGGCGAGATATCCTGCGAGGGTTAAATTCGAGCCTTGCTATTTTCTTGCTTTGCTTTCTGAAGAATTCTTCTTTGGGTAAAAATCTCCCTTGCTTGGCCTCAGCCCAGAAGTTTATAAATTTACTGTTTGAAAGTCTAATAAAGCAATTTCAGCCATTTTTTTGAGTTATCTAAAAGTGAAATAATTTTCCTGACTCAAAACATGCGGATGTTTTGCTGCTCATGTTGCTCAAACACGACCCAACCGTACAAAGCAGAACTTTCTAGCTGACTAACTCCTGAAGGCAATCCAAACCTTTTAATGACTTGAAAAACCCCACACAGCTAAAATAAAAGCACTGTAAGCAAAACATTTTTAAGCCCTGGGTTGCGTGTAGGCGAAGCAGTAACATTTGGGACAGAGCCTTCCATCAGCACCAGGAATGTGCAGCCCCTCTGCTCCAGCTGAACTCCAGCAGCTCGGCAGGAGGAAGGAGCCGTGATCCTGCAGGCATCAGCTCACAAAGGAGCCTTTCAGCTCCACAACATAACTTTTGTTGTTAGGTTTCTTTTTTATTTTATTGGTGTGTTTTGGAGAGGCAAAAGGGGAAGGAACTTTCTTCCTTGATAAAATGTAGTGAGGAAATTTCTTACCTACGTTTCTGGCCCTGTGCAGAGCCCTGACATGGGGATTTCTGTGCCTGCATCTCAGCTTTCAGAGGAAAGCAGAACAGGAACTAAACCATCCTAATGTCCCAAAGTTTGCACTTGCAAACTGCCAGGAGATCAACTGCTGCCTGAAATTCTCCAGCCAATAGTGAGCACCACAGGGAAAGCTCAGTAAACTAAGAAAATACCCAGTTTTCCAATATAAACTCCCTTGTTCCTGAAGGAAGACAAGGAAGAAATCAGCCTAAAGAACACAGGTGACATCCAACCAGCCTGTCTGCCACGGAGAGCTAGAGAAGAGGCCGGAGCAGTTATAAAAAAAAATATAGAAAATTCCTCAAAAAAACACTCATTCCAAAGAAAAAAAAGATGTTGCCAGTGCAAGACTCTTCATGTGGAACCAAACAGCTCAAAGGATGAGAAGACACATAAGTTCTGCACAGGGTGGACAAGGACAGATAAACTGCACGAGCAGAGGGCAACAGACCATCCCCCCATGCTGGCCACAAGCTGTGAGCCCCAGGCTGCCCTGCCACAGCTCCACACTGGGCACTGCACTCAAAAACCAGCTCAGTTCAGAGCAAGAACAACTGGAGACCACCAAACCTCCCATCCTGGGCCCAGCTGTTGTGTCACTGAGTGGTGACAGTGGTGCTGGAAAGACAGATGTTTTGTTCTGCTCCAAAGGTGCAAACCAGATCAGCTCCAGTTTATCTGTTCCCCCGTGGGCTGAACCTTTTGTATCACCTGCTCTGTCCATCTGCAGGATCAACCCACGGCTTGGTCAAGGCCCCTTAGTGACATGGGAGCCCCAGAAGGAAGCAGAGAGTAGAGGACTGTTCAAGGGGAAGAGCTGTATCCTACAGCAAATCCCAAACAGCAGGGATTTCCACTGGAATGCCCAAAAAGCCCTGGAAGGAAGCACCTAAAGAGAAGAAAGAGGGGCCTATGTTTGCTCTCCCTCTCTGATGCTGAGCTGGTGAGTTTCCCAGGGTCAGTCCAACCTTCGGGAAAGGCAGATGTTCGGGGACTGATAGGTGGCTCAGACCTCAGGGAAGCCACGGATGACACTCAGAAAATCCATCCCTCAAAGAGGGAATGCCAGGTCCTGCCAGTGCAGCACAACTCCTCCCTTGCCCAGGAAAAAGACAGGACTGCAGGATTCAGGATCGGAGTTTCTGGCAGCTGATTAACTGCACTTAATGGGCCAAGGGAGCTCACATTCCAGTGCCTCGAGGAAAGCAGCCCTGGGAGAGCTGGACTGCCAGTGCTTTATCCAAGACTGTGAAAACCTGCAGCGTGCAGAGTGACACCCCCAGGGCAGTGTCACCGCCACGTTATCCCACCTGTGTCACGATGGGGCAGCACAGGCCTCTTCTCCTCCATGAAGTGGGGCAATAAAAGCATCTTTCACAAAAATTCCCGTCGCTCCTGCAGTCCTATGCTATTCCAGCACTGTTCCTGGTACAGTCCATGTACAGGTCTCACTGGGTAATATCACAAAGGGCTTTCCTCCAGAGAACTCTTCCTTCTTTTTCCTGCCCTTCCTTTACATGCCCTTTCTCTGGCAGGTTATTCATCTGCAGACAGGTCACACACTGTCCCACTGCTTTACTTGCAGCTCAGGATCTGCTCCTGGGAAAATCCCACTTCCAGAGCTGCAGCATGTTTGCCGTTTGAGTTCTTGCTGCAGAGTGTATATGAATAAATACCTCGCTTGGATTTTTATTGTCTTAAGGCAATGCAAATGCACTTTAAATGTTACACTACATGCATCCATTTACACCAACATAAAACATTTTCTAAGTATCATAAGTATATATAAATTCTGTTTCTCCACCACTGATGTGAAAATTACTGATAGATTTCCACTTACAAAATTTTGGAAATTTCCCTCTTCTACAGCTACACATGACAAAGGCTTTGGGAGCAAAAGTAAAGTCATGTCTCCACTGAGTTCATGTCAAAACCATGGATATCAATTGTACAGGTTGATGCATACAGATAATTTAATATATAGCTTAATTTCATTATCAAATATAAATAAATACAAATCAATTGGATCACACACTAGGAGGTGATCTCATACTAACAGAGCTCCTGAAATTCCACCCAAATTAAAGATCCCATAGTGTGTGGGGAAGAGAAGTAAAATAAAAGCCATCCTTGTCCCAAATTTAAATACTGCAATTATTACTGCAAAATTATTGCAATGCTGTGATGTAATGCTAAAGCATATCCCTATTATTTTAGGGATTTTTTTCCTTAATCTGCAGAGTGAAGCTAATTAGTAGTTACATTTAAAGGACTTTCAGGAATTTTGTTGGTATTTAGAAAAGAAATACCAGCACTGGAAAACAATTCAGTGCGTATCTAAGGGTACTGAGGCAGCTCTGTGATATTAAACAGCACACGAGGAACATGCAGTTAAGGGACATGTGAGAGATTGTGACAAACTCTGAGCAATTAAGGACACACGTTCCCTTCTCAGCTGGGCATGTGCTGACTTCTGAGAGTTTATACATTTAAAATCTAATATTGCATTAGCCTTGATTATCCCTGGATTTTCAAACTTTTCACTGGGAGTTCTCTTTATGCTCCTTTAGACATTCCAGCAGTACTAACATTGCTGGTTAAAACAGAGGAGCTAAAGCAGATGCTCCTGCCAGGCTGACACACAGACTTCAGTGCTCACCTCAGGGGACAGAAAATAAGCCCACTGGAAAGCTCAGGAGCTGCTTTTCAGTCCCTGTTGTTCTGGTATTTCAGATATGCAATTCTCCAAATCCTGCAAACTTGTACAAACCACCACAAACTTTCACATTTCTGCAATTAAGCGACATCGGATTGTCCAGTCTTACAGAAAATTCAAATAAAGCCATTCCTGACTAAGCACGAGACATTTCAGCTACACAGTGCACTGGGGAAGTGACCTCAGCTGACAGCAGGAGCATGGGGGGAACTCAAGGAGCATTTTGGTTTCAACATAAAAATACAGCAGCATATCTGACTTTTATCCTCCCCTCCTGACTTATCAGGGATGGCTGAAACACCCAGCAGGGCAGGAGCATGGAGCACCTCGGGGAGATGCCACCACACTCAGTGTGTGGAACCTGCCAGGATAACCTTCCTGATCTGCAGCTCCCCCAGCACACAGCGATGCCCCCGAGAGCCCTGTGCAGGAAACACTGCACCAAACACAGCAGCTGCCCCTGACCTTGGAAGAAATGTCACTGGAGTAGAGAGACACAAAGCTGAGACAACCCCAAAGTTTATCCTCTCAATGAGCCACCTAAAGAAGCTTTACTGGTGACCAGGGAAGGTGCAGAGAAACCTTCAAGATTTTCCTGAAATTAGACATAAAATCACAGAATCTCCTGAGCTGGAAGGAACCCACCAGGACCATCCAGTCCAGCTCCTGGCCCTGCACAGACACCCCAACAATCCCACCCTGTCCCTCAGAGCATTGTCCAAACCCTCTTGGAGCTCTGGCAGCCTTGGGGCTGTGCCCACTGCCCTGGGGAGCCTGGTCAGTGCCAACCACCCTCTGGGGGAAGAACCTTTTCCTGAGATCCAGCCTGACCCTGCCCTGGCACAGCTTCATAGCCCCTGAACCTGCGTGTTTCCCCAGGATTCCCAGAGATCTGAGCAGCAGTGAGATACCTCTGTGTGCTCGCACGTGGGTCTGGAAACAGTTGTAATACTTGTATTTCTTCCCACATATTCCACACTCATAAGACCCTGAAAAACAAGAAAGAGAAGAAACACATCACCACATTAGATCAGGAAAAACAGCCTCCCCACACACTGATCCATACACTGTGGGCAAAAGAATGCAGTTTGCAGCAAAGTCATTCTTGGAAGGTTCATGGAGATAAATGCAGGAAATCACTATCCCAGACTCTATTCTTTTTCCAGCCTTCTTTAAGATTCCTTGGCATATTACCCTGAACTTACATTTTCAGAGTATCTTTTCAACTTTGCTAACGTGAAAGTGCCACTCTCAAAATAGCCTGACTTATAATTTTATAATAATGACTAATGTTTCCTATGGACAGAAATAACCTTGAATTACTTTTCAGTAAGTTCCTGCTAGCTGGGAAAAAAAGCTTTTCAACTGAAAAAAGAAGGCAATATGTTATCTTGAGGCAAGGAGCTTACAAAATTTCTCAAGAAATGCACAACTTACAAATTTCCCAAGAAACCCACAGAGATTTGGTAAATATCCACCCAGAGGAAACCAAATAGATACAAATAGAACTTTTGCCCTTTTTAAGGAAAAGCACATGACCACAGTAGTCTCTCTTCTCAATTTGTGTCTCTAATTCCAGAAAACACACATCTGCAAACAGTCATTTGAAATGAACCCAGAGGAGCAGAGCTGGGAGAACCATTTGTAATGATGAAATTATGCCATGGATTTAGGCTCTTCTGTTTATTGAACAGGCAGACAGAAATTTCCTCAGATTTGTTATTTCAGTTGATTCAACCTCTTTTTTCCCCACTCCACTTCAGTGGACAGGCTATAAATTCACCTCCCAAGCTCTCATTGGCACAATGCATTGCTTTTCTTAGCTGTCCCCCAGCAGCTACTGAACTGGGATCCCCTCAGTGCTCTTCAGGAGGGCAAGAGCAGCACTTACTGAAGAGGAGGTGGGGGAAAAAAGGGCTGACTGTGGTTTGGTGTGAACACAGTGTTTCACTTCCATGGACGCTTCCTCACACAACCTTGAAACAGTCTTTTCCTGACCATGCCAGACAGTCAAACTCAGGGATGAGCCATAAACAAGAACATTCACACACATATCCAAATAAACATTCCCAACCAGCATCTCACAGCAGAACTTACCTGATGCTACTCAAAGTGAGCTCTTGCCAGGAACAAAATCAACATGTTGTTTGAACATGTTATACCCACGGTCCCTTTTCCCCTTCCCACATCCTATTCTGCAGCTTGGGAAGAAAACAACCCTCCTTTCAGTCTGTAACAGCCCTGAATTCCCTGTCCTTCATTGCTGGCATCACTCAGGAATATCTTGTGAGCTTTGGAGGCTGCTTTGTCCCTGATGCTGGAAGAGGCCATTTGCCACAGTTGGATACACCAGAGCACACATCTGAGAAAATACTCAGATCCACTGATAGCACAGGCAGTTCACTGTGTCTGATCTGCTCTAGAGCATTTTTATTATCATAGCTCACTGTGTTTTATATCCAGATACACATATATGGGACAGTCATCACCTGTGGTCACTCCACACAGTCTTTCCCACATGAAATCCTGGCTATCAGTGAATTGGCAGCACCTGCCAGCCCTCATTTTCCACGCTCAAGGACTGATTATTTTCATCACCAACCTCCAAAATTATTTCCTGAAAGCTATTCCAGCTGGAACCCTGAAGCAGCACAGCCAGCAGACGAGTGCACTCACCCTTACTTGGCCCTACAACCAGGAGCCCTGGGCAAAGCTGAGGGTCAGATGAACCAACAGAGGAACATGAGTGATGCCCACCCACATCCCAACACAGAGCTGGCTGCACATGGAGCACTGGGAAAAGCTCAAACAAGTCCAAGGAGGCCACTAAGTTGATCAGAGGGCTGGAGCCCCTCTGCTCTGGAGCCAGGCTGGGAGAGCTGGGGGGGTTCACCTGGAGAAGAGAAGGTTCCAGGGAGATCTGAGAGCTCCTTCCAGTGCCTAAAGGGGCTCCAGGAGAGCTGGAGAGGGACTGGGGACAAGGGATGGAGGGACAGGACAAGGGGGAATGGCTTCCCACTGCCAGAGGGCAGGGCTAGATGGGATATTGGGAAGGAATTGTTCTCTGTGAGGGGGGTGAGGCCCTGGCTCAGGTTGCCCAGAGAAGCTGTGGCTGCCCCATCCCTGGAAGTGTCCAAGGCCAGGCTGGATGGGACTTAGAGCAACCTGGTCTAGTGGAAGGTGTCCCTGCCCATGCTCAGGTCCCTTCCATCCCAAAGCATTCTATGGTTCTATGAGTCTATGAAAACAGGTCAAACAGAGTGAGTGGCTCTAGGTTGAATTTTTTTCTCTGTTTTTCTTATATTTCCCCCTTCCTCTGGATATAGGCTATGGCACATGAATGTGTTTGGTCTTGCAGAAGTTCTCCATGAGTATCACCTGTACAGGTGCAGTGCCTTCCCTCTCCAATGCAAACCCAAATGGTGCTGCAGCCCTCGGGCAGGGGCTGTGCTGGAAAGCAAGGGCAGGAGAGGGACCACGTGTCCCTTGGCTTTTATGCAGATGCACTGAGCACCCAGGTCTCAAGTGCAACTCAGGGAAGGCTGGAGTCATCCTCAAAGGGGACATCTCCACCCCCCTCCTACCTGTGGATGGTAGAGCAGTGCCCCAGGAGGACACTGAGTGTGTGGAGGGTGGGAGGGAGGTGTGTTACAGACCTGAAGTCCCGCAGGCTCTGAGAGACAACTCAACAGCCACAGCTGTGTGCTCAGCACACAGATCATCACAGTAGAGAAAGGAAGGGTGACTTACCACAAAAAAGGATGTTATTAGAGTGGAGGAAGGATGAAGTGAAGGAAATAAGACACTGCTGTGTGTTAAGGCCTTGCAAAGAACACGCCCGTGTGGCCTCGGGCACCACCATGGCCGGAGTCTATCTCAGACTTTGTCCACATCAGGATGTGTCATGCAGGTTAAAGCTGGTTGTAGTAGGAGGGGAGATGGGGAAGCTTTTTGGTTAGTTGGTGCCAGGCTTTTCCTGAGCCTCACAGCTGGAATTTGGGCAACACACCCGTTGCATCCAGAGCTTTCCCTTGCTCCCTGATCCCTGGTTAGACTTTCACACCCTTCCATCACATACCGGCTGTGTATCTCAATGCATGGTCAAAAATCCACGTCCCTGAATATCGATTTCGTGTATATCCAACAGGAGAGCCACGTTCCACTGCTTTTCCATCTAAATTGTGCAAAAAGAAATCAGAAAAAAGCCCTTAAAGTGGATGCATTTCCAAAGAATAATGATGGCTGAAGCCTATTAAAAATTTCCAAGCCCCATCTGTCCCTGTGGCTCGCTAACAAGATGTCAGGGGTCACACAGAATTTCTTAAGGCTTCTGCAGCACTATTTTACTTCACTAGGGAGCATCGAAAGTGCTCCTGAATTCTGTATGCTGAACAGCTCAGCACTGAGAATCAGCACCATGGCAGGAACCCAGCCCGTGCGTGTGACACTTGAGAGAAAGTCTCAAAGCAGAAGGATTCTCTTCACTGTCTCAGAAACATTTCTGATTGAAAGCATTACTTGAAAAGTCCTCTCCAAAATGTTTCTTGTAGAGCACAGCCCAGACTGAGAGCTTAAGCAGTCTTGTATGAAATTTCTCCTGATAACTCAGTCCTCCAAAACACACAGACTGACCTGATGGTATTCCCAGCATTAGGAAATGGTCCACATCTGACAAACACTCTCCTCCCTTTCTCCTGATTTACAGCACAAGTGCCTTTTGCTCTTCCTCTCCTCTCCAAACAGCCCCATGGTGGGACTTCTCTGCCTCTCTGCCCTGACACTCCTGCCCTGAGCAATGTCCATGTGTTGAGGTTCTTCAAATGACCCTGGCCCAGGGCCAGGGCATGAGGCTTGCAAGAAGAAAGAAGAAAAGAACAGGAAATATGGCATCTCTGATCTGTGCAGGGCAGGAACACCCCCTGAGACAGGGAGAGCCAGGGGGACCGTGGGGGTACAGGTGGGTGCAGGGGAGGAACGGGGGATCCACAGCAGCAGCATCTGCTGCAGACTGGGCCCAGGTTAGGACAACCTCTCCGATGGATTTCTCTGCTTGGGATGCCAAAGGGGGATCCCAAGGGATCGCAAGAACTGTGGAAAAGCAGCTGAAAGGGAAATGGTCCAAACCCACATAGAGCACTGGCTCTTCAGCTGGGGGACTGTGGCTACTCTCAGCACCCATCCCCCTCCACTGCAGCCACTTCCAGCCACCACAGGGTTTGGGCTGCCCCAGATGGATGGAAACAGAGTCTGGAGTAGTCCAAAGTGCCAGGAGAGACATGTGAATATGTAAGCAAACAGGAGGCAGCAGACACAAGGCCTAATGTGATGAAAATACTGCAAGGGAATAGCAGCAACTGAGCTGGGAATCCCTGTTATAAATTGCTCCAAGTAACAACTAAAAATATAAATATAGCAGGCTCCTGAGGAGATGTGACTCAGAAAAGAGACATAAATCTTGCAATGTGTATTTCAGCCAACTTCTGAGGCTGAGCCCCCAGGAAAGCTGTCACTGGGAGCCATGTGTGCCCTGAGCCTCCAGCACCATGGGCTCAGCTCAGACAATGCATTCCCCCTTGAACCAACTGTCCCCAGCACCCCCTGAGAGGAGAGTCTGAGGGGCAGCAATTCCACACAAAGGAGAGGGATTCATTCACACACAGTTCACCACTTCAGCAGGAATTACTATAAAAAATAACCACTTTCGACACCTCCAATCTTGGCTTCCCCAGTGAAGGCGAATAAAATCCTCCCAAAGCCCTGCCTGTCTGCACAGCAGAAATGATTCACATCCAGGGCTCCAGATCACACCACGAGAGAGGCTTCAGGGAGAAAAACTCCTGCAAGTGCAGCAATAGAGAGCACAAAGGCTTTGCTCCAGAGTCAGGAGGCACCAGTGGCATCAGCAGTTCACACCTTCGGGCTGCTCCAGCACAGCAGCTGAAATGGCCCGTGGGGCAGAGGGGGCAGGATCCAGGGAGGGGCTTGTCCTGCTCCTCTCTGCCCTGGGGCAGCCTCCCCTGCAATACTGGGGCAGTCTGGGG
>NW_021940039.1:10691711-10704921 GCF_001715985.3 Manacus vitellinus | reverse complement strand
GTTTGGATGATCCTCTGGGGTACAGGGTGTGACCCTTGGGGATGGGCCTGTGCAGGGCCAGGAGCTGAACTCAATCATCCTTGTGAGTCCCTTCCAACTCAACATATTCTGAGATTCTGTGATGTTTCTTGGGCGAATTTCCTCAGTGTCTGCAGTGATGGAAATGGTGCCTGTGTGTGGTTTCTGCAGGGCAATGGAGGGGATCAGACCTGGGAGCCAGTTCAAGGAACCAGAAGGAACTGCTATCTGGGCACACAGAGCACAGGATTTGGTGGCCAAACAAGAAAATTCTTTAGAGCCACCTCCCCAACAAAGGAGAGTTATGTGAGCGGCAGATAAACAGAGGCACTTACAGGGCTCTTCACAGAGGAATTGGCCACCAACTGCCATGGCCTCAGGACCAAGTGGCCTTTAAAGAAACCCAGCACCAGTCAATAAAATAACCAGTATGATATGTGTTTCATTTGAAAAGGTTCTTCCAGACACAAGTTCTTCAGTTATACAGCTTTCAACCACCACTTGTTGACTGGTACATCAATGTGTCCCTCTCCCCATGGTGCCTGTACATTGAACCAGCCTGTCCCCAGTGCTCTCCATAGGGACAATATAGAATCAGAGAATATCCTGAGTTGGGAGGGGAGAAGGGACCCGCAAGGATCATCCAAGTCCAACCCCTGGCTGTGACAGACACCCCAACAATCCCATCCTGTCCCTCAGAGTATTGTTCAAATGCTCCTGGAGCTTTCTCAGCCTTGGGGCTGTGCCCACTGCCCTGGGGAGCCTGGTCAGTGCCAACCACCCTCTGGGGGGAGAACCTTTTCCTGAGATCCAACCTGAGCCTGCCCTGACACAGCTCCAGCCATTCCCTGGGTCCTGTCACTGCTCACAGGGTGCAGAGATCGGAGCTGCCCCTCATGAGGAACGTGCAGACCCCAGTGAGTCTCCCCTCAGTCTCTTCTCCAGCTGAACAAACCCAGTGACCTCAGCTGCCCCTTGCTGGCTTCCCCTCTAGTCCACCCAAGTCAGCCAACAGCAAAAGCCCCCATCCCCCTGCACAGCAATAAAACCAACCTCACCCAGAAACCACCATTCCCAGGGGACACCACCTGCAGAGCAGCTGCTGCTGCCCAGCCAGAAGCCATGGGGAGAAGGGATCCTACACAGCAAACACCCAACCTGCAGATGCTTTCACCAATGGCTTGTGACCATGGCTGAAGGAGAAGCTCCCACTGCTTCCCATCAGTGGTCATATCTCCACTCTCTCCCAGGGCACCAGGGATGCTTTTCAGGGTTGCCCATGTATTGATCAATCTCTCAAGAGTTGCAGAGGCACAAAAACTCTGAAAATACACTGAACATTTCCTCCAAACTGATCTTTAAGTCAGAAATAGTTATGGACTTCTAGGCTTTCCCTAGACATTCTGACCCTGCACAGACAGCAGTGACCTCCCACCCTGCTGTTCTTGGTGGCTGTCCTGGCAGGGAAGGGAGGACAGGAGGAACAATGATGCTTCCGAGACAACCACCAGCTGAGGACACCTCCCAGGTTTCTTTCCAGTAGTGTGGACAATGATCAAGCAAAACCCAGGAGAAAATCAAACATCAGTACCTCTTTTCTCTCCCTCTGCAAGACAAGCCAACCCCAACAACAACACAGGGGAACTCTAATTAGCTTCCTTCTGAGTCCCTCGAAGGAAACATGGTCCAACTGCTCTTCCCTCTTTATATCAGCAACTGCCTTTGGATCTCAGAGACGCTGCAGGGAGCTGCTCCAGGTCAGAGACAGCAGAGGCAAGTGTAAGAGACGTGCCTTGCCAGGTTCTTGCAGGAAGCCCCTTTCCCTGGGGCAGGAGGAGAGGACAGTCTGATGTTCACAGAAAAAAAGAAAAAGCTGCTTCATCACAGCTGGAGGTGGGGTGGGGACAGGAAGCACTGTTTTGGAAGGGGCACACCACAGCCAGCCCAAAGCCAAAATTATTCCCATAATGTGACTAGTGATCAGAAAAACAAACAAACAGCAACCTGCAAAACCTTCTTTAGAGCTAAATCTAAGTATTTATGCAAAGCACCTACATTCTGCAAGGCGACTTTCCTGAAAACATTTCAGCAGTTTCTCAGGCTTTCCTCCCAGTTGCTTCATCTCTGTCAAACACAGCACCAGCCCTGGGCCCAGCGTGGGCCAGGTGACTGATGGGCAAATCACTGAACAAGCCAAAAGAAGATAATCAGCTTTTTCTTTCTGATCTTGGCTGAGCCTTTCGGGGTGACCAGATATGAACACAAAGCAGAAGTTACAGGAGGTCAGTAATCCTGAGCCAGGACCCTGAGATGGATGTGCACCTTGGCTCTGGGCCCTCCAGCAGAGCCAAGTGTCCAGGGACAGCTCTCCTGTCCCCACACAGCCAGGGAAGGGGGGTTCCTGATCCCGTGTCTTACCGAGCGTCTGCTGGTTGCGGACCCCACCTATGACCACGCAGATCTCCGCGGGCACATCTCCCGGCCCATCTTTGATGTTGTTCTTGGAATCTTTGGTGTCATCCTGCCAGATCACCTCTTCAATGTAGTCATCTGGTACCTCTGTTTTCACTTTCACCTCAGTCATCATTCCAGCCTCTTCACTGGGTGAGGACTGAGATGTCATCGAGTCGGAGCCCTCTGCTTTCGGGCTCTGTGGGCTCCTCTTCAAACACTCCCTGAAGGGGGGAAAAGAGGAGACAACATGAATCCTCATTGTCAAGTGCTCACTTTCTCGTACCAGGACCTAATGCAAGGTACCTTGGTTTATGCAGGTTATTTAAAGTTAGCATGGGTAGGTGTGTGTGTCTGTCACACACGGGAAGTAATTAAAATGTAACCAGACAAAAACAACAAAACCATTTGCTAATAATGAAAATAACCTCAATCATCACAAGCAACAGCAGCACGACCTAAACAAGAGCACAGAACTTCACATGGTTGCCAGCAGGCCAAGGGCACAGCTCCAGCAGTTCTGACAGCAGGTCCTGCACCAAGACTAGTCCACACATGCAAAAGCAAAGCCCTGCTCTTCTGTGGCACTGGGGACGTGGGTCAGTGGGGGACTTGACAGTGTTCGATTAATGGTTCAACTGGATGATCTTAAAGGTCTTTTCCAACCCCTAAATTAGTCTCTGATTCTCTGGCATTTTTAATGTGGAGCACTTGTGCACTTCTCCATCACATCCTCTCTTTTATCCTTTCAAGCAGCCTGACATCCTGTGGTATTCCCATGGCTTTATTTAACATATATGGTGCTGATCAAAGGGGATCATCTATAGCATGAGGATATTTAGGGAGACTATGCCATTATGGACAGATACAACTATCAGGGATGACAGAAAGTGTGATGGATGGGGAGAGGCAGAGGACATCCACAGTGTGCAAAAACAGATTAAGGAAATAACATGTGTTTTCATCTTGGAAAGAGAAAGCTGAAAATTCATGGGAGAAATTAATCTATAAAAACATTCAAAACCCCTTAGAAAAGGAAACTGGGCACCTCAAAGCTGCAAAACAACTTCAACAAGTGCCATGGTGGCAAAAGGCAAAAGGGGCTTGAGCACAAGAGACAAAGGCCTGGTAATAAGCCAGTGGAGCTCCTTTCCCAAATGCACCATCCCACCACTCCTTAGGGAGTCCTGGTTTTTAATACTGGTTATTAATAAACTCCAACATGCAATACAAAGATAAAATAATTGCTGCTTCAGTTTGTGGAGCTATCAGAAGAACTAAATATATAATGGCTTAGACTACCCAGAAACAGAAAAGACTGTGACATATTTAGAGTCATGTAAACACTGGGAACAGCCAAAGGTGTTTGAAAATGGTTTAGGCAGAAGTAACAGGCAAAATAAAATGAAAAATAGGCTGAACTTATGGATGATTGTTAGTTCATGCAGCAGCGACAGAGAAGGAAATCCCATTGCTTGGAACATCGTAAAGTCAGAATAAAGTATGAATTAAAATGTCAGAAAACCAACACCTGCAATGGGTTCTGACACTGGTTATGGAGCTGACAGAGAAAGCAAGACACTGCATCTGGAGGTGAGAGAGCCCAGTGGGTAATCCTGGGAGGACAGGGATGAGGGAGCAGAGGAACCAAGAGTAATTACTGCCCAGTCTCCAACACAGACATGGAGTTGCTATTTCAAAACAGGTCAGTCCCATCCCATCACCAGATATTTTATTATTCATCCCTCCAATCTCATTATGGAAAGAAATGTACAATTAATAGCCCCTAAACAGAGAGAATTAGCCTTGACCTGCCTTCCCACTCATTTCCTGCTTCCTCACACATACTCCCCCCGCTCCCAAAATCATACAGAGTTTTTACAAGGGAGAGATAAATTAAGACAGAGAAAATGTGGTTGAAAACTGGACTATCTTTATGGAAATATTATGGGATGTCCCAAAGGCCCATCAATGTCACCCTATATGGAGTGGCTCAGCACCTGTCCCAAGGGGAAGGCAGTAAGTACAAAACACTCAGGGATCAGAAAAGGGTGGGATTAGTTGAAAATCAATCAAATCAAGGAGGTGTGAAATGCAAAACACTGATAAAGGCAGCAATAGGGTGGATAGGAAGAACTCTCTGATGAGGACTGTGGAGGAAAAATAAAGTCAACCAGTACAATTCCCACTGGGAGGTTGGAAGGTGGGAGCAGGCAGTGAGAGCCAGCTCTGCTCTGAAGGAAAAACACCTTGGTTGTTGACCGTACAGCAACGTGTACCTGCCAATCCTGGACAAAACCACATGGAAATCCGTGCAGGAGCCAAGGGACATGGAATTAAAAACTAACACAAGTAGCAGCAAAGCAGAGGCTGCAGCTTTCTGAGATTATATGTGGGGTAAGAATATAAAGACTTTCTGATGGTGCCCAGCTTTGCACCCACACCAGTGGACCCCTCTCTCTGTAGCTGGCTCTGCCCCAGATAAGAGGTTGTAGAACAGTCAAACAAGTGCAGGAACATGGGTGCACCCACAAAGAGCTCCCACAGTGCTCAGCTGTGATGCCAGGGGCAGGTCCTGCTGCAGCCACACAGCCTGAAGGACTAACCCAATGTGCAGATCCAGGCACCCAGGACTGAACAAGGAGGGGATTTTCTCCCTGTAGGAAGCTGTGGTGAAGCCAGTCCCCAGTGCTGCAGACAGACCCAGCACCCTCCCCTGTGTCACCCACCGTGTTTCAAAGGTGATCAGAAAAGCTGGAGATGGTTCAAAAAAGCAGCACTGAAATGGTTCAAGTCTGGGAAAAGATACTTTATGACTTTGTGAGACCAAACCACTTCAATCCATTTCTCATGCCAAAAGGGAGACTGAGAGATGATTTGATTGCAGCATATTATCAATCTTCATGGGGAGAAAACACTGTCTTTCCTTAATTTAGCAGGGAAGAGTAGACTACAAGCTCGTCCTGGAAGCTGGAACCAGTTGAAATGAGGCATAAAATATTAGCACGGATGGTGATCCACTGGAACAACTGCTTTCCAAAGGATATGCTCAGGGACAACAAATCTCCCCAAGTTCTCAAACCCAGAGATGTGTATCTGGCTGGCCCCAGGTTACTGGGCTCAGTACAGATGTGCACTGGCCACACTTGGTGGCCTGAAGCTGCAGGAATACATAAATTATTAGACCAGGCCAATGGACTCTCAAAACCTTTGCCCTTCACACCCATTGACTTTCTGGATCCATCTCTGCCAAGGAAGTGATTTCCCAGCTGGGCTGTCTGCCCTTGGGTGGGACCTAAACCTCAAAGAGGAACTGAAAGCAATTCATTGCCCCATGTGTTCTAACCCTGAGCAGGTACCTGATGTGCAGAAGGAAACCAGCCCCAAATGCACCAAGTCGTCTGCACGACTTTATGGTTCACAAGCCCTGCTGATCCCATGAAATTAAAACGGTAAAAAAAATAGTACCACTGGATTTCTACACCAATTTTACAACAGAGTCCTTTTCTGTCTTCTGACACTTTCTCGGAGGGATGAAGGCAGCAGAGGTACCCGGGTCACAGCTGGGTGTGGCTGTACCTCTGCCGTGTGCAGGTGAACCCCATCCCCGCGGAGCCGCCGGCACCGCGCGCGGCCGGGCACTGCCAGGGCCCACCGAGATCTGCACGGAGCCACGGCAGCTCAGACCCCAGGGGAAGAACTCTAAGGTGGTGAAAAGGGAATAAATTACAAGCAGTAAGATTTTTTGTCCCAATTACTTGTACCTATAAAAATATCCAGGTGTCAATGCATGTGTCTGTACACCCACACAGACATGTGTGTGCACATCTAAGAAGGGCTGATAGTTGTGTCTCTGGCACGTCCCCTGGTCCCACCCAGCTCCTGCCCCTTCTCCCACACAGCCTCAGGACGTGCATCCTCTGCTGACACCCCGAGGTGCTGGTGTTTTATTGCACAGGCCAGGTCCTGCTTCACAGCCCTGAGGGCTCTGGGACTGCAGAACTGCAGGAACACACCCCCAAATGCAAACTTTGCTGCTGACCAGCACCAGGCTGGCACCAGTCCCACTCCACCAGCACGCTCTGTGCTCCCTTTACATGGCTGTTGCTGTTTCCTTTCACAAGGCAGATCTGTGTTCTCACATTGCTCTTATTATTTCATATCTCACAGAGATTTTTTAGCCACTGGCTGATGTCAAGCTTCAGCCAAACTTCAGCTGTAGACTTTCTCCAGCTCAATGTCCAGAGGAACATTATGGCTTTGCAGAATACCTTAAAATAAATGTAATCAAACAGCAGCACAGTCCCAAGTCCTCCTTCCTCCTCCTCTGGATGTGCTACGCAGGGGACAGAAGAGCCAGAAGGCTCTGATTGCTTCAAGTGATGCACAAGAGGGGCATCACCAGCTGCTGACAACAGCAGGAGAAGGTGATGGATCCTCCTACCTTCCCTGCATGTGGAGAACATCTCCCTCACCTCGATCCTTACAGCCTCCAAAGGACTGGTGGGCAGACCAGGCAGGAGAACTTGTCTGAACACTACAAATGAGCCCCTGACAGGCAACGGGATCGACTCTCCCAGGGCTCTGCCAGCACTGACACAGCCAAGGGTCTCACAGCACAGTGATCACCCAGTGACAGATCAACCTCTCATTCCTCTTGGACACTGACACCAAAAAGCTCCCCAAGCATGAAGGTGGGCCCCTTTCCAGGCCAGGTGACACAGGGGGTCAGAGAGCTGCTGTGCAGATGGCAGGACACAATGGAGCAGCTCTTACACTCCTGGGAGAAGGTCTGAGCTCTCCAAAATACACTCGGTGCCCCTACTGGGGCTGCACAGCTTTGGAGAGGAGAAGGAGACAGTGATGGGGGAGGACAACTCTCCCAGCAGGAACGAGCATCACCTTCCCGTGGTCTCAGATGAAATCCAGGCAGTGCCCCTGTGGCTGGAGCAGAACCAGGGTCAGTCCAGACTTCTGGACCTCAGTTGCTGAATGGGGTGTAACTGTCCCCAGGGAGCAGGGGCAGCTGGGCTGAGGGAAAAATCCTCATGGGACAGCAGAGTTTGAAACCTCCTGGGTTGGCTGGGGAAAGAGTACCAACATCCTGAGGCTAAATGGGAAAGAAAAGGAAATGAGTGACACTGAAAAAATCAGGCAGGATGGAGAGGGGTACACACACTGCCACAGCAGAGCCAGGGTCACCCCAGCCTCCACCATGCATGGCACACACATGCTGACCCACGGGAGGTGACCAGGGAAGCATCATTTCCTTCCCAGCCCGTTGGTCCATGGATGTTGTATCCCTTGCAAGCCCGTGAGGCTGCACTTGCTCAGTGTTGTGCTGAATTTTGCCTCCCCTGCTTCTGAGCAGCACAGTTAGAGATGAAGCAGCAGGACATGTGGAATATACTTCTTCTCCAGAAATTGCCCCTGAGACACAGTGACAGAGAACATCCTGCCTGGGGGAGGGAAGAAGTCAGACTCTGGCACCACCATGTCCACATGTGGTTCATTCCTGTCCCATTGCAGCACCACCAGAGCTGAGGCACAACTGCTGGAAAGGGTCACAGAGAGGATGAGGAAGAAAAGCAGGGAATTTTCAGATCTGCAGATCCTAAGGCTGGAAGCAGGTCTTACTGGGTTGGGTGAGGGTACATAGGGAGAAAAGGACCTGTAGTTTTCAGGACATCAGCTTAAGTCCTGGAGGCTGAAGGACTGCCTGGCATGAACCAGGAGGTGCCCACGAGGCTCAGAGCTCACACTGTGCCAGCACAGAGACCAGCCCCATATTCTGAAGCCCTGCAGAGCACTGCTGGGGAACACTCTGGGATCAGTGATGGTCAGAGCCTCCACTTGGTGGAGACAGCAGCGCACAGGAACCAAGGGAGAACCTGCCACAGGATCTCCCACTGCTGGGCCCCTCAGCCATCCCTCTCCTGGGGCTCTGAGCACAGTCCCCAGCCTCATGGCACCACATTTCTGCATGAAACAATGCAGTTTTCGTGTTCAAGTGTGGCCTCCCAGGGATGAGCTGCGGTTCCCTCTGCAGGGCCAACCTGCATTTAACATCCATGGCACAATGTTCCTGGGAAGAGGACATTCTTCAACCAAGGCACTGCTTGCACAGGACAAAAACTGCTCAGAGAAATGAGACCAGAGAGGAGCAGAGTGCACAGGCACACCTGGCTTAAACCCTACCTCCTTCCACAGGGTGCACCTTCTCCATGCCTTGACCCTTCCTGGGAATACCAACCTCCTGCACTGTTTCATGTCTTGTCTTTACTGAATTGTGGACCTTGGCAATCCAGGAGGTTCTTCCTTGCTGAGGAGAGGAAGCAGAAGCCTTGGGATCACAAACAACTCACATTCTCACTCAGAGCTGTGCCTGGTTGCTCTGACAGGTGAAGTCCTGTTTCACTTTCCAGAACAGACTCTATGGATTCTGAACATGAAAGAGGCAAACAAACATTGCACTCACATGTATCACTACTCTGACTAAGTAGGCCACACAGCCAATTACTGTATTACCAGCTCTGCCATCTCACAATGCTCATTTCAACATTGCTGCCTCCTTTGATCAGCAGACTTTCATCTTCCGATGACGTTACGGCCACTTTCATGTCAAACACAAGTGTGTGAAGGCAGAAGAGATTTAAGGAGGCCTTAGTGAAACTCATCGTGAGGAACTGGAAAGGTAGGGGTAAAAATGGGTTCCTGGACCCATTTAGGTCCAGCTTCCTTGGCCCTACACCCGAGGAAGTTTGTGAAGGCCTCAGGCTTTAGCAGAGATCGATGATGCAGCGCAACAGGATTGGTCTGAAGTACAGTTCTGGCTGTGAAGCTGAGCAGTCTGGGTGATGCCTCACCAGCAGCAATCCAAGGGCAATGCCAGGAGCTCTTCCAGAGGGAAGGACAGAAAGCTCCTTCCAGCTGGTCTCCTGTGGAAGGAGGAGAGCAGAAGGGGTGAAGGCTGAAGGGCTGTAGTGTGGTGCTGTTCCCATCTCTGGAGAGCATTTCTCTCTGGCTGTGATGAGCAAAACCAGCAATGAGTGAAAGCAAACAGGGCCCGTCAGCTGCTGCAGCCACGAGAAACTCGCGTTTGCAGTTTGCTTTTTCTGATCTGGAGTAGCATCCTCATAAATAATGAAAGTGACTAAAAGCTACTTTAAAAACACACACTCCTCCCTTATGAAAGAATGAGAAAAAAACCCAATTATAAAAGGACATTTCTTCCAGCTAGGAATAATTTGTCATGTAATTCTCTGAAGACAGCAACAGAAACATGCCTGCTCTGTGCTCCCTTTGAGTGATCTGTGATTGCATGTGTACTCAGATGGCTTCTAATGAGGCTATTTTTACAGCACACATCCTGCTGAGCTTTTGGGGAGGGGTAAAGTGAGATCAGTGAAATATCAGTCCTCAACGTCAGCTCCTCAAAAGGAGAGGAAAAGGAAACAAATGTGGAGGAGGACACACTGCTCTGAACCAGCACCTGCAAACAACGAAGGCTTTTCCCCCAGCAGTAAATGTGGAGCATCTTTGGGTTTTTCCTGGACACCACTCAAGCTGGAAAACCAAATCACTATTGCCTTGATGATATCAGTGATGGCCAGGCTGGACAGGGAAGGTGTCCCTGCCATGGCAGGAGGTGGAACGAGATGGTCTTCGAGGTCCTTCCAGCCCAAAGCATTCTGTGATTCTGTGGTGACACCCACCTCCCCCTCAGCAGAGGATGGTGTGTGCCCAGTTCAAGTATTGAAACACCCTTTTGTGCTGTCCTTGGAAAGCTCTTCTGCTGCAGCACCGAGGAGGTTCAGTGAGGACTCCAACGCAGCCACGAGGGCCGTGCAACAGGCACCTGGAGGCACGTGCTCCACAGAGCCCACCCAGACACCATCACCAAGGGGAGGTTCCAACTTGTCTCCTGGAAAGCTGGCTCATCACATGCCAGATCAAAAGGCCTCAGCTGCCAGAAAGCAAAGGAAGCAAAATATGGGGGAGGCTGAAACTGGGCTCAATTTACAGACATCTGCCATGGTTTTACAAGAAGCAGAAGGTTCCTGTCCTGGCTGGGGCTATGGGAAGTAGAACAGACAGAGCAGGTGTAAATAAACTCTTGTTTTACATGGAGATGATGAAAGTAGGACAGAAAAAGAGAGATGTAAATTGAAAATCTGCTTGTCTGATAAATTAGTTGTTGTGGCCTTCCCACCCCATCCCCACAGCTCTCATTGGCTCCCTGAGGCAGCCCAGGCCCTGTGCCTTACACCAGGAGGAGGGAAGTGGAGTGGGTCAGGAAGCAGAGGAACTGCCTGGTGTCCTCCATCGGGGAGATCTCTTCTGCAGACATCGCTAGGCAAAAAGATTTTCAAGTTCAGGGTTAAAAGAGAGAAAAGACAGGAGCTATTTTTCCAGTGTTACAGTTGAGCACTTCGCTTCCTGTCTCCAGGTCTCTGGTCCAGCTTCAGATGTTCCATCACAGCTTGAAAGGCAAAGAGATCAACTCACCCTCCCATGTCACAGCTCACAGAGATGCTTCTCTGTCAGAACTCCACCTGCAGCCTGAGCTGGTGCCTCTTTGAGAAGGGCTGCATTGATTTTTGAGCTGTAAAGTGCTGGAATAACCATCACATTGCTGGGTCCCTCCTCTGAGTGATCATTCTCTGAAACTGTAGTTCCAGTGTGGAATTGCTGCCTGTGGTCATTGGTTTGATGGAAAAGAGATTCTCTAAATGGGAATCTCCCCTCCATAGGAGAAAACACCCCCTTCTGCCGCCTCTTGAATGAATCAAAGCAAACACTTACTTAATGCAACTGTGTGCACACTAAAATATTCCTTCTAATCCTTGACTCTTTCCATGAACATTTGGGAGCCCATCCACAATTCACAGGACAGACACCCAAGCAGGCCCAAGTGTGCCACCAGCACTCCTGGTAACACTGGCAGTGGCAGCACATGCTGGAGCTGTGTCTGAACTCCAGATTTTCACTTGGTCACACAGTGGAACAAGTTCATGGTCCCTCATGTTCCACCAGGAGGTTTCAGTTCTCTTCACGATTTTCCAAAATGTTAACGCGAATTCCCAAAGTATGGACTTAATCTCTGAAAGCAAAATTATAGGAAAATCCTGTTCACTCATATTCTGACATTATTTTAGGGAATGGGAACTTGTTCCTCCATCAGCAGTAGTGGAATGAAGACTTGCTGAAGAATAGAAAAAAAGAAAGAGCTGCTCAGAGCTCCTGGGCATCTTCCACATGCAACACGTTCTTGAGAACCTCATGATTTAAGGACTTGAAGGTCTCTGCTCCATTGCAGGAGTTCCTCCTGCTCTCTGTGCTCGTTTTGTCCACAGCTGCACTCTTGGAGGATTGCTTGGTTTTCTTCACAAGGCTGGTGGGTCCCCTCTTTGCCACACAGGACCTTCTTGAACAGGCTGGTCCCTTATATCCTGGCCAAGGATGAATGTGCAGCTCTCGAGCACTGTGAGGCCCTTGCTCCCAGTCAAGCAGTGGGACCTGGAGCCATCACAGAGAAAATCTCTGAGGCAGCCCAAACCCTGTCCTTATGTGGGACACATTTATGTTTTCTGCTTTCTCCTCCCAAAATAAACTGAAATCAAAACGTGAGACCACATCCTTCTGCAGGCAGAAGTGTGACAGTAACTGCCATTCTGTTTTCCTGAAAAAATTTGCTCAATAAATACCAATATTAATAAGGAACTCATAAATTTAGAAGGACCTGAAGGCTTTTCAGAAGAGAGATGCCTCAAGGAGTATCACCACGTTCCTCTGAGGGCAGCCAGCTCTTAAAAACAGAGGTAACAGCTTTCAAACCCCCCGAAATACCTAATGCAACACTCGCTGGTACGTGTGCTGTCAGTGCTAAAATTCAGGGAAAACAAACAAACAAAGCAGAATACTTAATTTTTCAGCTATCTGGGTCTAGGAAAACACACAACCTTTCCTGATAGCAAACTCTGCCTCGGGAAGTCTAAGAGGAATTTAATTGTGTGTTCATTCCTCAAGGGACACTCAGCAGCTCCGAATCCTTCAGAGAAGGTAAACTCCAGGACCAAACCATGCTGCCTCTCTTCTAGAAATTAAACATTAAAATATAAACCAGAACAATAGTCAAGAACCACAAAGAATTCCTAAGGTATTAGCAAAACAAATTCCCCTCAGTCCTTATTAGGAATATCTTGAGGATGGTTTGAAGAGGAAAGTCTAACCAAATATAAAAAAAATTTGGCTTATCCAACAAAAAACAGCCGCTCTCTCTTTGCCAAAAGCAAAAGAATTCAGTCAGATAAAAAATGCGACACACAAACGATGCAGGTTAAAAACTGAATTTAAGATGATAATGGAATAGCTGCCAGCGTCTTTAAATTTTCAAGCGTGGAAATGTCAACAGAGACAAAGAAATTCAGGGAAAAACAAAGAGAATAGATTAAGGGTTTATTTATATCGGTGAAAGAGCTCTATGTCGCTTGACTAGGAAATGACTGAGGGATTGAGAACTGCCTGAAATGGCCACAAATCCCCAACAAGGCCATAAGGAGCCTGGGCTGGGCTGGGCCACCAAACTGGTGATGGCACCACGGCATGGCCAGGGATGATGGGATGGAGAGAGAATGGGAAAAGATGGACAGAAAAGGAGACAGGACCTTGGGATGTGGTCTGTTCAGCCTGGAGGAGACTGAGGGACCTCAGTTACAACTTGTAGTTCCAACGTCCTGGG
>NW_021940039.1:10615510-10691475 GCF_001715985.3 Manacus vitellinus | reverse complement strand
CACAGGGTGTGACCCTTGGGGATGGGCCTGTGCAGGGCTGAGAGTTGGACTCGCTGATCCTTGTGGGTCCCTTCCAACTCAGCACAGGATGTGCCTGAGTGCTGTCATCTCCTTTTATGTGGACATTTGACCTTCTTTTGGGTTTCAAGGAAATCTGTCTGGGTTTCCCAGAGCTTTGTGCTGGTCATGGTAAACAACTGAACTATCCACTGCTCTTACTGGCCAGAGGGGAGTTTTGGGGGGTTTTGTGCTGGTTGGTTGGTTTGTTTCTTTTTGGAGATGGCTGGTGAGATCCCCTCAGCAAGCACCACAGCTTATTAAATTCCTTGACTAATTATCAATTTTCTCTCTTTCTGACGCAGGATGAGTCGGAAGCTCTTCACACTCTGGGACTGAAAATCCCACAGGTTGTCTTTTAAAGAAAAAAGAAACAATTCAGATCATTTTGCTTCCTGGACACACTCAGCCCTAGGCCTGTCCCTCCACAGGGTGTACAGCCTTCTCCTGAGGTTTGGAGGATCACAATCTCCAGCTTGGACACCCACGGAGGTTGTCCTCCCCCAGTGCTGGGGACCCGGGGAGGACTGGAAGAGGAGCCTGAAGAAGAGCTGGTGCCACTCCAGGGCAGACCCTCCTTTGAGTGACAGGAGCTGCTGGGAAGGACGTGTCTGCAAAGGACAGAGCAAGGAACGTGGGGAGGAGAGGGGAAGATGCAGCCAGGGAGGCTGGAGAAAGGTGAACTGAGAAGAAGCAACATAGGTGCAACCACTTCTCAAGACCTTCTCCTCCCAAGCTCCCCAGGGCAGTGGGCACGGCCCCAAGGCTGCCAGAGCTCAAGGAGTGTTTGGACAACGCTCTCAGGGACAGGGTGGGATTGCTGGGGTGTCTGTGCAGGGCCAGGAGCTGGACTGGATGATCCCTGTATGTCCCTTCCAACTCAGGACATTCTGTGATTCTATGAAGGTCACATCTTCTAAGACAGAGACTGAAACCCCCAAACTACCCAGGCCCTGTGGCTTGGTCCAGAGTATCAGGGAAAACTGCACCACGTCAATGCTGGGGGACCTCCAGGGCCCGTCCCAAAGCACCTCTTGGAAATGCCCCTGACTGCACAGCACTGTCTTGCTCGAGGGCAGCACCCAGAGCCCTTCTGCTGCACCTCCAGCTCCAAGATCCTTCTCGGGACCTGCATCACAGAGCTGTTAACACTGCAATAAATGACAGCCCCCCGTGCCCTCACAGGCAGCTCAGAGCCCTGAAGGTCTGGGATTTCATCCCTGTTCTGGGAGCAGAGCACACTTTTCCACAGCTACATCTGTGCTGCGAGCGGGTTCCCGGCTGTGACAGCCCTGGTGCAGACGGGGCTCAGCTTCCAGCTGGCTCTGTTCCCTCCGCAAACAGATGCAGCTCCTATATCAGGGTCTGATTTATTCAGCAGGAGTCTCGCACATTAAGTGTAGTTAAGTCTGAAAACAAATCTAATGACTTTAAAATAAATAGCCAACAGAGGACTTGAAACTAAAATTCCTCCTTCCTCTGACACCCGCCATATAAACAATAATAATTATATAAAACCGTGTCTAACACATGACTACACAAGGCTCTGGTGACCAAGAAAAGCACACGCTGCTTGTCAGACATAATTGCACATTTGGTTTTTCAATTATTTCTTGTCAAGATCCAGAGCCCACCATCTGAACGCTGACATTAATTATTGGGAAGTAGTTAGTTTTACAATGGCATTATGGAGGCTCCCAACACTCACCCCGAGCCTGAGGCTCCCAGTGCTGTTCCCACACTGCCCTGCCATCCCACCAACCCCTCCAGGACTGTCACACACACTCACACCACTGGAGGACACCCAATCTGGTCCACCATGTGCAGAAGGGGTTTCTGAAGAAGCTTCAAGAAACTCTCCAGTGAACATGAGCAAGGGAAGTGATCCCCAGCCGTGTGCTCACCCACGGGATGGGGCCAGACCGTGTCCATGCTGGGCCCTCAACACAGGAACGACATGGAGCTGTTGGAACGAGTCCAGAGGAGGCCACTGAGCTGATCACAAGCCTGGAGCCCCTCTGCTCTGGAGCCAGGCTGGGAGAGCTGGGGGGTTCACCTGGAGAAGAGAAGGTTCCAGGGAGACCTCAGAGCTTCTTACAGTGCCTAAAGCAGCTCTGGGAGAGCTGGAGAGGGACTGGGGACAAGGGATGGAGGGATAGGACAAGGGGGAATGGCTTCCCACTGTGTCCTAGTTAGGACAGCTGAGACCAGTCCATCACTGGATGGGTGTAACCCAAAACTGTGTATTCTATAGCCTTCCATGCCATTTCCCAGAAACTGTTATCAATGAACCATTTACACCATCTGCACATAGAGCCTGACTCCTCAGGTATAAACTAGGTGCTAAGAGGCCTGTGAGATGGGAGTTGCTCTTGTCCTCACGCCCATTAAGGAACCCCCTGCCCTGAGGGAGGTACTGAGCATTCCTGCCTGAACTGGAGGATATATAATCTTGGAGTCTTGGGACCTTTTTAACCACTCGTGGGATCCAGAGGAAGACTGCAGATCACCGCTCTCAACCAGACTGCAGACCACTCTCGACTGGACTGCAACAGCACTCTCACCAACAGGTTTTCCCCCTTTCCCTTTACTTTGGACTCAGGGGGCCCAAGGAACACCACTCTGTTCATGCCCCAGGGTGCTGGGTTACACATTTGGGTTTTGTGGGTTAAAACCAATTGTTTGTCTGTATAATTGTACTTACTGTATTATTTTATTAAATTGTTATTCTGACTTATAATCTCTCTTTTGGGTTGAGTTCATTTTCCCCTGCTGGTTTACCTTTAAACCAGCACACACTGCCAGAGGGCAGGGTTACTGCCCATCCCAGGTGGGATACTGGGAAGAAATCCCTGTGAGGGTGGGGAGGCCCTGGCCCAGGTTGCCCAGAGAAGCTGTGGCTGCCCCATCCCTGGAAGTGTCCAAGGCCAGGCTGGACAGGGCTTGGAGCAACCTGGGCTAGTGGAAGGTGTCCCTGCCCATGGCAGGGGGGTGGAATGAGACAATCTTTAAGGTCTCTTCCCACCCAAACCCTCCTGTGATTCCATGAATTTCAGAGTCCATGTCACCGACTGATCCATCTTCCAGCTGAGTCCCCTTCAAGCCCCCCTGAGCACCCGACTCTTGGCATCACACTCCAACAGATCAGTGCCCATCATGCAAGGAAAAATCCTGCCTTTTATTGGCTTTTAATTTGCTGCCTTTTAATATTGTTGACTGTCTCTTTTTTCCTTGCAAAAGGAAGAAAGAAGCCTCTGATCTACCTTTTCTGGAGTGTTCAAAAACATGCACAGCTTTGTCATGTTGTCTCTTAGTTGTCATCTTCTCCAAGGCAAACAGCTCTTCCTGCTCCCTTAAAGGAAGGGCTTTTTTCTATGCTCCTAAGAATTCTCTTCACTTTTAAAATTTCCCATTACTGAGCATTCAGTGAGGTGGAGGAACCACACAAAGTTAATCAGGGAGGAGAACAGCCACCACGAACTCTCAGCTGCACACAGTGACCCAGGTCCTTCCAAAGGCAAAACCAGGCGCAGCAGAGCTGGGGGTGGTGAGATCATAAACCCCTGTGCCTCCAGAGCCATCAGCATTTACTTGAAACAGAATAAAATCAATTCAGTACAACAAAAAATAAAAATAGGATCGACTCAGTACTATGGTCACCACTTAAGATCAAGCATGGTATAGTAAAAAAAACTAGCTGCAAAAAGATAGTCCTGGCAACTTTATTTTGATTATAGTATTATATTATATTTTTACTGATAATAATTGATAAAAGTCCTGGCAACTTTATTTTAATTTTGTTCTATTCTATTCTATTCTTATATTTTTACTGATATTAATTGTTAAAAGTTTCCTCAATAGTTAGCAATTAGAGAGGGTTTCAAGCAACAACAACTCTGGAAAATATCTCCATCCACTGACAACCTCACAAATTTAGTCAAAGCCACATTTCAACCTTCAACCACTGATAGAGCTTTCTTGAAATATTACATTTTGATGCTGTTCTATTATTTTTAAACAGAATTGGTCATTTTCCTTTCTTTGACCACCTTTTGTTCAGTCAGAGAGATGACAAAGTGGATTTTGCTTCCACTTTTGTCCAAGTGAAAAGCAGTGACCAGCCCCACACTCCCCTGTGCGTACACAGGAACAGGGATAAGGGCAGGAATTTATCCCACGCTGCTGGGAGCTCCATCCCTGCCCTTGGGAAGGGCATTGCTCACACCAGGAGGGGGCTCAGGTGCTCAGCCCCAAGGGCACCCCTGGGCAGGGAGGACACCCACAGGGGCCCCCTGAGGGATCAGCTGCCACAGGGGGGATGAACTCACCCCCTGCTCTGCAAGACCCTCTGGTGAGAGCTGCAAAACTGAGTTGGAGTGGGAACAAAGAATGCAGGGGAAGGCAGCAATGCCTGGCTCCTCAGCCTGTGCTTTCCTTCCAGCACTTTGTTCAGGCTGATTCCCAGCATCCTAAGAGCCAGCACTGCTGGACCACCCTCAGGAGTCCCCCCCAAACTGGGGAAGGGAGCTTTTCCTCTGTGACAGACACCCAGTGCTCCCCAGAGGTGTTCAATGCCAGGCAGTGCCAGGAATGAGGGTGTTTCATCCTGACACACCACTGGCAGAGCCAGGGCAGTGGGCAGGGACCAGCCACCACGGTGGGAACACTCGAACCAGGCAGGGACTGAGCATGTTCAGCAGCAGGAGGCAGGGAGAGGATCCACACCCAGAGTCTGGAGATCAGAACAGAGCAGGCTTTTAACGTGGGAGGACCTGTTCCACCTGAGGAATAAAATTTCTGCAGGGCTTTCAAGTCCCTGGAGCGGACAGGAGGGTGGTCCAGCATGTGGTCACTGGAGAGATGGTGTCACTGGAGATACAAAGGGGAGGACACAAGGTGCACTTGAGCTGAAGGAGGTTGGGAGAGCTGAGAGGAGCACTGGTGCTCACTGGTGCTCACTGGTGCTCAGTGGTACTCACTGGTGCTCAGTGGTGCTCAGTGGTGCTCAGTGGTGCTCACTGGTGCTCACTGGTGCCCACTGGTGCTCACTGGTGCTCAGTGGTACTCACTGGTGCTCACTGGAGCTCACTGGTGCTCCTGCTGTGCTGCCAAGGGCAGTGGGCCCCCAGGGAGAAGCCTCGTGTCCCCCCAGGGGCAGCTCCACAAACACTGGTGCCCTGCCCTGGGTAGGGGAGCAGTGCCAAGCCCAGCAGTGGTGACTGGCAAACCTGGTCTGGGTGGCCCAGGGTTGGTCCTGCTCCCCACAGCTCACACTGATGCACACACAGGGCTCCTGCCACCCCGTCCTGGTGCCACCTCCTGTGTCCCCGAGGGCTGCCCGTGCCCCTCGTGAGAGAAGGGCAGGAGATGTTCTGGAGATGATGCCAGGATGGGGTGCAGCCCCCCCCCCACACACAGCAGCCTGAGTGGCTCTGGTTTGCTGTTGTCCATTGCCCCCCTTCCACGCTGATGTGACCCACAAACACACCCTGAGTGCTCAGCACCCCCCACAGCTGTGCCCACCCCACCACAGGATGGCACCTCTGATTGTCCTGCCATCTTCTCCAGCTCTTACATTTCCATGCTTCCTTGCAGCCACTCTCCTTCCCAGGTGACACACTCCCCTCCCTGATGCTTCCTCAGTCTTGTTCCAGCATCTCTCATGTCCTGCCTGTTTTTACCACAAAACCTGTTAAACCTGGGAGCTCAGTTTGCCACTTGGCTTGTGGATGGCAGATAACTGGATTGGCTTCGAGCACTCATGAGACCAGGTAAATCCCACTGCCACCAAAGCCACACTTTGCCCTCAGCTCCCACCACTGCCCCAGTGGAAACCCAACCAGAAGGAATTTGTGCCTGGCCAAGGAAGGAAAGGTGCCCCTTCTTCCACACTTTCACAGCATGGGACTGACTCCATCGAGTAAGAGATGGAGAGGGACAAAGCAGCACCATCTCCAGAGTATCCCAGCAAGGTAAGACATCCCACAGTATCAGTGGGAGATGGAAAAGCCACAGCACAGGGCAGACCCAGCTTAGCATGTCCCTCTCCAGGACTGGGAGCAGCAGAGATGCCCCTTAGCAGGATCAGAGGGGGCTGGGGTGGTGGGACAGCCCTCTCCTCTCCCCCTACATGGGAGCAGGAGGGTCCACACCCAACCACACACGGCCCAAGGGCTCCATCCAAGAGCCTCATCGTGCCATGGCCTGTGCACGCAGCTGTGCCACCTCACACCATACACAAACCTCTTCTTGCAGCCCCCCAGCCAGAACAATCCCTCCTACACTCATGTTCAGTGAAACCCAAAAATGGCTGTATGGATGCTGAGCTCTGACAGCTCCCACTCATGCCTGTCCTGCAGTCACCCTTCACCACCCCCAGCTCCGAGATGGACAACCACATCCAAGCAAAGCCCAGCAGAGAAAACCATCCCTACCTGCTGGAGGAGCTCCTCTGCCCACTGCTGTTGCTCTCGTCGGCCTAAGACATCAAAAAAGAAAGGTTGTTTAAGTTGAGAAGGACAAGGCTGCTCTGCAGAAGCTTCCAGCTCCAGGCTGCACCCAAACACTGGAGGTTTTCCATGCTGAGTTACACACACCTTGGCACTGGTGGGACCCATTGGGCCCTTACCCTGGAATGTGGGAGACTGGGGCAGGATTTCAGCCCCAGCCCCACCATGGAGGCTCCCCCTGGGGCAGTTCCCTCCGGTCGCTCTTGTGCAACCAAAGTCTAACAGAATGATCCCTCCTGTTTAAAACATGCCATTGGCAGGTGGGAAATAAGGCAGAAACAGCCAAATTCCAGGCTGTGTCCGAGTCCTGGGCTGGAGGGGCAGCCCGGCCACCTCCCTTCGTTAGGAACCCATGTCCTAATGATGTCCTAATGAGCCTCTCCAGGCCACAAGGGCTGAGCAGGGAGGGCTCAGGGTCTCCTCCTGCCTCCTTCCCCGGCTCACTGATGAGCCTTCCTCGGAAAGACAATATTATTCCAAACCCAGAAATTTTATTTCTGAATTTGTGCAAATACAAGTTAAAAGATATTAGCTGCATTTCACATTTTGTGCAAATGGCAGAAACAGGCAATTCATGTGCAGCAGGATGGGGGCCAGCCAACGATTTCGATAAAATAAACCCTTTTTTAATTTAAATGCTAATGCACTGAATTAAAATTTAATAACTGAGGAAATTGAAAAGCCGAGCAGGAATATTGGAAATAAATCCAAGCAGAAACAGCTGAAATTAAAAATTCTAGAGAGTGGGAGGATAGCAGCTAAGCTGTCTTATATGATTACATTTTTTTTATTTTTTTTTTTTTCAGAACGAAGGGGGGAAGGAAAAAAATCCTATCTTTGGCTGGCTGTAGGGCAGTAAATCGAGAGTGCTGTGATTTATTGCTCAATTTTCCTGAGGGAAAAAGGCTTTCTTTCATGCTGAAATATTTCATAAATTTCAAGCCAGCATAAATTCTTAATTTAAAAGTTATGGAGGTCACATTTAGTGCACTGGTGCAATTCTGAAATCTTAAAGGAATAGCAACCAAAAAATTGCAATTTGATTTTATTTTTTTTAATTCTTCATGTAAAATTTTCTTCAAAGGGATTCTCCGAGTTACACAAAGCAGAAACATGTCCTGGCTTCTGAAAGGATATGAAATCCACTGGAAATGAAGAGATAAAAATCTAATTCAATTACAAAAAGGTATTTTTTTATTATTATGATGATGATTATTATTATTTTGAGCCACTTGAGGAATTTCTGTTAAAAAATTTCCTCCCTCCATTGCCTGGGAAAAGCCAGAAGGGAGGAGCTGACAATGTAATTGCTTCTGTTAGATCTCCAATCTTTTGTGAGCACTGATATGTTCATTTGTTATACAGCTGTTCAGCTACAGAAAGGATGTCAGAGCACCCATAATTCAAAGCAATCAATCAAAAATTAATGATTTGTCATGCTTACACAATGGAAAAAAAAAAAGCTTTATGGGTTCCTGCAACTGGTAGATTGCTCAAACCTTCGGGGCATTTTCTAGAAGATTAGATCTGTGTGTACAAAAAAAGGGGGGAAAAAAGGGGAGAAAGGAGACTTTATAGAGTCAGGGCAGAAACCTTGTGGGGTGTTGGGGCCTCGGAATCCCCCAGAGATGGAGCACATTACAATTCCTGTCTGTGTAGAGTTTGTGCACAACCCAACCTTGCAGGTCACCCAGAGCCACATGCCCGATCACAGGGACCTTGTCCAGGCTCCTGCCATTAAAATTCCATGGGAAAACAACCTGCCAAATCATAGAACCATGGAACATCTTGAGCTGGAATCCCATCCAGTCCAGCTCCTGGCCCTGCACAGACACCCCAATAATTCTCGAGAGCGTTGTCCAAACCCTCCTGGAGCTCTGGCAGCCTTGGTGCTGTGCCACTGCCCTGGGGAGCCTGGTCAGTGCCAACCACCCTCTGGGTCACCAGGCCCAGTGCTCATGGAAGGCACCAAATCCTGAGGACAAAGCCCAAGGCACAGCCTGGGCCCTGCCTGAACACCCCACGGCACCTCACCACTAAATATTCCCAAAAATGAAAATATTCCTGTTTGGGAAGCACAGAGCCAACCTCAACTTTGGAAAACTCTCTGAGATTGCAAAGTCATTCATCCTCCACATAAGCAAGCCTCTCTCCCCACACACACTGATGTTGGGTGCCCCCCTGCAGGGGTCCCAGTCCCCTGCCCAGCCCAGCCCCTCTCCATGCCGTGTTCCAAGCCTGGTCACACACCCATGTTGGCTGTGCCTCGGGGGGCATTCACCTCTCACCCCAACCCCACCGTGCATGGCATCCATTTCATGGTCCTTTTCAGATCTGCATTTGGGGTTGAGAGAATGAATTGATGGAAATAAGTGAGGTGGGGACCCCGACCACCCCCCACCCACTGCACGGCCCCTTCTGGGGCCAGCACACGATTTTATTACTTACTTCTATTTTTGCTTACCTTCCCCAGTCTGCCCTGCCTGACTTATCTTCTCTGCCTTTTTTATTATTATTTACAATGCCATTTTTTTGCTTTTTGACCTCTTTCCATCAGCAATTCATGGACTCTGCTCTCTCAGGACACGGCACAGACCAGTGCAAAGGACACGACCTGCAGGAAGGGCACAGCAAGGGAGGTACAACAGTGACCCCCCCAGTGCTGGGGAGTTTCCTCAGCAGCAAAGCCGAGGAAAACCTTTTTTATAAGAAAAAGAGGGAAAAAAGGCACTCAGTCTAGATGGTTTCCCACATCCAAGATGCTCCTGAAGATGATCCATTAGACCTGAACACTGAGCTAAGTCTGCATGAGATCAGATCTACCTGTCTTAAAGGTTTCTGGATGCTGAAATAAGCCCATCCATAGAATCCCAGACTGGTTTGGGTTGGAAGGGACCTTGCAGATCACCCTGCCCCAGCCTCCACTAAATTTTGACCCTCTGCAGGATGTTATCCCAGCACAGTCTTCAAAAGATTAACCAGTCCAGCACCAAACCTGCACCTGTACATTGTAATGGTCTCCTGGTAAAACAGGCCATGGATCAGTCTCAAACCCAGGATCTCCCCTCCTCTCACCCTTTGCTGCAGCAGACAGAGCTTTTGTCAAGATTTGGTGTGGCCTATTTAAGGTGTGAAAACAAAACACAGGAAAAAGTGTCAGTGATCCAGTAGCAGATGGGGCAAGTTCTGCATGGAAATATGGTTTACTTGAGTTTTCTACTCTAGAACGTGATTATGTATTCAAGGTTTAAGTTCTCCATGGATGTGGAAAGACATTCTCACCAAAAGTGCCACCAGGATACACCTTCACACACTCTCCAGTTTCCAAACATGCAATTGTCTGCCAATTTTTTTACAAACAGCTCAGTTTAGTTCAGCACCTCTGCAGTGCCCAGTGCAGCAAACCCCAGCCCATCCTAAGGCTGCAGGATGATTTAATCCCAGATCTCCAGCACCTGTGGTGCTTGAGAGCACATGTCCATCCAAAGCATGGGAAGATCATTTCCTCTGATTGTACATGGTATGTGCAGGTGGAAAAGCCCAGTAAGGAAGCAAAGGGCCAGGGTATTCTCCTCAAACTTTGTAAAATAAACACAATCACAAGTTTAATACCTAGGAAATATTTCAGCCAAGTGAGTATGGGCTGATCCATGTGAGCCATCTGCTGTCCCTCAGCTCTCTGTGCAAACAGGCAGCAATGCCCTGGACTCCACTGGGTGTCTCTGACCCTCAGCAGTCACAGAGCAAATCTCAGAAATCATCTGGAAACCAAAGACTCCGGCCTGGGGTCGGTGGCAGTGACACTGGTGCAGGGTTGGTGCAGGACCAGCCATCACCCCTGGTGGAATTCCTCAGTGCAGCCTGGGCCAGGGGCACCTCAGTGTTCAGCAGAACATCCCCAAGCCATGGTGGCACCACCCCATCCTCTAGGCCACCACCCCACCTGAAAGGCCACCTCCTCATCCCCCAGGCTCCACTTGGGCTTTCCTTCAGCACAGGGAAAAACTGGGAGATGTGCACACATGTCTTTGAAAATCTGGCTGAAATAAGCTTTGTCCATTTATTTTGCAGGAATTTGTGACTCCAGTGTTGAGGGTTGCTGGTGCCTTTTGCAGGCCATGCTAATTATCACAGAATCCCAAACTAGTTTGGATTGTAAGGGACCTTAAAGATCATTCTGTTCCACCCCCTTCCACGAGCCCAGGTTGCTCCAACCTGGCCTTGCACGCTTCCAGGGATGGGGCAGCCACAGCTTCTCTGGGCAACCTGTGCCAGGGCCTCCCCACCCTCACAGGGAACAATTTCTTCCCAATATCCCATCTCACCCTGCCCTCTGGCAGTGGGAAGCCATTCCCCCTTGTCCTGTCCCTCCATCCCTTGCCCCAGGTTCCTCTCCAGCTCTCTTGAAGCATAAGCAAGTCAAAGGGGTGAATGGCTGAAATCACCATTTAACCAGGATGTGCTGAAATGGGGCAGAGCAACTTCCAACAAAGTAACATCTTTGGGAAGGGGGAACAGAAATCTCCTGTGCTCCCATTTACTCAAGTAATTATTTAGAGAAATTCTTCATTCCTAGTTGGAAAAGCAGAGGAGTAGACTTTGCATCTGCCAGTGAGGGAGGAGGCCAGACAGGGGGCACTGAAACACAGGTTGGAGAATCAGTCACATAATCTCCCCCATAAAATCATTTACAATTTAAAATATGATTCCTGAAGTTGCTTTTGTACATACTGGCTACATTTAAGGTAGTTTTGTTTAACTAATGCTAATAAATATCTTTTAAATTAAAATGCTCGAGAGCAGAATGTGGTTTCGGGCCATATGCTCCTGACTCGAGTCAAAAGCGAGAAGCAAATCATGTGATAAATAAGAAATGTATCAGTCAACATCTCCTAGTAGAATAAAGTGTCAAAAAATGGGGTCCAAGCAGATGTACAAGTGACCCGAGCAGTCCGTGTTTATCAAGAGGGCTACACTACATTGGGAAAAGATCCCTGATGTTTTAACAGTTACAGCAAAACAAAAAATGAGTAAGAGCAATAAAAATGTTAAATGAGAATTCAGTTGATTTAAGCAAGGGCTTGCTGCCTGATCACTTAAATTATGATTAAAAACAAGCATTCAAATCGCTTGGATTTGCATCCACAGACACCACACTCCAATCTGCTCCCACCACCACGGGACAGGGCTGCTGGGACCCCCCACTGCCACTGCCCCAGTCCTCCCCAGGGGGAAAATGGGTTTAAATCCATTTATTTCTTCATTCATACACAGTTACCCCCCATGATTGGCCTTCAGCTCCATCCCGAGGGGAGATGTCCCTGATTCTGCCTGGGGGTGGCAGGAGGAGCAGACCTCGCTCGCCCCAGCTCCTCTCCCACAGCACCTTCCCTCTCCACTTGCTAAAAAGGGCTGAGTTGTTTGTTTTATCTGAGGAAAAAAAAGGGAAAAAAAACCTAAACCCACACCCTGCTTCCCCCAAACACCTTCCCAGAGACAGCTGAATAATTTTAGTTGAAACACAAAACACACACTCAGTTTTTTCAGGAGCCAGCAGAGCCCAGCATGGAAATTTCACCCCAAATAATTAAAATTTGGCCAGGAGAAAAGCAACTGAAAACAGGTCTGACACAGGAATGTGCCATAAAAATAACTGCAGGCCTGCTACCTGCCTTGTCTGGCATTATTAACTTCAGAGCCACAGAAATGCAGGAAGTGCTTTTTTTATTTTGCCTTTTTTTTCCCTTTAAACAAAGGGCAAGACACTGGCAGTTTCCTATTTAATTTTTATTAAATAGGAGGGGGGAAAAAGCAGCCCTGCATCTCACCCAAACATCTGCAAAGCACAAGGACCCATAAATATGCCCGTGCCCCTTTTTAATTTGGATTTTTGCTTCCTCCAGCCAACAGAGCAGATGCTGAGGAGCCCCAAGCCCCAGTTTGGCACCACAGTTCCCTGTGTTCTCCTTCTCACCCCTCCCAACCCAGTGACATCCCCCAAAGTTCATAAAGAGGAGGAAGCAACACTGATGGGTGAGATGAGCAGGAGCTGTGCCTGGGTGCTCAGAATCACAGAATCCTGGAATCACTGAGGTTGGAAAAGCCCTCCAAGATCACTGATCTAACTGTTCCCCCAGCACTGCCGAGGCCACATCCACACCTGAACACTTGCAGGGATGGTGACTCCACCACTGCCCTGGGCAGCTGTGCCAGTGCCTGACCACCCTTTCTGTAAAGAACTGTTCTCTCCTACCCAACCTGAACCTCCCCTGGCACATTCCCTGCACGAAGGGCAATGATCTCTGATGCTTTAGGCTGCTGTGCCTTGTCCCCTCCCCATCCTTTGCCTTTGCCAAGCCATAAGGGCCATCTCCAAAGGGATGAATTTTCCACCAGGGAACAAGGCCTTGGGCAGAGGAATGTGTTGCCTATTTCCTCAGCTGCAACTTCCCCTCAAGAAACAACAAAAATAACAATAAAAAAAAAATATCTGCAAGGAGGAAATGGAAGCTCTACCCGAGGCACCTTCCCGGTCCCATGGCCAAGCCAAGCCCTGGGAGTGAGGGTTCCCCATAACCCAAAATCCATCGTGGGGTCAGCAAACACCCCCTGTCCTGACCCTGGGGCAACACCACCAAGGCCCAGGGAGGGGAGGCTGGAGGCAGCTTTAGAAAACAGTGTCAAAATTCCTTGTGAGTGTCCCAGGGAATCTTGTCCCTGTACTCAGCTGCTGCCTTGCTGTGGGAAAAGCCGGTGCTCAGGTCAGAGCTTGTTCCTGCAGTGAGGGGGGAATCCTGATGATAAAAAACAAATCTGAGAGGTTTGAACCCTCAGAGATGAGCCCAGGGGAGGTTTGCTGCTCGAGGTCAGCAGAAGACAAAGGCAGCAAGTCCCATCCCAGCGAAGAAGCACCTGCAGCTCCTGCCAAGCCAGGGACAAGGATGATGGAAGCACTGATGATTTATAAACCAAAAATGGTACAAACCAAACTTGCCAGGGACACACCGGGGATGCTCAACACCTCCACTGCCAGAGACAGGGAACACCTGTGGCACTGTGGCACCAAACCCCTTCAGAGCACCCATCCATGTGGAGACCAGAGATGGTGTCTGAGCTCCATCACAGCACAGGAATGGCTCCAGCTTCAGAGGAAGCTGCTCATTTACTCCCAGTCACACACATCACTCAGGCCAAGCTTTGGAAAGAGGTACTTTCATATTGAGATTCCCAGGTTCTCTCCTGGGAAGGTGCTGAGGTGACTGTGATCTGCAGGGATGTGACCTGTCCCCAGCACTCATGTTGGGCACACAGAGCATCCCAGTGCTGGATTCCTGGGGGCACAGGGAGCTGCCCCTCCCCACGAGGTGGCTGTGACACCCCGTGTCTGGGGCATGTTTGAGCAGCCCCGAATTCACAGGGTCATTGAGCAGCTCCCCCACACTGACACAGGCAAACAAAGGGCTGCTGGAGATTCTGCTCAGCCCCAAACGAAATCAGAGTGGTTTCTAGCTGGGAACACATCATCACCCAAGCGTGGCCACTTCCCCTTCCTGCGGGTGGCCAACATCCCAAACAGGGCACGTGTCAAGGGAGGCCTTAAACCAGAGAACACCATCCCCAACCCCAGCACAGGCACAGCCACCCAGGACCTGCCACTGAGAGCAACTGCAGCCATGCAGGAGATGCTCTGAGCCCCGGTCCAGCTGTCCCAGGGCAAGGCAGAGCTCTCCTCCAGTCCCACCCACGGAGGTGTGAGTGACCCCCCTCTCCAGTGCCCATCCCTGTGGGACTGGGGATAATTATCAGCTTCTCACCACTCACCCTCTGCAGTTCCCAGTCACCAGGTGCCTCCCAAATACTAATTAGCAACAAACACTAATGACAAACCCATCTGTGCTCAGCCCAACACAAAGGTCAGGCAGGAGCAGGGGTCTCACTGGAGAAGCCAAGATGGGAATGGTCCCCTCTGCTCTCACAGGGACACTTCTGACCTCACCCAGGGGCCCTCCCTCTGCTGATTTCAATTCTCTTTGTATTGGCAGAAGAATTATTTTTATTTTAACTTCTTTTTAGGTTTTCTTTTTGCTTGGTCTTGCAAACTGGGTTCCCTCAGGCTTCTCCCCACATTCTTATCTGGAGCAGAGAAAGTTGCAGCATGGAGGTAAAAACTAAAGGTAGGCAAATAATAATAATTAAAAATCACAATTAAAATCTAGACATTATTCTCATTCCATTTCACTGGATTTACTTCTTGTCTACTGTTCATTATCTTCCCATTTTATAATCATTTACCACCTTGGGTGTGCTGCCTGCATCCACCTCATTGCTGACTTGTCTCAGGAGCTCAGAGTTACAAGTTCTTCTAAAGAGTTTTAAACAGAAAAGGTCGAATTTCTGCTGGAAAAGGCACATGTGGGGCTGAAACCTGGGTGAAAACAAAATCAGTGGGGCAGGGAAAAATCCCACCCCGGGCTGGCCAGGTGATGATCCCCACCAGCAGCTGAGCTCCAGCAGGAGCTGAGCTGAGCTCCACCAGTGCTCTGCCCTCTTGCAATGGGAAAGCCCCACTCAGGAAGGCCCCAGGTGTCCCTGTGCCCCCTCCCCTGTCTCCCCACACTCCAGGTAGTTGCAGACATGTTTAAGGGCTGTGAGCAGTTGCCTCTGAGTCAAGGGAATATTCCTGCAAGTAATTTTATGAACTTGCTGAAAGTACTGGCAGAATTTGTGCTTTGAATTTCAATTTTTCTCCCCTGGCAGCCCAGGGAGATTCAAGTAGCACACACCAGCAGAAGTAACCAGAGAAAGGGAACATTAAATAAATTTTAACCTCAAACTACAAATGTTCAAGCCAGTATGAAAAACCTTCAACCTCGTGCACCTTCGTTTTTTCCCGAAACAGTCATGAAATTAAAATTATGAATAAATCAATGCAGCAAATTGGTCTGAATTTAAAGAGTTACTCCTTGATTATAAGCAACTGAAAAGTAATCAAAATATTTTTTCCATCTCCTGTTGCTCTGTGCTCTCCTTTCTCCTTTCTTTATGAGAAAAATAATCAAATTGAGGGTGAAGAGGAGAAAAGGCATTACTGATTCCTTCTGAATTCTCAGGTTATAAAGGCTGGAAAATAAGAGTGACCGGGCAAAACAACAGAATTATGTTCATGGAGCAGTTGTTTACAGCTGGTATGAGTTTCCCAGCAAAAGAAACAGCTGGAAATATTTTTAAAGAATAAATGTATATGGAATGAAACCTTGGGGGGCAGGAAGGTATTGTTATTTTTTACTTGTGGGGAAAAAAAAGGGGTGAAGGAGCCATACAAGAGCATTTCAGAAATCCATCCCATTTTTCCAGGCTTCCAATTTCACAGGAAACTCTCAGGAAATCAATTTTTTAAAAAATCCCATTTTACAGGCACTTTTCCAAGTTGATAAAGCAAACATATCTAACAAGCTACAAGTGCACACAGGACAAAAAAATTACAATAGGACTTATTTATTCAGGGAATCCCCCCTGTGTTACAGCAGGGCCGTTTGACACGGTTTGTTGGGCTGTTGTGAATGGGAACATCTCCTGCCTTTGCCTTGGAACAGCTGACAGCCCCACTGCACAGCATTCCAAGGCAGGAACCCCCAGGAACCATCCACCTGAGCAGCTCCAGCCCCTCCCAGCTGCAGGTTGACAGGATGGGTGGGAGAGACCTGAAAGTTGGGTTTCAGAGGAACCACTTCCCGAGTGGAGCGGGCTGGGAGAACAGGCACGGGCTGTGCCCTGGGCTCATCCCCAGCAACGTGGGCACCAGGGCAAGGGGGGATTCTCCTCCTCTACTCCAGTCTCAGGAGATGTCACATGGAGCACTGCACCCAGCTCGGTGTCCTTGGCACAGGAAGGACATGGAGCTGCTGGAGTGAGTCCAGAGGAGGCCACAAAGATGCTCCCAGGGCTGGAGCCCCTCTGCTCTGGAGCCAGGCTGGGACAGCTGGGGGTGCTCAGCTGGAGAAGAGAAGGCTCCAGGGAGACCTCAGAGCCTCTTCCAGTGCCTAAAGGGGCTCCAGGAGAGCTGGAGAGGGACTGGGGACAAGGGATGGAGGGACAGGACAAGGGGGAATGGCTTCCCACTGCCAGAGGGCAGGGTTAGATGGGATATTGGGAAGGAATTCTTCCCTGTGAGAGTGGTGGGCCTGGCACAGGTTGCCCAGAGAAGCTGTGGCTGCCCCATCCCTGGAAGTGTCCAAGGCCAGGTTGGACGGGGCTTGGAGCAACCTGGGCTGGTGGAAGGTGTCCCTGCCCATGGCAGGAGTGGAACCAAATGATCTTTAAGGTCCCTTCCAACCCAAATCAGTCTGTGATTCGATGATTCTCTCACCACAACTCAGCTGATGGGAGACAACCTGAGAAACCACCTGATCTTGAACACAAACAGTTTAATCTACGCCAAAACAGGCCTGTGCAACCCCAGCACGAGCAGGGCTTCGTGCTGGTCGGAGATGTGTGGAGGCAGAGCCTCCAGGCCATCCTGACAGCTGTAGAGCTCAGCAGGGTTTGGCCAAAGCAAAGACCAGCCAGGAGACACCTCAAGCTCTAGGCAGTGGGGTGTCCAAATCCCAGCACGTGTGCTGGGGCAATGCTGCAAGGCAGGTTCTCCCCGGGAGCATCTCTGCATCTGATCAGAGCAGGACCAGGACCAGACAGCAGGATGGCCCATCCCACCCATCCCACCCGCCCCCTGAGCTCTCACACATGCACAATCCTGCTCTCTGAGTACTACAGACTATCCTGGGAAAGAGTCAGCCAGGCCTGTACCTGGAGGAGAATCCATCTCCACACTGGGGTCTCTCCCATCTGCCCACAAATCCTACAAGTCCCACCGGTGCTGCCCAGGACAGACACACATGGATCATCCTGCTCATCTCTTGGAACTGGGACCCAACACACAAGGAAAACTTAAAACCAAACCCCACTGATGTCAAGAGCATCTCAGAGGGCAGGGCACTGGTGGGACAACCCTCAGCCCCAGGGTGGTGGATCCCAGAGCCACGAGGAGCCGGTGAGGAAGAACTTCTTGGAAGAAGCTTTCACAAGGCTCAAACTTTGCCCTTTAAATCTGCATGGAGCCGGTCCCAGAGGAGCTGCTCCAGCTCATGGCTAAGTCATCTGGGTTCCAGTGGGAGTAATGTGATCCATGGGCAGAACTGTACATTTTGGAGTTGGTTTTACACCTTTTTTTGGTGAATTTTGAAGAATGCTTTGGGTCCCTCCATAACTAACAGCACTGCAGAGATGCAAGGACAATGTTCAGCTTAAATCTGAGATAAATCATGAAAAATTAAACATTTGAAAAATACACTCCAAGGCAGAAAATTAGATCTAGAATTTTAAAAAAGCCTAATTTGATAAATATCACAGTGAGACCCTGTTAGGAACAGCACCATGAGGAGGTTCAGCCTTGGCCAAGAGTCCTCTCCAAGGCTGGCACACAAGACTCCTCCCAGTGCCAGTGGGAAAGGCTGTCCACTTGGAAAATATAAAATTTATCCTTATAAAATATGAATTTTATCCTTATTAAAAAAAATCCCTTGTAGCATTTAGAAACAGGCTGTGAAGTTGAAACTAAGACATTCTCCATTGGGAGGGTAACTGTGGGACCTCACCTTCTCTCCCAGTTTTGTATGATTGGCTTGTTTAAATAGCATGAAATGGTGGTAATTTTACTTTGGAAAGAGAAAAAAAAGAGTCAAACCACATAGCTCTAAAAGTAAGAAGGGGGAAGGCACACAAAGCTGGGTAATTTCTTCAAACTTAAAAAAGAGCAGTAATTACAGGGGGGGAAATTCAGAAAGAATTTAGTCTGCCTGGCTCCCTCAAAAACCAAAAAAATAAGAAGAAAAAAAAAGCAAGAAAAAACAGTAAAAAGAGAAAAAAGAGAAGGAAGGGGACGAAATGAAGTTGGAGAAAAAGCAGGCTGAAAGTAGAATTCTTAGAAATTCTGCTTGCAAAATAACTCCCATCAGCCAACCACAAATCCTATAAATATCACCAGATCGACTTCCCGAGCTGATCTAAATCAACAAATAAACAAACAAACCTCCAAGATTTTAAAAAAGAAAATAAATAAATAAACCCAACTAAAAACCAGGCCAAAAACCCCTGTAAAGCTGCTGCTCTGCCCAAGGGTGGGTGTCTTTGATGGCTTCCCAAGAACGATGAGGACTTGGGAAATGAGGGGGAAACCAGTGTTTCCTGGGTCCATTGAACCTGCAAAGGAGGGATCCTGCTGAGACAACCCAAACACTGCCCAGGGGCAGAGGGATGGGGACCCTCAGCCCTCCCCCAGAGCTCCTCAAACCCATGGCACTGGGAGAGCGGGATGTCCTCCTGGACCATCAACCTGCATTGTCCTCACTCCCAAACTGCCATATCTGAGCAACTGCTTGGGCTAAAAAGCTGTTTTCTAATATGTTTGCAGGGGACAAACCTCACCAGAGCCCGACTGGCACGACCTTCAATTCCCCAAAGTTCCTGGAGCTGAAGCACACGAGGGCCCGGAGCTGCAGGGAGATGATTTTCAGCCCAAAGTGCAGCTACAGCGACACTGACCACTGCAAGGATTGGTGTCATCCTGCTGCACCGCTCACACAGCACGATGTGACACTCATTTTCAAAAAATGGAAGTGACACAATCTCTGACATTTAAAATTTTCTGATTCATACAGGCAAAATGCATCCTATTTATTCTTTTAAGCGAGAACTGTAAGATGTGCTCGAAATCTCAACGAAGCACTTCTAAGCCTCAGATTCTGTTTCAGCCTATGCAACCCAAAGAGATATTCCTTATTTTCTGCACAACAAAAATTAGAATCAATCTATTAATCTTACAGCTCAACTTGAGAGGGAATTTTTCAGTTTTTCAGAGCTTTGAAAAAACCAAAAATATCCATTATTTGCACAGCCTGGCAGAGAGGACAGATTTGTCTTGGAAAACCTCCAATGTGATGCAAAAAAGGTACAAATGTTCTTACAGGATCCCTTTTAGGGTTGAATTCTGCAGGCAGCACCATGAGTCCTCTGCCAGTCTGCAGGGCAGGAGCTGCTGCAAATCCTGAGAAAGAAAAGCCAGGTGCAGTTGTCTCCCCAAAATTCTGATGCAGCCCTGGGTCATGCTGAAGGATGAGACAGAAATCTCTAAGTGCCAATGCCCAATTCCCAAATGGAATCTGAGTTTCCTGGCAGGGTTGGTTGGGCCTCCAAGTTGAGAAAGGAGCAACGAACCCACTGAAAAGGACGTGTGGTCCTTTGGAGAAAAAAAAATCAGGCCAAGGGCTGTTTCCTCCTTCAGATGCCTCCAGAAACCCTCTGAACATCAGCTCCAGTCCAGCTGAGCACCAACTGCAGGAGATGCTGGACTGGGAAAAGATGAGGTGTGCCAGATTCCACAGGCTCTTCCATTAGAAAAGAAAAACTGATGCTCACCTACACTTCATCACAGACAATTATTGGTGCTTTATTTCACACTCAGATCATGGATAACCTCAGCAGCAGCCAGGGATGTTTTCTGGATGAACTGTTTTGTACCCACAGAACATAGTTATCACCAATTTTGTGACTGGCTTAAAGCACAGCATCTCCACTGAATTACTCCACTGAGCATCTGGGAAATTTCCTCAGCCCAAAAATTGTCTTCTGCATGTAAAACTCCCAGTGTGGGATTAAAACCATGTGACAGTTCAGAGCACGGGTAGAAAAGCCCAGGAAATACTGGGGACCATCCTCAAATCACCAAATTCCATCCTGGGTGAGGCACCTCTGCTTTGATGCTCTTTGCCTCCACATGGTCCTGAACACAAAGGAGGACACAGGATGCTCCTGAGTTTAGGGGAAGGTCTCTGGAGAGAGACACAGCCCCCCCAGGCAGGGGCAGGACGGGGGCTCAGGGGCTGTCAGGGGGAGCTGCACCACTGCAAACACTCAAGGACATCTTGTTTTAGTGAAATGGCAACTTAAATAGGGCATCTCCAGTTCTTCAAAAATGTCATACATCATCTCACCCACTGTGACACATCCCCGGAGGGGTGGGCAGACACCCCAGGCTGGGGTCTTAGGGGGTTTTCCAAACCTAAATGGTTCCATGATTATATAGTGATTACCAAGTCACGCAATAGATGCTACTCAAACAAGAGCAACACCCTTCCTTCCATCCAATTCCTTCCCTTCCTTATCTAGCACTTATTTTACAGACAGAAGGCCAATATCCAGTGACTTACACTCTGTTCTTTTGCCAGCTGAAACCCCAAAAGCCCTTTCCTAAGGTGGACCATCCCCCTACACACTAGGAATGATTCAGACAATTTCTAGTTCCTGCCTCAGTGGTTTCAAAGCAGGCCACCTTTCCAAAAATGGAAAATTTTTATTAACTAATGGTTATTTATTCATGCAATGAAGCTGAACTATAAGCTGCCTTCCCCCTCAAGTTAACAGAAGCTCCAGTCCATGAACCCACAGGTCCAGGTGCCCACTGCCCTCCTGGTGGGCAATGTCTGCAGAGTGGGTTCTCCAGGGGAATATCTGTGATATAACCCACACCAATCCCTCTGGTGACTGGTGAACATGTCAGCCAGCACACTGTAGGCCATCAAAGAAATGATTGTCTGAATGTTTCTCTCCCTGCCCCCACAAATCTGGGTGTCACACCACAGCCAATGTGAGTAGACACAGCACACGTCCCTGCTGGCTCTGCTCAAGGATCCCAGGTGCTTCAGCTCAGGTTATCCCTACCTCCTTCTCTTAAGGAAGATAAATATTAATTGTCTTGTGTCCACCCTAATGATCCAGAAAAGAGGATCAAGCTGGTGCTCCTCAGTGGATGCAGATGATCATTGTCAGCTGCACCCTGAGACAGGATCCACAAACGGGGGCCAAGCTGCTGGAATGGCTCCTCCACTGGGAGTGGGCAAGGAGAGTGAAGGTGAACACACAGCCCAGAAAAACAACCACATCCTGGGCTGATCCCACAGCACAGGGAGAAGGGGGGGGGAGGATTCTGCACCTCTGAGACCCCACCTGCAGAGCTGCCTCCAGCTCTGGGGTCCAACAGCACATGCAGGACATGGAGCTGCTGGATAAGTCCAGAGGAGGCAACAGAGATGCTCCAAGGGCTGGAGGCCCTCTGCTCTGGAACCAGGCTGGGACAGCTGGGGGTGCTCACCTGGAGAAGAGAAGGCTCAAGGGAGACTTTATTGTGGCTTTTCAGTACTTAAAGGGGGCTTGTTAGAAAATTGGGGACAGAGTTTTTAGCAGGGCCTGTACTGACAGGCCAAGGGGTGATGGGTTTAGACTAAAATAGTGGAGAATTAGATTATATACAAGGAAGATTTTTTTTCAATAAGGGTGATAAAACACACAGGTGGCCCAGAGAAGCTGTGGCTGCCCCATCCCTGGAAATATTCAAGGTCAGATTGGACAGCTGGAGCACTCTGGTCTAGTGGAAGGTGTCCCTGTCCTGGCAAGGGGGCTGGAACAAGATGGGCTTTAAAGGTCCCTTCCCAAACTATTCTGTTCTGATTCTATTCCATTCTGCCAAGGACAGCAGTGCCCACAGTGCCCACAGTGCCTGTGCTGTACCACCAGTCTCTCCCCTGTTACCCTCAGAAAGTCAGGCCCCAGAAGTACTCGGGTTCCCCAGCAAGACCCGTGATGCCAAAGCAGCTCCTCGGCCCCGAGCTCGGAGGGGCTTCACAGAACTTTGTGCCTCGCAGGCAGATTTTTGTGGCCGTTGTGTGCTCTGCACAAACCACAGCAGTGATCCTGCTCTGATCCCGCTCCCTGCCACAAGGGCACAGCCACCCTGCAGCCCTGCCCCAGCACAGGAGCCTCCCTGCCCCGGCACAGCCCCACTGCAATAATTCCATCCCTGTTCCTCTCCACTCGATTTTCCGCTTGCACAGACGGAGCAGCAGCAGTTGCAGACTCAGAATTGGTCTCTGGTGATTAATTGCTGAGGTAATAAAAAAAAAGAAAACCCTATCAGGCCACAGCTATGCAGCCACTATGTTGCAATATGAAGTGGACATACTCTGGAGTCTCCTGGGATCCCCCGAAATTTGCAGAGGGTTCAGGAAAAGGACGTTCAGAAGGTAAAACCCCACGGTGCCCATGAGGCTCTTAAACGTGACCTCCAGGCTCCTCTGCAGCCTCTAATGGGCCAACTCTGCACTTTGCACAAATTATCACGAGTATCAAAAATATCTTTACAACAGAGCTTTTATTTCCATATATTTGAAGCTGCTTTCCCCTTTTGTTTCTTCTCTAAACCGGTTAAAATGAGCATTAAGGGATATAATTATGTTGTTAGCTTAATTGCCTACTTAAAGCAGAATCTACAGGGGTTTAATGCAAGATTTGAAAAGGGGGGGAAAAAAGGAAATTGGGATATTAATGGATACAATTTTAAAAATGAACCTCTTCTGGGGAAAAGCGAGTTTGGGGCATGGGATGGAGAGTGCAGGGGGAGGAGGTAGAATGAGCCCCCCATCAGTTTCTGTAGCAAGGTTTTGTCAAAATGCAAATTGTTGGCCCATCCCTTCTCCAGCAGTCTAATTTTGGAGAATTTGACCTAATTAATCATTAACCACCACACACAAAAAAAGTATCCCTCCTTCAGTTTGAAACCTTAATGCTATTATTGGCATGACACACTTAAGCTCAGGAGAGGGGCTGGGATCTGGTATGTGCCCGGTGCTGTGAGGACCGGTCCAGCTGGGAACACCCTTGTTCCCAAATCACCCAGCAGACAAACAACCATTTTCCACAGGCAGGGGAGCACAAACAGGACGAGAGGAGTAAAAAAAATGGTGCCCAACCCTTATTGTGATAACTGCTGTCTGGAGTCACTGCCACATGCTAAGGGAGAAGGACACTCCTCGTCCCTCCAGGCCAACCCATCCTGTCCCACACAGGCTCCTGCACGGACCCACTTTTGTATCTGTTTAGAAACACTGAACTAAATCCTCAAAGCTTTCTCAAAGCCTTGCTTAACTATTATGCCAGACGCACAAAAAGCACAGGGCAAAGCCTGTTGACAAGCAGAGCAGGGCAGAGCAGGAGCTTTCAGAGGCTGAAGCACCAGCCACATGTTGTCAGTGGTCCCACCACTTCCCTGGTGTCCCCAGTGGTGGCTCTGGATGGGGAGAGACTTTTAAGGCATCAGCAAAAGTGCTGTTCAATGTCCTAAATGCCTCTAAATTCTACAGTTTCTCCTGCCTTCACACAGAGTCACTGTGGCTGGTGTTGTCTCCGATGTCTTGGCAACTGAGATGCTGCTCTTTGAGCACTGTTGGTCCCCTCTGAGTTAAACCCTACAAATATAACTTTGCCAGCAACAGAGCTTGACAGTCCTAGAATTAAGCTCAGCCCTGCTCTGTGCCACTTCCCCTTCCCTGGTGCCACTGCTCGGCTGGTCAGAGCTTGGTGCTAACAATGCCACGGTGGTGGGCTGGATCCCTGCATGGAGGGATCTTCACTTTAGAGCTGAACTTGATGATACTTGTGGGTCCCTCCCGACCCAGAATGTTCTGTGATTCTGTAACCTGTACAGCTCCAGCCAGAGCTAAGCCTGGTTTCTGCAGGTTTTTCATGACCCTCCCTCCAACAGCGTTCACCACAGAGCTGGGGCATGTGGAGGACGCAAAATTTAAGGGAAAACCCCAACACCAATGAATCAGCAAGGGAAAAGGTTAATGAAAATTCTGTATATACAGGTGGGAAACACCATTCTGCCCTTGCAGAGATGGAGCAAACCTTCCTCCACAGTGTTTGTTCTGTTCTCTCAGAAAAAGAAACAAAATGCTGATGGCAAAAGAGATGCTTTCCATCCAAACTGAGAGCCCTCTTGGGGTCCTGTCCCTTACCCTGGCTCCTAAAAGCTTATTTATATAAAATTTTGAAATCTTTAGGGAAACTTTTTATATATTTATTTATTATGTTATACAAATGTCAAATACTCAGTGTGCTATTTCCAATAGTATTATATAACATATTATATTATATATTATATTATATATAATATATATTATGTTAAATAATATATCTAACACATATATTAAAATATATATATATACATAAAACACGTATTATGTTTGAAACCTTTAAGAAAACTATTTCCTGTGATAAGCAGCTGTTTCCCTCCAGCCCTTTGCCAACCCTGCACAGAGATTTTGGAGGCTGATGGGGTTTGGTGTGTCCGCACAAGGGAACATCTCACAGTCCTGGGTGAATTATTGGTGCACTCGAAAAAAACCACAGAATTGATGTATTTCAGGGTCTCCTTGGAAACACAGAGGAAATGTGCATTGTTCCAAAGTTCGCTGTTATTAGCAGGAATATGTACAGCACAAATTAAGGACTTCAGAGGAGAAGCCACCTTGGATCGTTTGATTAATACAGTAAGTACTTCCTATGCCAACATAAGTGGATTTCAAACAACTTGAACTCAACATAATTAGACAGATTAATAAAGCACCAGAATTAAGGCATTAGGTTGAAAGGAAAAACGTGACAGAACATGGAAATTAGCAGATAAAGTGAGAGAAAGTAAACAAGGGGATGCATCAACCAACAGGCTCATAAATTCTGGGGAGTCCAACTGACCACGGGCACCCAGCAAACAGCACCATCAAATAATTCCAGGATTAAAAGCCCACACTGGAAACCTAACCCTATGCAGGGCTTACATTAAAACCACATTGAAAAAATAACATCGTTGCACAATCAAAAAGTCAGACACTGCCAAAATTTGGGTGGATTCCACCCTGTGCAATGTGCCACCAGCCTGCCCCGCGCTCTGACACAGCCCTGAGATGGTGATCACATGTCACTTCTTCCACAGGACCCTCAACCCGTCCAGCATATCATGTGATTCAGAAAAAAAAAACGAAAATAAAGGGGAAAAAAAGAAAATTTTTCAGCTGCCACACTGACCTGGTCGGGGCTGCCACTGCATGACTGGGTCAGTGACTCTGCAGTGTTTGTGAATAATATTTTTTTTTAATTTAGAACCAGAATTTTTAGAACATTTTCTAGAAATTATTATTATTTTCTTTCTTTTGTTTGTTTGTTTTTTCCCCCTCTCATACTTGCACTTTCCTTCCTACCTGGGTTTGGGCACTGTGGGAACCCCAAGGCCACAGGAGGGATGCTCAGCTCAGCCCCTCGGCCCCAGCTGAGCATTCACAGTATTCACGTTCTGAGGCTAAAAACCTGCCTGGATCAGGGTGTTTTTCCACAGGCCCACATCCCTGAAATACAAAATGTTCTCTCAGTTTCCCACTTGACACCCAGCAGTGGTTCTCCTCCTTCCCTGAAGGAAAGTGCTCAGTGATGGCACCAGCCCCAAACTGGCCACCTGAACCTGGTGGGTCATTTAACCATGTTAAATGGGGGATTAGGTTATGGTGGGAAGGTCTCAAACTCACAAAAATTCTTAAAGAAAAGGCAAAAGGACTCAGAAAAGCTGGGTTCCTCCCTACCCCCATCAATTGTTTGGGCTCAAAAGGTGGGCAAACCCACCTTCCTCTGAACTCATTCATCAGCCAGAGCAGGAGTTCTTACTATGACTTCTCCAAACAAATTTCCCCCTCAGGCAGACACCTGGCTTGGAAAAATTCGGTCCAAACACTTATAAAAGTTTTGGCAGAGTTCTAAAGAGTCGAAGGCAGGGGCTGGTTGAGTTGGGCAATGCTCATCGTGGCACCACTGCCAGCTCCGCCCCGGGGAGGCACGGGCCAAAATGAAAAATAAAACAAAAAAATAGCAAAAAAAAAAAGCTGAATGAGTCATTGTTCATCAGAGGAGAGGAGGAATCGGGATTTTTTTGTTTGTTTGGAGGGGGTGGTGCGTTCGAGATACTGGAGGAAGAAAGGTTGTTTTGTTTTGCTTTGTTTTACAGGGATACCACAGGAAAAGTCTTGTGTGGAGATTAAGTAGAGCTATTAATGAGGAGCAAAGTGGCTCTCAGGGCCAGGGCCGGCCCATTCCCGGGGCAGGGACATGGCAAGGGTTATGGCACACAAAAATAGATGGGCCCTCCCACCCCCAGCCAGCATCGGGATCTCTGCAGCTGATCCTGCAGGCACCCAGAGCTGGAACAGCACCCAGAGCTGGAACAGCACCCGGCACCGGAGCAGGAACCCAGTGCCAAAGCAGCACCCAACACTGGGGCAGGACCATACTGCCAAGGCAGCAACCAGTACCAGAGTGGGCACCCAGTGATGGAACAGCACGTGGCACCCGAGCAGTCACCCAGCACCAGAGCAGGAACCCAGTGCAAAGCAGGCACCCAGCACCAGAGCAGGAACCCAGTGCCAAAGCAGGCCCCCAGCACCAGAGGTGCACCCAGAGTCAGAGCAGCATGCAGTGCCAGAGTGGATACCCAGTGCAGGAGAGGGCAGCCAGCACCTGAGCATCACTGAGCACCAGAGCAGCACCCAGCCACCACTGCGGGCACCCAGTGCTGAAGCAGCACCCAGCACTGGAGCACCAACCAGTGCCAGAGCAGCACTGGGACAGACCCTCCCACACACTCAGCACTGGAGCAGCACCCAGTGCTGGGACAGAGCCTCCCATGCACTCATCCCCAGCCTCCTCCCCTGCCTTCAGCTGGGTACACGCAGCCCAACCAAAGTGGTGCTGCCCAGGTGAGTGGTTCATTCCAGCTGAACCATCTGCAGCAGCACCAGCAACACGTGGCAGCGAGGACAGAACAGCTGGTGGGAGTGGGAATGGCACAAACTGACTCCAAACCAGCCTTTTCACTGCTATTCGTAGGATTTTTTATCCTTTTTTTGATGACATGAAGAAGAAATAACATCAATGAGTCATGGCCACATCACGTGCCCATGACCCTGCAGAGTCACCAGCAACTCCCACTCATTTACTTTTCAAACAACCAGCCCTGGTGCAAATGCACACCCTGGCACTGCTGTCCCCCCATGCCCTGCCACCAGCTCCACTCCCAGGAGCCACCACACAGGTGCTCTGCAAATCCCATCCCACGTGCCAGCACACTGGAATTTTGGGAAAGCCTTTAATACCTCAAGCTCATGAAGTCTTACACTCCAAAAAAAAAAAAATTAAAGAAAACACTTAAGGCTTTATATGGGCTTTTTTGGTAGTTCCTATTTAGCAAATATACAAAAATAAGTGACCGGGAGCTTCACCCCTGTGGAAGATCCATGTACTGAGCCTCTCATATCTGGATTTCTTGGCTGACACTGGAGATAGAAGTGCAGGGCTGTTCAGAGGAGAAAATCCTGCTCTGCCTGATGGGAGAGGAGAGGGCCCTGTTCCTGTCCCTGTCCTTGTCCCTGTCTTAGTACAGGCCACATTTGGGGAACCCTGAGCACGCCAAGAGTGGATCTTCTTCCAGCAGCTCTTGCTGGCACCACAGGAATGCCAATGTCATGAGTCGTGTCCTTCCTTATAACGAGAGAATTAAACATAAAACATTAACAGTGAATTTCTTGACCTACACAAGGAGAACTTCCCACAGCTGATGACACTGTAAAAAAGGCCGTGGAGCCAGCACTGCTCACCATTACATTATTTTAAATTTCCTCTTGCACTGGCACCAATAACGTGAATTTTAAGGTCACCTTAGAACAGTTTTTGAAACATTTTGAATAAAAATGGCAATTTGCCCCCCCCTTTTTTTTTTTGAAGAAACATTTCCATGGCACATCATGGGCTTGATTTTGTTTTGATTTTTTTTGTTTTCAAAGGGAACTAATCTCTCCAGCCTCCCTCCAAAGGCAGCCCTAGTTAAGCCCGTGCTAATAGAAGTGCAAATCAAGCCCGGGCCAAGCCACATAATTGCTTTCCAGACGGGTGAATGTGCCACTGATGGCACAGCCCATCTGCTGAGCAAACCAGTGCAACAACTGCTCCAATTTTTTTTTTCCAAGCAAAGGTGCAGCAACAAACCCACAAAATAGGTTTCGCTTCCAGCAGCCAGCGCCTCCGAGCCATTTTTATAATCCTTGTTTTTCTTAGATTATCCCAGTGTGGTTTTTCCCCCATTTCCTTGTTGAGCACTATTTAACCAGCACCAAGTGTGCAATCATTAAACCACGCGACACGGAGCCGGCTGGTCAGCCAGAAATGGCCAAGAGCAGCAGCCAGGCATTGCTGAAATAACTGCTTTGGTGGTAAATGATAAAAATAAAATGGCCTTTGGAGGCTTTAATTTGAAGGTGCTGTGGGGTGGGAGCTCTGGGGGTTTGGGTCCAGCCTGGCAATGCTGGTCCTGGCACAGGAGGGCAGCTGAGCTGCTCCAGGTCCCACCCCCATCTCTGCACCCTCTGAGATATTCACAGAACAGTCTGAGTTGAAAAGGACCCACAAAGATCATTAAGTCCAACTCTTAAGCAAACTGAACCTACAACCATGGCATTACTGGTACCATGCTCTAACCAACTGAGCCAAAACACTCCCATCAAGATGGACGCAGATCTATAAGAAACACAAAACTATAAGCACTTTTTAATAATAACCAATTTATTTAATAAATCTAAAAAATCTGCTTGGAGGCCTGGGCCTCTGAGCTGGAGTTTCTCCCTTGCAAGAAGCAGAATTACAATGAGCAAAGTCTGGCTTTAAATTAAACACTCCAAGTTAAGGCATAAAGGCATTTTCCTCCATCCGCCTGCCAATGTGCTGAGGACCAGGGCAGCATCCCAGGAGCCACCACCTGAGGCTCAGCTCTACAATTTCTCCAATTCCTGTCACATTCAGACTCTCTGAATCTGCACAGAGGACTAGGACGGACTTTGGAAGGAAGATGGATAAACCCAAAGGTGCGGGTGCAGCCTGAGCACTGTTCAGGATGCAGGATGAGCACCAAGACCTGCTTCCCTCGCTCAGGTTCAGCTCCCTGCTCGCTCCAGACAGTCACCCAGTCAAGCCATGAGCAGTCATGGGCAATCATTAACCAGGGAGGCCAGCAGGTCTGAGTCCACACACCTGCCCTGCTGGGGAAAGTCAGGTGAAAGGACACCCTGAAGGAACCAGCAGCACTCACCAGCCCAGAGAGGCTCCGATTTAGCGATAAAGGGCCCATTCCCACGGAAAAACCCCAGCCAGCACATGCAAAGCACAAACATGTTGCCTTCTCCTGAATTTAAAAGATGTGCTGGAAGCAAGAAGTGAGCACTGGCATGACCAGCGGTCCCTGCCTCAGTTACTGTCCCTGTGCCATGGTTTGCCCACAGGAACCTGAGCATTCTCCTCCCAAGGCTTCCCCTGCATCAGCACAGCTCACGGGACAAGCTGCATCTGCCCTTTCATTAGGGATTCACAAATCAACTTGTTGGTATTTGCAAGATCCACAGCTCTGAGGTCCTCCAAAACTGGAAAGTCAGAAACCCCTGGTCTTCTACTAAAAAGAAATCATACAATGTCCAACCTGGCCTTGGACACTTCCAGGGATGGGGCAGCCACAGCTTCTCTGGGCAACCTGTGCCAGGACCTCTCCACCCCCTGAGTAAAGCTTCATAATATCTAATCTAAATCTCCTCTGTCTTACTTTAAAACATTCCCCCTTATCCTGACATTATCTCTCCACTCAAAAAAATATTTTAAAGATCCTGAGGGAGGTTTTGGGAGCTGCCACAGCCCCTCTTTCCACATCATGTTCCCATTTAGCTGATCTCAGTGTTACCAACACCATGGCAGCCAAGCCCAGGGGTGAAGCTCAGCCTGTGCAAACCCTTCCCCAATTACACTGGGTGTGAACGGGGGGACTGGGGAAGGTCCAGCCCCCCTGACCAGTGTGGGGACCCCCCAGCTCATGGCACATGTACGTTTGTCCTCTAATTTTCAAGTATTCTAAGTGCACTGAACCAGTTTTTCCTGTTTTCCTTCAAATTAATGGTCACCACCGAAGGCAAAGCCAGGCTGGGGCTGCAGAAAGCACCGGCCCTGGTGCAGCACAGTGGGGCATCTCCTGAGTGTTTGTCTGGGAAACGCTGCAGGAATCACCCTCTGCGAGCATGGATGCCCAATTTCAGCACCTGTGCCAGCACCTCCCTCTCCACACAGCCCAAAGTGGCCTCTGGCATCTGCCACTGCCACCCCTCAAGTCCCTGTGCCAAGGTGGGAGCTCCCGGGAGCACCAATGTCCTGTCTGCCCAGGGACATGCCCATGGCCACCCCAAATTGGTGCCTGCAGCCCCCAGGGTCCTGCTGGGCAAGGGGTGAGTGCTGACAGTCCTGCTGCAGGAGAAGGAAGAAGAGGAGGAGGAAGAGGAGGAGGAGGAGGAAGAGTAGAAAGTCCAGTCCAGCCCAGCAAGCTCTGCTCCGTCACACCTGGTTTCCATGTGCCCAAATCTCCTCCTGTTTGAGCAGCATCACATTAAATTAAGAATTACAGCGGCACAGACCCCTCTTGCTCCTGCTTCAGGAGTCACCACCCAGCAGGTTCAATCCACTAGGAAAGAAACTCCTCCATAGTAATGGTTTCTGTTCAGATACAGGTCATTTCCATGCAAAAATCCAATCTTTCTGAAAAAATGCGGGAAGGAATTTCCTGCCCAGCCATTGGCCCCGTCCTCATCCTCCTCCAAACACATCCCAACAACTCTGACCTGTGCACAGAGAGAGCCCAGCACGTCAGACCAAGATGAGAGGCGAGCCCTCTGCCCTGTCTCGTGGGCCCTGGCATGGCAGGAGCCTCCAGCACACTCAGCAAGATTTCTAAATAACTCCAAGGCAAACAAACCGATTGAGCCCCTTCCCTTGTAGGGACTCAGTACATCAACCAGCACATCAACAACCAGGCCCCTGTTTCGACCTCCTGTAGGGCAAAACATGATCCAGAACCACAGACTTGTTTGGGTTGGAAAGGATCTTATACATTCCACTAGCCCAGGTTGCTCCAAGTCCTGTCAACCTGGCCTTGGACACTTCCAGGGATGGGGCAGCCACAGCTTCTCTGGGCAACCTGTGCCAGGGCCTCACCACCCTCACAGCCAACAATTCCTTCCCAATATCCCATCTATCCCTGCCCTCTGGCAGTGGGAAGCCATTCCCTCTTGTCCTGTCCCTCCATCCCTTGTCTTCAGTCCCTCTCCAGCTCTCCTGGAGCCCCTTTAGCCCCTGAAAGGAGCTCTCAGGTCTCCCAGAGCTTTTTCTTCTTCAGGTGAACCCCCCCAGCTCTCCCAGCCTGGCTCCAATAGCAAAGGGGCCCCAGACCTGGACACAGGGATATCATTTTTAAAACTTTTTCCTCATGGCTCCATACTCCCACACAGAAACCAGTTTTGAAATGCAGTAGAAAATCCAACTACCATGAAATCGCCGATTTTGCTGTCTTGCTTTCAGTGGAACAAAGCCCAGAATGGAGGCTTTGCAATTTCTCAAATACAGAATTTCAGTTCCCGAGAGATTATTAATTTTTTTTTATTAAAAATAAAAATGCATCAGAGTTATTTTGTAAGAAAAATATTGAATGTCCAAACTAAGTCAAAAGTTAAACATGTCACTGCCAAACTTCTGCAAGGCCCAATTGCTATATTAAGAAAAGAGTTCATAAACCAAACAAAACTCCAAGCAACCTACAGGCCATGATAACCAACATCCAACAGCAAGACTTCTTTTGCTATGTGTAAATTTCTAATTATAACCACACAAAAAAAATTCCTTCCAAATCCAATCAGAATCTTTCCCACCTTGTCCCTAGAGGCCAAATTGACCCAATCCTGCTTTTAAGAATTGTTTCCATATGTTAATTATTTCCTGTAATAGATTAACTCCCTTCTCTTTTGTGTCACAGTAAAATCCATGTGAAGGCCTCGAATTCAGCCTCAGCTGAGCACCAAATTACGGGACTTTTCCATGTTTCAGGCCCAAAATAGATGTTCAAAAAGCAAAACATAAACTTGAGCAAATTTCTACCCAGCCAGGTCTGTCCACATCAGACATCACTTGTCTGTTTCAATGTTCAGCTGGGACAAGGAGGAACATTAGGCATTTAAACATTAAAGTGTTCGTTGATGCCCACCAAGGAGAGCATGTGAGAAACTTCCTACAGAGAGGAATCTTTAATTAATGTGCAATCACTCCTCTGTGCTGATGAAGATGAAGATTCAGGCAGTTTCTGGGCTTTCATCTCATTCTCCACCTCTTTCTCCTTGTCCTTCAGCCCTCGTAACCTGCTCTCCACTCTCCCAAACCCAGGCACTCCCCTACAAGCTGGTGTTGGTCCTGAAACGTGTCCTCCAGCTGGTACCCAAGAGTTTTACTCACTCACCTAACTGGGATTGTATCTCTTTTTTTTGAATTTCCTTTTTTTTGGTGGTCATTTATCTCAGTCCTGAAGGGCCAAAGTGCCCACAACCCTCCTGCCTACTCAGAGACGGCTCAGGACTGGAGAGGAGGATTCCTGGATTGCTGCTTCCAACAGTGGGGAAAGGCTCCATAAACTTAAACTGATCCATAAGAGTGTTTGCTTTGTCAATATGAAAGTACAGCATAAAGCCTTCAGGCACCAGTTAAATCTCGACATAGCTGTATTTATAGTTATGAATAATAAGAGCTTTTCCCCAGCACTGCAGCAGCAGGGCATAATTCAACAGAAATTCAATTTTTAAAGCATGATGAATTGTGATACACTGAGATTTTTATGCTCCTATGACTGTTAAGAAGTCCATGATATTCATTTTAGTAAAGTAAAAACTGAATAGGGCAAAGGATTGTTCACGACTCGGGTAAGAGCACCAATGTCAGCATCTGCATCCATCTCCATCGCAACTGGGAGGAGATGGGTAGGCTCAGATCACTCCCAGGCTGCTCCTTTATCACTGATGTCACCCCTGAATTTGGGAATCCTCGACCATCAGCACCTTCCCGAGCACATCCCACGGGAGGCCACCGTCCCTCTCCTGTGTCATATCACACCATGCTAATGTTGCAACTCTCCTTTTCCGAAATTCTTTAGCATTTCTCCCTCTGATTCATCAAAAAAACGCTCAAAGTCTGGCTTTAAAGCCTTCTCCAAGTTCCTCGTCATCTAGCCCATGTCTCTGGCAATGTCCCAAGGAGCACAACAGCAACTCCCACACGGGCTGTGCTGCTCCACACGGATCTCCCCCTGATCTGCTGCTCCTTGAGAACCACACTGAAGTTCTGCCCAGTTAGGATTTTGTGTTTCTCCACTCCAGTGCCTCCAGTGCCTCTTCTCAAACCGAGCATTGCTTTTGCCTTCACAGCCCCAAACTTCCCTCTTTTCTTCTGTCTCTCCAGCCCACGAGTCAATTATCTGCTCCTTTAAAGCATCACCAGAATCCAACCTCCCAGGAGTTTGTCCCCAGAGGGAGCACAGGCACAAGCAGCAGCAGAGGTGGTGCCCTGACTGAGGCTGTGCTGGAAGGCAGAGAGAGGCAAAGAGCCTCTGAAATGAGCCCGTTCCGTGCGTGAGGATCCTTCTGCTTAATTCCATCAGCTGGGGCCTGGCTTTACCCTAAACTACAGGGGTTTCTCTCTAATAAAAACCTTATCCCCGAGCTCTATTAACCACAGAGGCTTTCAGCATCCAAATAAAGCTGTTTCAAATTTCTGACGCTCTTACCATCCCTGATTTCTAGCAGTAGGCTCCAGATCTACAGCACTGTGTGTGATTTTAAAGGGGTCGATTCACCACCAGGCTTCATTTTACCCATAAAGGCAACAAAAGATTTCAGCCCAATGCATGAAAAACAAATGCTTATTCACAGACCTTCACACACCCTGGGCTTGTGCTTCAGCTCAGCACCCTGCTGCCGAGCCCTTTGGTGCCTCAGGGGCTGATTTGAACCTAGGGCTGACTCCTGGCACTGTATCACGTTTGCAGCCTGGGCTGGGGTCAGCTGCTCACCATGGACCTGTGAGGTCACATACGCCCTGCAGGACCCAGACCCTGCTCCAGCCCAGGAACTCTCCCATCTCACTTCGCAAACCCCCAGCAAACCAAAGCCCTCCATGCCCTCTGTGGTCCGGTATTTGTCAAGGTCAGCAACACAGACAGTCCACGCCCAAAACACCACCAGAGAAACACCAAACAGGTTAAATAAGGACCCTAATGAGATATAGTCCACTCTCCAGCTTCTCATCTTCCTCCTAGACCCATCCATGGGATCCCTACTGCCCACCTCTCCTCTTGTCTCAGAGCTCAGGGAAGAATGTACAAGGTCTCATTACCTCCAGCACTCCCCGACCCCCAAACCCACAGACACACTCAGAGTCTCCTATTCCCCTCTAATCTCATGTTGCGGCCTCAGCTTAAGTCTTCCATTGACTTCCATGCCCTTTGGAAAAGGCTCCTGAGCTTTTTAACACTGCTCCAAGGCACAGGTAGCTCTTGTCTAACAAACCTTTTGTAGGCAACGTGCTGGTCTGACCACAGGGCCCTCCCCAGAGCCTGGGACGTGGCAGAGTCACAGGAGGGGCATCAGAAGGTCAGACATCACCCACCAACACCGCCCATGTTCTTCTCCCTGTGAAAACACTGCAAGGGCTGCCAAGAGAAGCCACTGACTCCTAAACATCATCACTAATGGGGGACACTGAATCACTCCAGGATCACTCAAGTGCTGGGTGCTGCCAGACGGTTGGAGGTGGCACCTCCACCTCCCTCCTGGCCATGGAAATCCCACCATGGAACAGCCCAGGGGGAGGCACAGAGCTGAGCCCCCCACACCCCATCCCCTCTGGGTGGCACAGCAGTGTCTGGGTGAGTTACAAAGGGCTTTAAGACGCAGATCTAGGCAGCAGCTATGAAGACACTTCAAACTTTCCACCCCACTTTCAACCCAATCCAATCAAGAGCTCTTGACTGCTCTGATTGTCCCAGATGCCATGAGCCTCGGAGACAGCCATGCCATCCCCGTGCTCAGGCATTTCATGGGCATGGAACGGCCAGGGCTGCTCCATCTGGGAAAACACAGCCATGACCATGAGCAGGTGGTGCAACATCCATCCTCCATTGCCCTTGAACTATTCCCAGGTCCAGGTCCTCCTCCTCAGACTCCCTGAAGACTCCTAAACAAGGAGTGGGTTTTGGACGGACATCCCTACCATGTCCTGCCACACCAATAAGACAGACTTTTAACATAGATGGGGCTTCCAAACACCTCACAGTTCATCCTCTCTGTAAATACCACATAACATTGACCTCCTCAACAAAAATGTGGATAAAATACAATTCTGAGAAATGGCAGTTACTGTGTGATGGTGCCAGACCAAAAAGACACTCAGGTACCCATGGCAGATCCAACACACACCTCACACACAGAAATGTGGGGAAAGGATTCAAATCAATTTTTCTGCAGGTGTGAACACCCTGTGCCAACCTGGATAAAAATGGTTTAGCAAGAAATTCAGCCTGTATGCCTTTCCATGGGAAAGAAGAAAGAAAACCAGTCCCATCAAACAGACTTTGCATTACTTCCCGATAAGATTTATGGCTTTGGTTGAGAAAGATAACTCTTTTAGAAGCAGAGATTTAGATTTTTGCAGGGCTTACTATTGCACAAGATGTTGGGTCAAAAAAATAAATTAAAAAAAAAACCAGCCCTAAACCAGAAATCAATGTAAACACATACTAAGTGGATTAAAAAACAGCTATCTGATAAATTTTGAAAACTAACTGTAATGAGTGAATCCTCATTTCTTCCAAGAGAAAGCAATCCCTGAAAGGATTCAATATCTATCACCAATTTACAAGCAGCCAGAAAATCATTCCCAGTCATGTTTGCAGAGAACATAAAATTAAAAATTAGTTGCACATAATTAAAGAGGACAGGTCACTAATACAATGCCATCTGGATCGATGGGGGTGCTGGACTCATTTAAACAAGATGCATTTTTCAGCAGCCAAATATAAGATTGTGCAACTAGGAAATAAAACCAAAACCAAACCAACATGCTGCAGAAGGACATTATTCTGGAAGAAGGGCTGGAAACCACCTATTTGTTGTGGTGGAGACCAAAGGGTCCCTGTGAGGCCATGGAGAAGGAGGTTGAGGTGTTCAGCAGAGGATTATGAGGCTGTGCAATGTGCTGACACCACCAGTGACATCATTATTTTGTGTTGTTTCCATTTTATGTGCAACAAATTCAACCAAGATGGGAAAGGAAGAGGCACATCCACCACCCAACTCCTCATATCCTACAGCAGGTACCTGACATGTGCCCATCCCTCCTCGTAGATATGGACATGGACATCCAAACCTGGGAGAGTCCAACACCATTCCCAGGGCCTTGAAACCGGGGGGACAGATGTTCTACTGAGCAGAAACTCTGGGCCAAACAAACCCCATGGGTTTGACTCTGGAGCTGCTGCCCTGGGCAGTGCAGGAGGCTGTGCCTGGATGATGATGGGCCTTTCCAAGCTCACAGAAGGTGGACAGAGCATTGTCTGGACTCACAGTGGTGCTGCTCAGCCACTGAAGCCAGGCCCATTTTCCTCCATCCTGCCTGGACTGGGTGACTGCAGCCCAAGAGCCTGTTTATTTTTGCTGAATTAGTCAGATGGGTTCCTGTCAAAAACAAAGCTCATTCTCCGGCAAATCTGATCACATCTAACAAAAATCTACACAGCTTGGACCCAGAGATCCTGACTTACAGTTGCAAAACCCAAGAAAGGAAACAAAGAATGAGGTAGCAATTATTTTCTTCCCACTTTATGTCTTATAAACCCCTTTTCCTCCTTGGCTGCCCAATTTATTTTTGATGACTGCCCTAGACGGGAGCTCCAGAAATCAAACACTTAACCTCTGCAAGTTGCTTCCCTTAATGAATACGCAGCAGTTTGCTATTCATTACAGCCAAAAGGAAAAGCCAAATGTGTTTCTGCTGCATTAGCCAGCACGGCTGTTAAAACCCAGCATGGAGAGTAGCCATGGAGACCTCCGGGGAAGCAACGCCGGACTTTTCCAAAGGCTATTGTCAGTGCTCAAAAACATAACATACAAGCAACTTTTTATTACTATTATTGTTATTATTATTTATTGCTGGTTTGGAAGGAAATTCAACACCCGTGAAAGATGGCAGTCTGGCAGCAATAAAGGAGTTTATCCAGACTGAGCATAATATACTCAAGGTGTTGACAGTTTATTGTGGGGTATCTCAACTCTGACCTGGAAATAACCACCTTTATAATGACACAGCAATTGATCTCCTTGTACACCAAAATCCCCAGCACCTCTGCTGAGTTTACTGGCTGATGCTCCTCTGTTGCTTATCTACAGCAGACAAAAATTCACTCAGGTCTAGCAGGAGAAAGCCACCTTCAAGCTGAGACATGGCAATGCTTTTCTACCTCTAAAGAGGACAAGGACAATGCAACTGAAGATCTCCTCTACGGCAAGAGGGCTCCAGAGGCCCAAGTAAACCTCCCTCAATCACTCTAAACATTCAAAGCCATGAAAACACCAACCAAAATGTCTAAAACACCCTGCTGTCTGCCAAACACCGGCGAATATTGACAATTGTGATGTGAATTGATGAAGCAATATCTCTTAATTTCTTGTGCTGGAAAATCTAAGACAGATCACATAACTTGCCCAGAGCCACAGAAAAGGATTTAGTGAGCACCAGACACTTATCTCTTGAATTTCAGTCTTACATTTTATTCACAAAATCATTCCTCTGTTTTGGAGAGGTTATCTAAGTGCCAAGGGTCATCTGCAGCCTCTCCTGGGTAGTCAAAACATCAAACAGCCAATAGACACAACCTGGCCAGTGAAAGGAACACTGATTGCTACTGCAATTATTAGTAAATGAAAACAGGGTCATTTGACTGCTTTCCAAAGCTAAGAAGGGTGTTCCAGGATGGAGAGATCCAGGTGGTGAGCTCTGTGATGGGGAACACTGCAGACTGACAGTTTATACAGACTGACACAGAAGCCACTACAATATAACCAGGTGCTGCTCTTTGGGGTCTGTCAAGAGTTTTCTCTGGAAGCACGGAAGGTTTCCTGCAGTGTTCCCAGGGGACAGGTAACACTGATCAGCTGAGAGCAGAAACACAAACACAACAAGCGGAAACATCCGAAAGCTGCCACAGCTTCCTGCTCCTACCAAACATCACATCTGGACTTGGCAAAAATACATCAACACCTGAGACCCAAATCCTGTTCTGGCCTCTCCTTGTTAACCACCAAGCAAGAGTTCCAGACCTCATTGAATCCCCCTAACCCACCCACTTCATGTTCTCTGGCTCTCCACCAAGGTCTAATCTTCAAACAGCCCAAGCCAGGCTCCAGGTCACCCCCTGACACAGCAACCTCCTGGGACAGAAGGGACACTTCCCACCCCATTCTGGTAATCAATCAAGTGAATTTTCTCTGCAGGCAATGGCAGGATTCCTCAATTCCTGCCCAGCCATACAACCCAACTCAGACCTTTTGTGGGCAGCAGGGACAGTTCTCTGACAGCAACTGCAGGTGGTGGCACTTGCAGAGGTGGCTGAGCATCCAAGCAAAGCAACATCAGTGTTGGCCACTGTTGGCCCTGTGTGTTGCCCACACACAGGGCTTGACACCAAACGGCCAGATGAAGTACCTTTGGTCTTAAGGCTCTAATCTGTGTCCTTGCAAAGCCAATGCAACTTCTGTGTTACTCCAGCAATGTGTAGGAAACATAAAATCTGGAGGTAACACATAAATCTCAACCCACTTGTGTTTGGTGGATACAAGATTGATTTTTCCCTGACCATCTTCCGGAGCTCTGAGCTAAATGGGAAACACTGCTGAAGACCATAAACAGCTCCCACTACCTGTGACTACCCACAGCTTTGAGGGGCTACAACTCTGGGTGTCACTTGTTAATGTCAGTTTGAAAGAGCATTAACTGATTTTTAATGAACTGTAGAACATATCAACCAAAATAAGCTGATGGAAAGGGCAGCTACACAGGCCACACATGCACTCTTTAACATCTTGCCCATGTACTTATTTTCAGAGCCAAATAATTACTCCATGATGTATTTTTATGTATTTAACTTAAAGTCATAGAATTGATTCATTAAGATTGAAAAAGACCTGTAAGATCACCAAGTCCAACCTCCAGCACGACACAACTCCTGTCTTTAAAGCTTCTGAATACCAGATGAGACACTGGTCCTACTTCCCGTGGCACATCAGCCATGTAGTGAGACACTGTCCATTCCACCAGTTTTAATTCAAACAGATGAAAACTGCTGGGAACTCTACGATGAAGTTGCCCACAAAAAACAACTCACATTGCGTAACCAGAAGGTATTTTCAGAATTACACACTTTGGTTCAAAGGTTTTTTGCCTTTATTGTCTCTCTGACATTCAAACTCGTGACCCTGCAGCCATCAGGACTCCAGACTGCTGGGTAAGGTGGTCCTTGCTCTCCTGCCAGTAACCCTGTGACTGCTCAGACATCCCTTGCCAGGGCACGTAGATGAGCCGCAGAGCCAAGGGAAAGGGCCCTCATTCAGCCAAAGTTCTTGGCCTTCTTGAAAACTGCAGGCTGACTATGTTAGAGCAGCTCTGAGCAAGAGCTGGACAGCAAAAGATCTTCATCATATCAGGAGATACATTTGGAAGAAGTGAATAATGAAATTTTATCCTTTTTTCTTTCATTTACAGAACAAGACAGTACAAATGTGATGTGGGAGCACATTCACCTTTCACAGTACTTTGAGGAAAAGCCTCCTCCCACATAGACACACACTTTCCAGGACTCCTTTCCAGAGCAGGAAAGCCTCCAAGCAAAGCTCAGCACCATCTGAAGGAGACATCAACACATCTGCAGGGCCCAGCCAAGCACCCTCAGGAAGCACAGAGCGATCCCATGGCAGGTTCAGTGCCAGGTCTTCAGGAAACCCTGGAAGGTGTGCTCCTCACTCCCAGGCACAGCTGAGAAGCTCAGGATACTCTCACAAGTCCTTTCAGTTGCACTCTACACCAAGGGGAAGTAACAGGCAGGGTGGGAGCTTTTAACAGCTCCAATTCTGCAGAGACCGCAGTGTAACAAGGGCTGCAGACCCAACTGAGAGCGTCTGATGCACACAAAGAACACCAAAACTGAGGCCCTGAAATCAGCCCTTGAGGATGGGACCCAGAGCCCTGAGCTCCTCCTGCAGTCACACACTCACTGCACAGGCTCAGATGCTCCCAGAGCCCAGTGAAACCTGGGACCACCATTGCAGTGGGGTCATGGCTCAGAGTGACATCTCCACACAAACCTGTGCCCAAGTTTGGACAAACTGGGTTGGTAACACTAGATTTTCCCTTTGCAAAGTGATGCTACAGGTTTGAAAGCTGCTGGTAACAACAGCTTTCTGACATGAGCTTCCCAGTGCCTGGAGAGGCACAGGAAAAAGGAAACATAAATTTTGGATCTGTGGATAAATATGCCATCCAATACTGCAGCAAAAGGTAAAAGCAACTTAAGACCAGTTTCAAAACTCCTATTTTTGTAGTAAGGAGGATCTCAGGGAAGGCAAGGTGTGCCAGGCTACATCCCAAATATGCACAGAGGCCACCACCTCTGCTCAGAGCTCTATCCACCTGCACAGCACCCACCTCCTCAGCTCTCTGAGCACAGCTCACCCCCTACACCACATCTACACTTCCAAGAAGATACAATCTTCCAGCTAGACAACACCAAAGAACTTTGCACATGGACCGCAAGAATGAATTTAAGAAGAAATTCTTCCCTGTGAGGGTTGTGATGCCCTGGCATTGGTTGCCCAGAGAGGTTGTGGACTCCCTATCCCTGAAAGTGTTCCAGGCCAGGTTGGACGGGGCTTGGAGTGACCCGGGATAGTGGAAGGTGTCCCTGTCCACGGCAGGGGGGGAAGGAGATGATCTTTAAGGTCCCCTTCCAGCCCAAACCAGTCTGGGATTCTATGATGGAATCCATAACCACCCTGACTCTATGACTGAGATGACTGGACACATCCTGAACCAGAGTGAAAGCTGCTGGTCCAGCTGAGGTTGTGGACACATCAGCTTCACCATTACACTCTCCTGGGTACACATGGAGGCTGGAGCTCTTCACCTCATTCCAGCAATGCTCTCCAAGGGCTGTGAGCAGAGGAAGGGAAAGCACGAGGAGCTGCACAGCCCACCACACTTGAACGAAAAACACCTCTCTGGCTGTTCCAGCATTTCTTGGAAGAAAAGAGTCCTTCTCAGAAAGGAGAGCATCATCACTGAGTTACACAGCCCAGGTACAGAACCTGGCTCAGGGTGTCTCACAGGATGCCAGAAGTCCTGGCCTTGCTCCAGGCCTGTCAGTCCTCACACACTGAGCGTGAAGTGCTCTGGCTCCTGTGTCCTCTGTTCCTCACTCAGCTTCATGCAAGACCAAGCTCTTGAAAAAACGAAAGGCAGCTGGTCCACTCTTGTGCCAGAGTGGGAATGTGAGAAAAGCTGAGCAGGCTCAGACCATGGGTCCACAGAAGCCACTACTCTGTCCCCGGCCATGGCTGGGTTAGAAAAGTGTGTAAAATCAGGAAAAGCCTAAGTGGGACATCTCCAGAATAATCTCCCATCCCCAATGAGCTGCAGCTCAGGGGCTTTGCAGGCAAGAGGTGCTGTCCTTGTGCTTGGCTGCTGTTGGCAGAAATTTCTTTCAAGAATGTATCCAGTTGCTGCTTTTTTACTGTTTTATAAACATAAAACATAATGCCAGGCTCTCAAAACCAGCCAGAGTGGAAGACATTGGAAGCATTCCCATCAAACCCATTTCAAACGTACCCATTGAAGTGTCACACATCACATGCAGGAAAGAAACAGAGAAGGAGCTATTGGAAGGAGAGCTGGTCAAAGCATGGAATCAGTCATAGAATCATAAAATCATTAAGTTTGGAAAAGACCTTCAGGATTATCAACTCCAACCTCTGACTGAATACCATCATACCCACTGAACCATGTCGGGAAGTGGATCACGAAGCAAAGCCAGCAAAGCCAGCACTTCTCAGCACATGACTGACAAATCCTGCCCAACATCCAACCCCTGAGCCCCTGGTTGGGGGTATAATTAGAAGCATTAACAGAATTTTAAGCAGTAGCATGGTGAGGAGGCCCCTTTAGTGGCTGCAGGGTGAGGAGCACGGCCGGGTACTGGGTGCTGCTCCAGTAGCAGCGATGCTGTGGGGACAAAGTGACACCTGTGACTGCTAAATTCACCCTCAGCCCCAGAAACAGGCTGAAGTCACATCTCTCTCTGCTTTTTTCACTCCTCCCAAGCCACACACAGTACTGCCATTTGCTGCATGGAGCAGGGGATTTCACAGCTTTGGGTTTTGTCCCATAAGAGGGACACGTATTTCAAAAAACAACCCAAAAACTTCGTGGCACGTTTGAGTGTTACCAAACCCTCAGGACGTGTGAGAAGGTGGGCTAAGCAATGTTTCTGAACCAAATGTTCAACTTTGAGAGACTATTCCAAGCTGGCTGGCTGCCAGCAGCACAAGCCAATGCACGGAGCAGCCCAGCCCTGAGTGTGCTATTACACATCAGCAACTTACAGAAGGCTAAAAGAAACTAGGATTTCTTCTTTTTTTTTCCAATTTTTGCACAAACTTAAGGACATGAAATCTTCTGCTCTTTTTGGTTTGCACTATTATTTTTCAAGGCCAAATGTGATAGCACTGCACTGAGCGAAACATTTGCTGAACAGCTCATGGGTCAATTATCTGAGGGAAGAACTAAACAGGCCAATGGGACACCAGGTTCTAACCCATTATCCAACATTGTACAGACAGAGTGGGGAAGGAGAGGCTGGAAAGCAGAGCAGGGAAAGGGCCCTGGGAGTCCTGGTGGTGGCCACTTGGCCCTGAGTCAGCAGTGCCCTGGCAGCCAGGAGGGCCAAGCCTGTCCTGGGGGCACCAGGCCCAGCATGGCCAGTCGGGCCAGGGAGGGGCTTGTCCCGCTCTGCTCTGCCCTGGGGGGGCCTCCCCTGCAATATTGGGGCAGTCTGGGGGGGCACAATGGAAGGAAGAGCTGGAGCCATTAGAGAGTGTCCAAAGGAGGCAACGAGGATGGGGAAGGGCCTTGATTTGAAGCCGGGGGAGGACACTGAGGGCACTTGGGGTGTTCAGCTGGAGAAGAGGAGACTGAGGGGAGAGCTCATGGCAGTTCCAGCTCCCTGGGGAGGGGCAGAGGAGGGGCAGGGACTGAGCTCTGCTCTGGGGGGACCAGGGACAGCACCCAGGGAATGGCTGGAGCTGTGTCAGGGCAGGGTCAGGTTGGATCTCAGCAAAAGGTTCTTCCCCCAGAGGGGGGTTGGCACTGACCAGGCTCCCCAGGGCAGTGGGCACAGCCCCAAGGCTGCCAGAGCTCCAGGAGGGTTTGGATGATCCTCTGGGGCACAGGGTGTGACCCTTGGGGATGGTCCTGTGCAGGGCTGAGGGTTGGACTCGCTGATCCTTGTGGGTCCCTTCCAGCTCAGCATATGCTGTGACTCTCTGATTTGGGCACTTCACAAATGGTGCCAAAGAATTTGACACTTGCTATTTACTATTTTAAAGCTGCTGGTGGTACAATTTGCAAAATCTATTTCAAAGTCTATTTCTCCAAGAAATATTTTTGTGATTTAATAAAATTAAAGGAAACTGGGTACAAGTTAAAACACATTGCTGCCTCCGAAATTTTACTGTGCTGTCATGTGGAGGAGAACCAGAAAATGAAAAGTAAAAGTGATCTCAGCTTGATTTCATCTGTGAAAGGGATGCAAGCGAGACGTTTATAGGATGGATGTGTTGCCTCATTTGCTTTTAGGAACCTCTGTCTGTGCCAGCAGCGTAAGGAAGGAGCTCTCCAGTGCACTTCAGGCTTGGCTTCTCCCCAGATAAATCTGGATCCCTTCTTTTCCAGGCTCAGTGATGCCCAACCCTAACTGCCAGGTGCCCCACGCTGTCAGCTGCTCCCCACAGCCCACAGAGGGCTCGGAGTGCCCAGGAAGGGCCCAAAATCCACCAGCACAGAGGCCCAGGGCGCTGCCTGGGCTCGGCCCCGGAGGGTTTGGTGGCCACGGGTGTTGACATGCAGTGGAGCCGCGGGGACGGTGCCAGCAGAGCCGGCGGCTCCTCCCGCCCCCGGGGCCCAGCATTTCACAACTGTGGGAGCTTCATGAAACTTTTTCTCTCCATAATTTAAACCCAGTCATTTTCTATTACAAAATATGTTTCTGTATCTAAAGGGAAGCCCCTTCAGGGGCAAAGACAGAGGAAAAAGCTGTGGAGGCAAAGCACGTGTGATTCCTTGTCTATTCACCATGGAATCCCAGACTGGTTTGGGGTAGAAGGAATCTTAAAACTCATCTCCTTCCACCTCCTGCCAGGGGCAGGGACACCTTCCACCAGCCCAGGTTGCTCCAAGCCCTGTCCAACCTGGCCTTGGATACTTCCAGAGATGGGGCAGCCACAGCTTCTCTGGGCAACCTGGGCCAGGGCCTCACCCCCCTCACAGGGAACAATTTCTTCCCAATGTCCCATCTATCCCTGCCCTCTGGCAGTGGGAAGCCATTCCCCCTTGTCCTGTCCCTCCATCCCTTGCCCCAAGTCTCTCTCCAGCTCCCCTGAAGCCCCTTTAGGCACTGGAAGGGGCTCCAAGGTCTCCCTGGAGCCTTCTCTCCTCCAGGTGAACCCCCCCAGCTGTCCCAGCCTGGCTCCAGAGCAGAGGGGCTCCAGCCCTTGGAGCATCTCTGTGGCCTCCTCTGGACTCACTCCAGCAGCTCCACATCTCATGCTGAGGACCCCAGAGTTGGATGCAGAATTATTCTATGATCCTATGAAAAAAATCCATGTAGTACGAAGCACCCAAACAAGACCAAATCCAAGGTCTGCCGGCACATGCTCCACGTTCCCTTTGGATAAACGCCTTTTCCAAACCCAGAACTCTCTCCAGCACTTTCTGAGCAAAACCAGATCCACAATCATCGGTAGTGGCCTGTGAGGAACACAGATTTATTGTTCCTTGTAGACCTCAAGGTCCTGTGGACCTTCCTGCACGTTCCCAGCATCACCAAATCCTGCAGCAGTGACTGGAGCAGCCCAGGAAAATACAGTCATGTCCAACCCAGGGGATGACAAATAATCAATTCTCCATGAGCAGGAGGGGAATCATTTATTTCACAGTTGCTTCGTACTTGAAGAGAAGTCCTGGCATCACATCTTAACTACACCTTGAATGCTCCTCCGAGACACTGAAGGTGCTCTGGGGGATCATCCAGTGTTACTATAAATATATTAACAAAATAAATGGGGAGCTGCTCCCAACAAGCTCCAATAACATCTCATGCAGTCCATTAGAGACTGCTAAATTCGGGGGAAATCTTGAATTTTCATCAGAGACAGCCAAAAGGTCAGTCTTTCTTACGGGATTTCAGCCATTTGAGTGCCCTTTTGAGCTACAATCTTGAAATTAGGAATAATTCATTCATTACAGTCTGCTGATTACAAGGGGGAGGGGGGAAAAACAGAAATTTGACATTTCTTTCCAGTTCACCAAAAGGTCACTCTACTGATTTACAAAATTTATATGAATTTTAACTCTGAGGCTGTCACATTGGGCACAAAGCATCCAATTTGGAGAAATTAAGGTCACTTAAGGTCTCTAGTTGCATTTATCATTTAGAATGCAAAAAGTTTTCAAAGGCAAAGGCAACACTGAGGGAGCCAATGGCCAAAGTCACTCAAACTGGGGACAGCTGCCAATTTTAACACACCAAAATGCATTTCAATTTAAGAGAACCCAGGCTTTAAGTTTCTTCTTGCCACACATTGCCAGACATCAATTGCCATTGCTTCATGAGACAAATTAAAATTTGGGATTGAACCATCTCCCATGGCAGCTCCAACAGTCCTCAAGTCACACTGAACTCATCTGGACTCACACTGGCACTGGGCACTAAGGTCACCAGCTCCTCTTGCCATCACTAGCCAGGTCAACTCCTGGAAATCCTCCATTCAGAGCTTAAAAACCCCAAGAGATGATGATGATGATGATGATGATGAAGAGAAGGAGGCAGTATGGAACTCATCCCCTTGAGCAGCTGGAGCAGAGGAAGGGATGTTTCAGAACTCACTCAAAGGTCATGGGGAAGAGGGTGGGAGATGTCTCCCAGGAACATGGAAAATATTGCAAAGCTGCAAAGCAGGACCCACCCTGGAAGGCACTGCTGGGGCTCTGCAGCCCTGGAAGGCACTGCTGCAGCTCTCCAGCCCTGGAAGGCACTGCTGCAGCTCTCCAGCTGCCGTGATGGCCCCAACACAAAGCTCAGCTGCCTCATGCGGCCACACAGGACAGAGAAAACAAGCAAAGTTCAAGTGATCCCTCTCAAAAATACTCAACCCAGCGACCCACTTGCTGAGATGGATGAGTCCTGTTTGGTCATTTTGGGGAGATTTACAGCACTACAAAGCCAACCTCATGCAATGAGCCCTATGAAAGGCTTGAACTCCTCCTGTCTCCCAGGGAAGTTTTGATCAGCACCTCTCCATCCCAAGGCATGGTAAGCATCCTCATGTTTGTGAAAAGCAGCAATGATAATGGAGCAATCCTGACACTCATTTTCCTGCCATGATCACCACCCCAGACCCCTTCCCATGTTGGGAGCCATCCTGCCATCCTGGCCAGGGAATGGCTTCCAATTTAGGGATAAAGCTACAGCCAAGGCCCAACCCTCAGCTGGTCTAAACCAGACCCATCCCACCAGCCAAGCGCTGCTGCCCTCAATTCTTTTTTTAATGGAAACTTGACTCCTTTTTTTTTTTAATTTTTTTATAAAGACACACTCATAAAATATTGAATGGAGGTCTGTTCAGGCTGGGGGGGCAGGGGCTGCCCCGGCTGTCGCAGCCCGTCCCTGCAAACAGGACCTGTGTGCGTCGGGCCCTGCTGCTCCACACTGACTTTTTATGCAGCAGGCCTGGCAGCATTTCCTTCTCCAAGCATGAAAAATTAAGGAAACCATCTTGACATCGTGGTAATTTTATGCTCCAGCTCTAACCTCTGCCCATCAAACCTTTGTCCAGTCTCCCTGTGTTTATGCTGTAAGTAGATTTATATTTTCTACCTTGTTAAACATAGAAAGTTGGATTTGACCTCTTTCCCTTCAGAAAAACAGTTCAGTATTTAGTTCTGTCTTAAAAATTGGCCATGGTACAAGATTTTAAAATAAATTGCTACTTTCTAAACTATTTGAAAATACTAGTTCCTCTTTGTATTTCATTTCTTCTGGGAAAAAAAAAATCCAAATCCAATCCACAATCAGACATTTGCCCTTTTTTCTCCTTTTTAATTTAGTAACTTGTGAATTCATGCATTGACCCAGTCGAACAAAGGGCAAAGACTGTTAAATTCCAGAGCCCAGGAGATATTCGGTTACTCATTCAAGGCCTTCAGCAGAGTTTAAAAATAAATAAAAATGAGCCTTAGTGAGGAGGAGTGGCAGATTTGGAAATGACACTTTAAAATTAACAACCAAAAAGGGGAAAAAGGTAAACTGGGAAGAGATCAGCTGCTTGCTGTGCCACGATGGGGAGATGGAGAGTGGGTTGGAACTCATTAGCCCAATTACATAATAGATTGTTTCGGCCAAATTCAAAGGCAATAAAAGCAGCGAGAGAAACGAACATTTGGTACCAGCGAAGATGGAGGAGGTGGGGGAAAGGAGAACAAGAAAAGGCGTTTTATGAATTTATTTGTGAGGCTTCTTTCAAAGGTTCCACTTGGGCAGGGAAGCACCGAGCAGAGCAGAAATTTGGGAAACAACTGAACTATGGCTGGGGGTGCCCAAAGGCGCCGGGGCAGAGGTGGCCTCAGTGGGCACAGCGGGGCCCAGGGCTGCCAAGGGAGCACTGGCACAACAACCAAGGAAAACAAACAGAACTCGAAATTTCCCTGCCTTCCCTTCCTCCTGTCCCTGAAAAATCACATTTCATTGAATTCAAAAGCATTCTGAAATTCTACTAGTTTAGGAAAGATTGAATAAGCATGTAATTAAATTAATTACAGAATCACTGCTCTGCATCCTACTGCAGGAATAGCAGTGAATCAAGTAAATGGATTCAAAATCACTTCCTAAATGCTTTCCAGTCAAATAAAACTTCAAGTGCAGTTTCAAACCACTCACAGCAGAGTCCAGAACACCCAGCCTTTCCAGCAGTTTCCTCACCCACACAGGGACATGGTCTTGAAGTGCATGACCTGATCTGGGGAGTTTCTATTTCTAAAGAAACAGCAGCCACTTGGACTGGATGCCTCTTCTCCCTGCCTACATCCCCTATCCCATTCACCACCATCCAGCTGCTACCTGAGCCAGTTCCTCTGGACAGCCACCTCAGAATCAGACAGGTTGGAAAAGATGTCTAAGATCATCAAGTCCAACCTTTGACCAGTCTCCTACTTGTCAACTAGACCAACTTCTTTTTCCAGCTTCTCATTAATCACCCCTCAGTGCAAGGAGATGGGAAAAATGCCTCTGTGAGCTCATGCGGAAGGATGCATTGTAAAGCACCTGCACAAATTGAGGATGGGAGCCTGCTTCCCTGGTTCCCATCAGGAAAGGTGCCACCAGCATTCCACCCAGCTCCATGGCCACTGCCAGCAGCCCTTGGCCTGCCCTGGCACCAGCAGGACCAGAGCTGAGACTCTGAGGTCTTAAAGGAGGGTTGTATGTGGTCCCACAAGGTGAGCTGCGTTCCCAGCTGGGGCAAGATGTGCAGTCCTGGTCAACAGGAGAGAATCATCCCCTTTCCTGGCAACGTCTAAGATCCAAAGAGCCCGAGACCTTCTAAGATCTGGGAGCCCATCTAACATCTGAAGACCTAAGATCTCCACCGTGGGAGAGCAGAAAAGTGCAATCAGAGGTGGATTAGCTACAAATGGCACAAGCTACATCCCAGCCTTGGCAAACAGGAGACCAACAAGCAGCTTCAGAGCCATGGCAGCTCTGGGAGCAGGCACGGGCATCTGCTCTTCCAGGAAAACAGGAACAGCCTCGTGCTGCCTCCCCCACACAGCTGGGGGCAAGGCTGCCTCTGTTAATGCTTAATGGGAAGGCAGGTTCACGTGCCACCCCCTCCACCAGCACGGCCGGGCAGCTGCAGCTCTGGCTGTGGTGGGACCATCCCGGCGCACACACAGGGATGCACCGGGGCTCACTCACTGCCTCCTCCTACAGCTCAGTGCCCAGCAGAAGGCCCGGGAAGAGTTCCATGGGTTTCTGAGGGAAGCAGTTTGGTGACCTGGTGGGAGCTCTCTCCTTTGGACACTGACTCCAATTTCACGTGGGAGAAGCCGGCAGCTCCCGCTGCGCTGACACCGACCGTGCCAGCTCGGCCCCGCGGGGCTGCACCGGGACACGGGCAGTGTGTCCCCCTCCAGCACTGCCTCCCAAGGTCCTCCAGGCACAGACAGGCAGAGGGGGGACTGTCCCACTGAGGCCCCAGCACGGCCACAGCAGTACTTGGCTGCTCCAAGTGCAACTGCTGAGAGCGGCAACCAAACATAGCCACTGACCTGGGTGACTTTGCTCAAATTAATGAAGGAAGCTCCTCCATCAGCAGTGCTGCTTCCACAATGGCATCCAGCCACTCTCCATGTGTGCTAGCTCTAGCTAGCAGGGAAGGCAGCAGCCAAGGGCAGCTTGTACTCCCTACCTTTTGTGAGATGCTGCCTCAAAACCCACTCAAGAGGTGCCAAAGATGGGGAGAGCCAAACAGGGAACACCTGCCGGGCTCCACCCCCAGGGAACGGGTGCTTGGGCAGCAGGACACCAACACCACCTCTGTCTGCCCAAAGAGAAACACTCATTACAAAATCCAAATAAGAACTCCAGGACCCACATTGTTGGCAAGGGTCTATTTGTGCACAGAAATCTCACCAAGTTCCCCCAGGTGTGGACCCCACCTGATGTGATCACACATGATCCTCATCTTCAAGCACAGCAAACCACCAAGTTACAGCACAGCAACCAGCTGTGAAGGCCAACTAGAGGTTGTTGGCCTAGGCAGGGTTGAGCAGGAACAAAGATATGGGCAGGGGGTTTCTCTACTCTCCTGGGACTGCAGGAAAAGCTTATTTTGTCCCCCTAAAAAACATTTTAGCTGATAAAGCACCTGCCAGCATGTGCAGCCATGTGTGCTGCCTGATCAACAAGAGATGGTCATGATCAGCCCAGAAGACACCAAGAGCTCAGCCCTTCCCTCAGCCCAGACCCAGCTGCAGTGGCAGCAGGGCCTCCAGCACTGACCCGGGACACAGCACTGACCCGGGACAGGTAAGTTGGTTCCCTCCCAGCTGGCAGTGACAGGAGGCACCCAGTGGGTCCCGAGCACCCCCCGTGGCCCCGACACTGTGGATGGAGATGGTGCTGCTGATGACTTCAGCCCCTTAAAGGCATTTCTAATTACTACATTAAAAGGTGTGAAATGCTTCCTTCCCATGCAGACTTGGCCACCTTCAGGGGCTGGAAGCCAAACTTCTCCTTGGCATGACTAAACCAGGCTCCAAACCACCACATGAAGTGATGGTCTGGGTCTCTCTGGGGCTTATGTTCCCCTGGCTCAACCCTTCTCTGCCCCCTCACACCCACATGCATTAATTAACCACATCTGCCCATGAAAATACCATCAAAGATCTTCACAACACTGCTGAGTTTCAGAGTGAACTGGATAAACTGAGCAGTTAGAACCTGCCAAGACCAGATGGGACTGAACAAAACCTCTCAGAGAAAGCAAAGATGAAATGGGTGAGGATCCCCTGGCTGACCACACTGATGAGGGGATAGGAGGTGCAACCCCACCCAGGGACCTTCACACAAGTGGAGATGAGGGGCACTGAGGATCACCAGTGGGAGAACAAGCAGAAACCACTAAAATCCAGTAAACTGCCCAAATCAAAGAGAATTACCAAAAAAATCCCCAGCAAATCTATGTTAGGAAAGGGTCAAATTTGATCTCAGTTAGCCTTTGTGTGCAAGGAAAATATCAGCTCAGTGCAAGTTACCAGCCACAGAGGAAAGGAGAAGGTAAGGAATTGTTTAAAAAGGCAAAGTAAGAAGAACCCACAATTGTGCCAAATGTACACAGCCCTACCACAGCCTGCAGGTTTGACCATCCTGTCTCAAAACTAGACTAGCTCTGGGGAAGGCAGCGAGCAAGACAATCAGCAGCAGAGCTAAAACGAATGTACACCTTCCAGCTAAGAGGAAGGAATTGGGAAAGGAGATGGGACCCCTGAAATGGGTGAAATATGTTTAAATTCCTCCTCCAGCACTGCAGGTGTGAGCATGGGAGAGCATGGGAGGGTTGGGGCTCACAGCACTCTCCCCTCTAGCCTGGACACCACCAAGATGATTTGATGGAAGTCCAACCTTCAAAGGCTGGACTTGATGATCTTGCAGGTCTGTTCCAACCTTACTGATTCTGTGATTCTAAGATGGCACAGATATGAGCCTGTGGACATGGTGATGCGCACAGCAGCCTCCTGCCAAGGTGGGGAAGGGCAGAACCCATGGCAGCACCAGCACTGTGGTGCCAGCACACAGCCCGGGGCACAGCCACAGTTCCTCACTGGTAGCACGAAGCTGAGGGTATTTGGTGTGTTCAGCTGGAGAAGAAGAGACTGAGGGGAGAGCTCATGGCAGTTCCAGCTTCCTGGGGAGGGGCAGAGGAGGGGCAGGCCCTGAGCTCTGCTCTGGGGGGACCAGGGACAGCACCCAGGGAATGGTCTGGAGCTGTGTCAGGGCAGGGTCAGGTTGGATCTCAGGAAAAGGTTCTTCCCCCAGAGGGTGGTTGGCACTGACCAGGCTCCCCAGGGCAGTGGGCACAGCCCCAAGGCTGCCAGAGCTCCAGGAGGGTTTAGATGATCCTCTGGGGCACAGGGTGTGACCCTTGGGGATGGGCCTGTGCAGGGCTGAGGGTTGGACTCGCTGATCCTTGTGGGTCCCTTCCAACTCAGCACATTCTGTGATTCTGTTTCACCTGGAGACAGGGGCAGTACTTTGGTATTTTGTACCACTTGGTCCCATTACAGCTCGCTGGGGAATGTCCTTAGAGTTGGAGGGAAAGGAAGCAGGGGATGAATTATGGGTTGTTTGACCTCGGGAACGGAAATCCATCGAGTTTCGCTACTTCATCACCGCCAACCACAGTGCCAAGACTTCTGCTGGGACTGGTGCAGAGGCAGGGGAGCACATGGGGATGGTATTTCAGGCAGAAGCTTTGAGGATCTGTTACTTGGGAAATGGGATACAGAAGTTTAAAATGTTTTTTCTTAAATAAGCAGATTATTTTACTTGTAAAAACCACCATTTTTTTACACAGTAGCACTTTCAAACACTAATATCTATGTCCCCATTTTTCAGTTGAGCTCAAAAGAATCCCAGTAACAGGGTATCTTCATGTAAATTTAAATGTTGATAAACCATCAGACTAAGGTATCCTACACTTGGGGTAGCCACAAGTAGCTCTGGCAACCAATATTTTATGAGGAAAGAAAACCTTTAAAGAAGAGTGTGCCTTATTTCAAAATTAGAGGGCAAAAGGTCCTTTACCTCCATTTCCAGCTCAGGGACCAGCAGGCCCCATCCTCATGGCACAGGGAAAGGGTCAGGCAGACAGGGACTCTGCAGGCCAGGCTAAGGAACCTGCTGTAGTGAATCCTCACTGTAACAGAGACACTCTGCTGGTTCATTCACATCCATCCCCACAGTATCACCAGCAAACACAGCACAGTTTGCTCAGAAATGAGTTTGGTCCCTGGTGAAATTAGGTGCTGCCTTCCCTTGTCCCTCTCCTGATAAAGAAGTTTCTCATAAAGAAGAACAGGAATCACAGGGAAGCTGCAGATTCACCCAATTCTGGGATCTTACCCTTTCTCCTGAGGTGTGATACCCACCAAAAGCACGTTCCAGCACACCAGCCTCCTCCCAAGCTGGGAACAGAAAGCTGCTGTCATCTCATTTCTTGTTACCAACTGCAGCTCTATCTTTGCAAATTTGGGAAGAAATGGAGCATCAGAGCTGGAGCTGCCCAGAGCACCCCTCGTTCCAGTGCCTTGGGAGAGGACAGCTCAGATCACAGGACATGAAGGAACCCCTCAAACCATGGGCTCCAGATTAGTGGGCAGGGGGACAGGGCTGCTGGGGTCCCCTGCAGAGATGGGCTGCCCAACACAAGCACCCCTCTGACCCCACAGCCAACAGCTCTGCTCTGTGTGAGCCAAACTGGCTGAAGGAACCAGTGCAAGAACCGCCTCTGCAGGGGAGCACACTCCCTCAAAGGCAATGCTCAAAGGGGGCAGCAGGGCTGCAGGATTCCTGGAGTGGGCAGAGGGCTGGAAAGGGGTTTCCATGTGTTTTCTCAGGAGTTTTCTAGGACTGTCCTGGAGCTCAGGGTAAGGCCTGGCACATCAGTGATTGCAGGGAGCAGGAAGATAGGACACAAATATTTTTATATAGCACGTGCTAAAACAAAATTCCCCAGATGACTTCATCCTAAGAGGAAAGTCCACCTGCCATTCACTGAAGAGTTGGACTAGATGATCCTTGTGGGTCCCAGTTTCCATGGTAAAAATTCAGTGGAGGCCTGGCAGCAGTTGGACGGGCAACTGTACTGCCTGGAGGTGGTTCTGTCCCAGGATTCTGTGCCCCAAGGGGAACTTGCATGGGGTCTAGTCCAAGCCTGGTGGAGGTAGAGCATGGCAGGGGGGACGTGGTACTACTCCAGGGCTCAGAAACTCAGGTCCTGCCCATGTCCATGGCTCTGGCAACCCTGGGAACAGTTTATTCTTCAACTATTTGTAACCAGCCTGGAAATTGTGACTCTACGGTGCTCACTCAAGAGAGCTGACCTCAGCCAGCAATGCTGAGGAGCTGATGAACACATGCCAAGGACCCACCGCTATCAAACCACGCCAGAGAACAGTGTCAGACCCCGATGTGGTGACACAGAGGGATGACAACTCCAGATTTGGTGCTGAGCTTGAATCATGCTGTGCCTTAAAGCACGTGGGGAAACGGAGCTGAGCCTGAACAGGGCTGACAGAGCTTCTCCCTTCACATCTGCACCACTGCTGAACTTCAGTGCTCTATTTTTAATGCCACAATCCTCATCCCCTTACATCACAACAGAGGTGAGCCCTGGAGTGGCTGAAGTGGTCTGATGGTACAGCATGCTGCCTTCCTCCTCACACCCATCTCCTCCTCTCCCTGGGCCTGCTCCCACTCACTGCTTCTCTCCATAAGTCAGTTTACTCACCAACCTGGCACAAAGCCCTGCTGCCTTTTTTTTTTTTTTTAATGTGCTTTTCTGAGGTTAGGGAGATAAATCAGGTCCCAGAAGGCTCCAGCAAACACTGGTCCATGAGATCAGCAGCTGAAGACCACGGACAGAAGGCAGAGGACCATCACCTCCACTTTTGGCAACAACGTGCTCTTGGCCGGGCTCCCTTCCTCATCTTGCAGGCTCTGCTTGCCACCCACTCCCCTTTTCCAGGGGATGACTCGCAGTGCCGTTAACATCCAACAAACGAGGGCTGAGGGACTTCACACCTCCAGTTATTCAGCAACGCCGCCGGCAAACTTGAGACTGTAACGTGCTGCTCTGCCTTCAGACTGCACTCGGAAAATCCTCCTCATAAAAAGCACACAGCTATTTTTAAAGGAAATCCTGGATGCTTCTGAACATGAAGGCAGCACAGGCAGCCACAAAGGTACGTCAGGCCAGCGAGTCCATGGGCTGGATCTGGTGGTGTGACACCACAGCCCTGCAGCGCTCCAGCAGCGGCGGCCAAGGGGGAACGAGGCTGCAGGGCTGGCCAAAGCCACGGGCCTGCCTGTGGATGCCAAAAGACACAAGAGCATAGCCAGGAGCTTGGCAGGAGGATCTCCAGGGGACTCATCAGCTGTTGGTGGAGGTCAGAACTCACCAAGGCAGCACAGCACAGCGCTGACGGTGCTGCGACACCGCGCACGTCACACCGAGCAACGCACGGGAGCGTTGGTGGTTGGTCTTGCACTTGTTGATGTGAACAGGTCAACCAGTGAAAGCTCACTGGAGTGAGAATTTTACTGAAAACTACATTACCCAGCCTTTAAAGGCTCCCAACAATCCTTTCATGGAAGAACTAGTGAAGAAAAAGGATTAATTTCTAAAAGTTGAAAGAACAGAATTTCTTATTTTTAGGATTAACATTTCACTACAAATCCTGCAACTGGGACAGATCAAAAACAGCAAGACCACAAACTAAATTTGAAAGACAGGACTGCTGGAAATCTCTCACAAACAAAACAGAGGAGAAGTGACAGAAAAATCCATGGAGGGCACCACAGGGAACATCTTGGTCTCAACCACCATGACCAGTCCTGCGGGCAGAAGGTCTGTGCAACTCCCTCTCTGCCAGGACCTGAGCTCCAGGGACACGTTTGCCCAGAGCAAGGGCTCCTGGGTGCCATGAATCCCAAGGCAATGTCCTGCATCCCAAGATGCTGTTGTTGCAGCCATCCCACCTGCCATGATCCCAAATGCACGTAAGTGACTCCTTTCAGCCATCTCCTTCCTTCCACCTTCACTGACATTTTGGCTGGTGGGAAGGATGCACCCAACCAGTGTGTGGAGGAGGGAGAAGAGGCATCAGCACTGCAGAGATTTCATTTTACATTATTTTTGAACATCAAGCAAATTGCTCAGTTCCACCGACAAGGCTGACCCCAAAAATATTAATTATATCCCCAGGTGTTTAGCAGAATTGCATATCTGTCTCACTTGGAGTTTTCACCTTGAGTTTTCTTGCACCTCCACCTTGAACAATATCCCAGAGATCTCTCACACCACGGCAGTGCTGTTCTTCCTGACAGAGCCCTTGAGCATCCTTCAACCTTTTGGAGAACACAAACAGACTGTGATTTCCCACCTCTTCCTTTGCTTCATATCACTGGCCCAACTTCCAGCGCTGAAATACCACTCAGACTACTAAGTGTCAGCCCACCTTGTTATTGTCACTGGCAGCAACTGCAGACACTTAAACAGCAGAAAGGTCCTGCCAGCTCACGGAAATCCACCCTCTGTCTGAACACACCGGTGGGATCTTACCCCAAAGAGCAAGGAGCTGGAGCTTTAGGGTGATTGAAGCCTTAACAAAATGGCCCCCAGAGCTGAGTCTCTGCATGGTCTGAGAAAGGTGCTCATGGCAAATCTGCACATGGAAAGGGACACTCGTCCTCCACTGACCTGCCAACATGCCCTGCCAAACCCAAACCTCAAGCCAGTGGCCAGACTGCACCAACACAGCTCATGGCTACAGTGCCACATGGACAGGTTTGGGCTACTGTGAGACACAGGGTCTGCACATCTCACCTGATGGTGAACAGAGGGTGCCCCTTCCCAGCACATTTCTGGCATCATAATTCCACAGCAAATACTAAGGATGCCCTTCCCAGGAGGCTACAGAAACAGGGAAAGCTCTCACAGAGTGTAGACAACAGACTTAATCTCCTTTTGAAGCTTTCTACCGCAATTATCTTCTTCCACAAAGAGGAACAAAGGCAGGTCACAACATCTGATACTTTCTCTAGGCTTTGTTCACATTTTTCATTTTCCATGTAACAGAGCAGAAGGGTTGATATGAGAGTCCAGCACTGCTGCACAACCAGGACAAGCTATACAACAATATCTGCCATTTCTTCCCCACAGGGTGACTTCTGCACTCTAGAACCACGTCACCTCTTCTGGCTTGCTCTGGTTCCTGAATCAGGTGAAAACCATCACCTCCTGGTCACTCTTTTAGAGGACACCATCTGATGACCAACACAGTCTGAGAGCTGTGGCAGTCAGCCTTGGGGTGGAGACAGCATGGCCAGGCAACCCCAGTGTCCCTGCTGGCAAACAAAGAATTTGAGACCAGATCTGCCAAAAGGTCAAGTTTTCGCTACCCACAGGACGTATTTCTGATGTTCCTCCAACACAACCTAGGTCTGACAAGCTACATAAGACATCAGGACTTGAGGTTGAGTCCTTCCATGCCCTCCCACACCTGAACACTCCCCACAAGGTCCCCCTTCCTCCATCCAGGCAGGTACCGATCTGAGTTTGTACCACACGAACACATTGGAGAAGCTGGAACAAGAGCAGGTCCTGTGGTGCAGACACACAGAGTGTGTTCACTCTCCTCCCCAGAGTGGGCTGTGATCTGAGAGCAGCAGCAGTGCCAGCTCCAGAATGAGCATAGCCTGGTGTGGGGACCATATCTCATAGCAAACCCTGCCCTCCATCAGGATCTCCTGCTTTCAAGTCCTCTTTACCTGGGCTGATGGCTCCAGGACTCCATAGCCCTCCTTTTCTTCCACAGTAAAACATGCAACTTCCTTTGCCACCAATTACATCTGCTGAAGTACAAAAGCTTTTCCTCAAGATCTACATTACTTTTGCACCAATATATCCCACATATTGGTTTCTGACTTTAATTTAACTTTTCTCCCCTTGAATCAAATTACCATTTTCCTCTGATCATAATTTGGTTGGATGAAATATAAAGTTGGAGGATATCAGATTTGAGGAGAAGAGGAAAGCAGAGCACAACAACAGAGCCATGGCACGTTCTTGTCTTGCTTTGTTTCCCATTCAGCCCCACAGACACCGTGCTCTCATTAGCACTTAATGCAGGTGAAAATAAAGGGGTTTAATATTAAAACAGCATGGGCACGTGGAAAACATCCACCCCAGACCTGTTGGAACTTGCCCAATATCTCTACCAAGCTCTTTCTCTATACAGGGAGCTTTTTCACTGCTAAGACTGTAAGTCCTTATCTGGGCTAATAACATTCAATATGAAACCTCTCAAATCCCATTTGAAAACTTAAGCATTCAATACTTAGGACATTTCTCCACTCTCTTAGAAATACCATCTTAAGGAATACCATCCTGCTGCCATCACAAAACAGGGTAACTACTTATCTGCTGGTTCCACCAGAGCCCCAGGGTGGGAATCCAGGGACTGCCGCTCTCCCACCCCACCTGGTTTATGTCAAGGAAGGATCCTGCTACTTCACTGCCTGCAAAGAAAGGAAAGGTTGTGCAAGGGAATGACAACCAGGAGTCCACGGGCCTCTCTGGGACAAGGGCACTGAGCTTGGTCTGTGCCAGGAGCAGCATCAACACTGGGCACAGCTGGACACCTCATTCAAGCAGATGGAGCTGGCAAGCCCCAGCTAAACACACACGCAAGGCCGTGGGTCTGAAATGCTCTGCGTAACTGGTGCAATGTTTGAAGGGACAAGTCCTAATCCATGAACAATAGCTCTGGTCACATTCCCGACCGGGCGAATTCCAGCCTCCAGTCAAGATGTGACACCAGGCATCCGGCGCTCGCTGACATGGAAACTCGGTTCATTGGCGAGGCACTGCCCGTGCAACCACAGCACCCCGGGAGTATCCCTGGGCTGCAGCTGCTGCAAATGCTGCTCACTTCCTCCCAAACTTGTTGAAATTCAGACTATAGTGGCAGCTGGGTGAAAAGTAGGAAGTCAGACTCCAGAAGTGTCTGTGACCAGACAGTGATGAGGCACGTTGGTGGAACCAAGAGGAAGTGTCCACCATTGGGACAGTCTCCCTGCCTCAGGCTGTGACAACTTATCTAGTGTGGGAACACATGGAATCCATCCTCATAAACACAAAACACAGAACAAAACAAGATCTTCTGGCATTGCTGATCCTACTCTCCAAACCAGGGTAAGCCGGCGATGAGGAGCCCACAGAGCCCTCTGCCCCTGCATTGGCCACCAGAAGGATCCCCAAGTTTCTCAGCCTGTTAAAGTCAAGTCATTTTTCTGAAGGAAACATTAACCACAGTAGGATATCAAGATACAAGACTGCTTTTAATTACATGTACAAAGGAGTCCGTAACACTCCAGCTCTCTGCAAGGGCAGCTTGCTGAGAAAAGCAACTCTGATCAAAGCTAGAAAATCTAAATCGGGTGAGATTCCCAAGAAACTGAATAAATTGTCCCCAGGTTTTTATGCACAAGACTCAAGAACTTCCAGCCAGAATGTGTCTCAGTTGTGGCATTACCTTTCCTTCTGATTTACATGCCTGTTGAACTTAGAGAGGGAGGGATTTGTCCCTCTGTACTCGGCACTGGTGAGGCAGCAGCTTGAGTGCTGCGTGCAGGTCTGGGCCCCTCACTGCAAGAGAGACTTTGAGGGGCTGGAGTGTGTCCAGAGAAAGGCAATGGAGCTGGGAAGGGTCTGGAGCACAGGTATGAAGAGGAGCAGCTGAGGGAGCTGGGGGGGCTCAGCCTGGAGAAAAGGAGGCTCAGGGGGGACCTTCTGGCTCTGCAACCCCCTGACAGGAGGGGGGAGCTGGGGGGGGTCGGGCTTTGCTCCCAGGGAACAAGGGACAGGACAAGAGGAAACGGCTGTGGGCTGCACCAGTGGAAGTTCAGGTTGGACATGAGGAGGAATTTCATCACTGAAAAGGCTGCCAGGCACTGGCAGAGGCTGCCCAGGGAGGTGGTGGAGTCCCCATCCCTGCAGGTATCCAAGGAATGACTGGACATGGCAGTCAGTGCTCTGGGCTGGTTGACAAGGTGGGGATCAGGCACAGATTGGACTCAATCATCTTAGAGGTCTTCTCTAACCTCAGTGATTCTGTGATCCTGTGATTTTGGAGCTGAAGCATACAAAAAACACACCTCCACAAAAAGAGTCATTTTTATCAGGAATGTCCATTCCAGATGACACACTTTGTGTTTCGGTGCAAAATATCTCTATGTACACCCTCACACAGTGTATTACATATAAATATATGCATATATAACACACACACATGTGTATATACCTGCACCTCAGTCATGCATGAAGGTCACCAGAAAAAGCTCCAGGCCTGGTGTGGCATGAGGTCACCTCCACACTTAGCAGGTGAGTGCAGCAACAAGGCATTTTTGCTGTGCAACACCAAGACTTCAAGCTTCCTGGCAACCTCTTAGTTTCGAAGCAGAGCTGCACAAAATGAACGTGCCCGGGTGTTTTGCAGCTCCCTTTGCTGACCATGGAGCTCCCACACATGACACAAGCTGGGTCCTGGATGCAGGTGTGCTGAGCACTCACCAGAGGTGTAAAACCCCAGCCAGGGGCATTCAAAAGCTCATTTACAAACACACTATTCCCAGATCTCCTGCCTCCAATCCCCAGCATCATCTTCAGTGGACAAGTTTCTTCTGCTCTGAATATATCTAAAGAATCCTTTGAAGTCAAAATATTCTTAGCAATTAGATCTTCTCTATTTCTTTTTGCCTTCCTAATTATCCTTTTAACTGCCTTCTGCTTATTTTAATAGATCTTCCTATCCTACTCCTTACCAGACTGTTTATACTTTTTAAAAGCCTACTGCTTACTGCTCCTAATACTGTTTACATCTTCACTCAGCCACCTCAGCTCAGTTGCTGCTTTTTTTGCCTGATTTCAGAGTTAACCAGGGGAAATCTCCTCTCTGATCTCTGCAGTAGTTTGTAAATATCTCCCATTTGGTCTACAATAGGTTTTCTACAATAGGATCCCTTTTCTACAACAGGTTTCCTCTTGGGAGAGGGAATGAAGCCTCCTGTAGACGAAGCACTGAGAAAACCCATATTCTTATGTATTGCTCTAAGCACTCCTCTCTCTGCTGCTTTGCCTATTGCTTTTGCATTAGGAATATTAAGCAGATTATTTAATGACTGTGTCCCATGTGTTCCCTAACTACCTTATTCATTATCATTTGCTGCCTGAAAAAGTAAACAAATAGCCTTTTGTGCTCAATGTTACAGGAGATTACCTATGAATTTCATTAGTTATATCTCTTCTAGGGGAAAAAAAACCACTTGCAAGTACTTCGGTTTCATGCTGGGGGGTGTGTGAACATGTGTGATGGTCCAATGTTGGCAGAAGAGGGTTTGGAGCATCCCACATGGTTTGGAAGTGAGAATAATTTAGGGACCATTCAGCAGGAGCTAGGGAGTATATTAAAGGGAAACTCACTCAATATTTCCTCTGTTCCTTATAATCCTTCCCCAGCCATCTGCTGCCGGACACTGGGAAACAGGATACCAAGGGAGAGACAGAAAGCACAATCTTTTGTTGAAGCCACAGAATAGCCATTCTTTGCACCATAACAGCACCTCTCCCCTGGTTAACGGCTCAGCTCTGCCAGAAAACTCTCCAACACATATTCCAGAGATGCAGAGAACAAGCAGCAGCACCAAGATATGCCACATTCACAGCTTTCCCTGGCAGTGTGTTTTAATCTGCCCTAATCTGCCCCGCTGGTCAAAATTTCCACTCCTACTCTGAAAAATATTTCTGCGTCTTCATTTTGTCATCTGAGTGTTTGGATCCAGCTTCCAGGTATTGTTTCTTGCTATGCAGTTTGCTAAACTGAAGGGCTCTGCTACCTGCTTTTTTAGTCTTTTTTTTAAAGCCCGTGGAGAAGTGCCTCTGTGAAGATAAAAATCTACAAGAGAGATTTTTTTTTTCCAGACTCCTACTGGCAGAGAGAGTTTCCCAAAATATGGTGCACGTCCACAAATGTTTAAGAGTAAATCCCAATGAGTATTTCCTTTGAGTCCTCAAGTTGCTTCACTCCACTCATCTGGTCTGTGTCTTCCCCAACTTTTCAACATCTCTTAAAAAAATGTGGGAACAGCAAATGAGGGCAGTGTATTAAAGCACAGGCAAAAGAAGAGCTGTTCTCACACAGCTCTCTCTGCACAGCCATGGTTTGCATCCCCTCCCTCCCACAGACTCAGGGTCACTGCTCAGGCTGCAGCATTTGCCCCTTTCCCACCCCACAGCCTGGTTTGGCATCTCTGCTCCCCTCTGGTCTCCCCATCCCAAAGTACTCCCCAGATGCACAAATCCCATGATTCATATCAAACCAAGCTCACCCAGTGGAGATTAACCCATAGTCCAAATCCCTCCGAGCAGCTGCAGTTCTTCCCTCCTTCCCACCAAATCAACCAGCACAACCATCACCCCCAGCACGGGGGCTGGACCCCACAGGGACGTTGACAATGCCTATGGTCATCCAAGACCCCATTCCCAACCTGTTTCACACCAGCTTGATGCTACCAGAGGGTGTTTTGGGGCACGACACCAAACCAGACATTTTGCCAGCTTGGGAAATGACCCCTCCTCCACCACTTCTGCTGAAGAACAAATCCAGCCTGACACTGCCGTCGCCCCCTCCCCTGCGCTCTCATCCCGAGGCTGGCCAGGCTAAGGCAGTACAACAGCAGCATTCACCACATTCTCTGGAATATTCTCTACTTTATTCAAATCTTACAGGAGAAAAAAAAAGGTGGAAATGCAATGGGCAGACCTGGCAGGAGCCCCCGGGGAACATCACCCACGTGGACCAGCTGGACACCCCCAGCTCAGCAAACACTGGCCTGGCAGCTCTCGTGCACATGGGCTGGAAGTGGATCATACTCCTCCTTACAAATAGGGAACAGCAATATTTATTAAACATGTCGAGTTTTTCTGCTTTATTATGCATTTTACCTCTCCTCAGTCGTGATAAGTCTACACAAACCATTATTAGAATTTCTTTTGTTCCTAATACAAATACTTTCTTACTGTTCCTTGCACTGACAGTCACAGATTTTTTTTTTCCCTTGTGTTTTTAACTTCCTTTATCAATTTTCTGCACTTGATAACTTCTAACTCAAGGATAACTGTCATCTCTTCCTTTTATTATTCCTTTTTTTTCCTTTTATGCCTTTTTAATTCTCACTAGCATGGCAATGCCCAGCTCAGGCAGGAGCTCAGCCTGCTCGCGTGGGAGGGAAGGCAGGAGAGGGGGGCTCAGGGTCCTGCATCCTACTTGGAGACCAATTTTAAGCCCAGACTATGGTTCCCACTTTATGGCAGAGACCATCCCTTGCTAAAAAGCACCTGAAAACGACACAGAGGACAACAGAGCCTGGAAAAGTAAAACTCGGGACCCACGTGGTGCCTTTCTGTGAAATCCCACCAGGCCACACCTGTAACCAGGCACCATCAGAGCCAAAATGAAAACAGATGCCAACACATAAAAGCCTATTTAAACTAAAGCCTGAGAAAATCAAACAAGGGTAGAGGAACATCCAGGTTAAGTGAAGCATTTTCTATTGATGAGGTCATAAATGTACTGTATCTCTGAAAAACTTCCTAAAATTTCAGGTAGCAATCAAAAGACTCAATGCATTACAGTCCAGATCCGAACTATATTGGAATGATGGAGTTGTGCTGACAGAGAAGCAAAGGGTAATAAATTAAACATGATTATTGTGTCAGTAGGATCAGAGAACCTTTATGGACTGGAAGCCCATCAGAGAAAGTCAGAGCACAGCTACAGCATCAGGGAGCACAGGAGGATGCTCAAAATACCAAGGAATACCAGAGGCTGCAGGTCTCTGCCAAGGCAGGAAACACATTTTCAGTCACAGGAGAATTCAGTAAATCCCACAGAGACCTGCAAATGTGAAAGCAAGTTCAATGTAGAAGTGATGCCTGAGGTGCCACAGAGGAGTTCTCTCCCCTCACTGTGTCCTCAGCCAAGGCATGTTGGGGAACCACAGAATCCCAGACTGGTTTGGGTTGGAAAGGACCTTAAAGATCATCCCATCCCACCCCCTGCCATGGGCAGGGACACCTTCCACTAGCCCAGGGTGCTCCAAGCCCCATCCAACCTGGCCTTCGACACTCCCAGGGATCCAGGGGCGGCCACAGCTTCTCTGGGCAACCTGTGCCAGGGCCTCCTCACCCTTATAGCCAAGAATTCCTTCCCAACATCCCATCTAGCCCTGCTCTCTGGCAGTGGGAAGCCATTGCCCCTTGTCCTGGCACTCCAGACTCTTGTAAATAGTCTCTCTCCATCTTTCTTGCAGGCTCCCTTTAGGTACTGGAAGGGGGTCACCCTGAAGCCTTCTCTTTTCCACGCTGAACAAACCCAATTCTCTCAGCTCTTCCTCGAAGGAGGAACCATTCTATGATTCCATAAATGGGAAAATTTGTTAAAGAGTGTTAAAGGAGCAAGTGAAAGCCTTGCAGGTGAGATGGTGAAGTTGAAAAACCCCACCAAAGGGGTTTTTTAAATATATAAGCACAGTTTAACAGCATTGTGAAAAAGGCCATTAGAAACATAACAACACCCTCAGAAAGAAATCAAAATTATGAGAATGTAAAATCAAGGAAGATACACTTAGAGCTGTAAAAAAGCCAATCCAGAAAAAGATTTTGGGAAACAGGTCACTGGAGGAATGAAATTTAATTTAAAAAAAATAATAAACACAGAAGCACCAGAAGTCTGCCAGATTCTGGTATAAATAAAGCACTAAAGAAAGATAAAACTACAGGATAAAATTCAACTTCTTTGCACCAGTGCTAACTTGTGACAGGGCTCAGCAGTTCCTCTCCTGGACTCTTCCTTCACCAGGAACGAGCTGAGCATCCATCTCAAACTGTGTGGTCACCAGAAAAAAGCTGCAGCCCTGACTAGCAAAATTATTAGCAAAAAAATAAAAATCTACAGTGCCAAACAATATTTATCCCAAAGTCTGAAAGGCATTAAGCTATTAAATCACCTGGGAACCCCAAAAATCACTGCTATCCACCTCGTGCTTATGGACCAGTGAGCAAGGAACGTGACCCCACTGTTTTAGAAGAACTTCAAGGAACCACAGAACTTCATTTTTGTAGCAGAAAAATTCCTATAAATAGTAATTAAAAAATATAACTAAAAATCAGTGCTCACACAAACAAAAGAGGAACACCAGAGTCAACAGGGTTTCTGCAGAGAGTCCTAAGTCACTAAGCTATGGGGACTGTTGGCAAGAGTGAATGTGGAGGTAGAACAGGGTGAGCCTGATCTCTTCTCTGTGGTGACCAGGGACAGGACCTGAGGGAATGGTTTCAAATTGTGACAGGGGAGGTTTAGGTTGGAGATTAGAAAAAGCTTCTTCCCCCAAAGGGGGTTGGGCACTGCCCAGGCTCCCCAGGGCAGTGGGCACAGCCCCAAGGCTGCCAGAGCTCCAGGAGAGTTTGGATGATCCTCTGGGGCACAGGGTGTGACCCTTGGGGACGGGCCTGTGCAGGGCTGAGGGTTGGACTCGCTGACCCTTGTGGGTCCCTTCCAGCTCAGCACACTCTGGGATTCTGTGAGTGAGTGGTGTGGTGTACCCAGATTTCGAAAAGCCTCAGACAAGTCTCCTCTATGAAGGCTGTAAGACAAGTGCACTCACAACACTTTCATATGCATGGGATGAAGTAAGAAGTCACCTCATTGATTAACCACTGATTAAAAGACGGAAAATAAAGGGCAGAAATAGTTCGTTCTCACAGTGGGGTCCCTCAGACATCTGCTCCCTGCACCAGGGAAGGTTTGGAGAAAGTAACACACCGGGGGAAAACAGCACCATCCCCACGTCAGGGCACCTAAATGAGCCATTAGCATTCACCAGAGCACACGGGGAGAGCCAGGGCACCTCTCCAGCAGCGCCAGAACCAGCACAGCAACTCATTCCAGGGGAGGGAACAGGGAATGTGTCCATGCATAAAGCTGCATCCACAGCCCTGAGCACAGCCCTGGTGATCCCACCTGGAAAGGGACTGCAAGAAATAGAATGGGAAGAAAGGAAGCAAACAAGGGCAAGAAGGGCAATCCAGCAACTCCCATGGCATGGACAGGGAACTGCCCCGAGGAGCAGCATCTCAGGGACAGCAGCTCCCCTCAGGGAGAAGGGACACACAGGATGCCTGGTCTTTGCTTCCCAAAGCACAAAGTTAAACTCTAAAAATAAACCCCAGGAGCAAGGGAAAGCAAACATTTTTCACTCTCCTATTTGCCTAAATAAATTGCAGATGCTGCAATTATCCCAATGATTGCACTGGTGGTGGGTAAAATCCACATCCTGAGGGGCTGCAGCACGCCCTGGGGACAAGATACGAGGAGCCCCCAAAGGGTGAGCACAGCACTGAGGTGAGAAAGAAACGCCTGGATGCTGTGGCTGCCAGAGTGGAAAATACAGCTTTGACTATTAAATCATCTGTCCCATACCTGGAGCTACACAGGGCACAGGTATGAGACAGCTCCTGCCCTGCAGAGCTCACTGGCAAGGCTGCAGGCTCACAAGGAAACCCCAAAAACAGTCTGCACAATTGTCTTCTTCTTCTCATTTATAGAGTTGGTCACCACTCAACACCTGGTGATAGAGAAGTGGGAACCCAAGCTGCTGATGGCCTGTGAAAAGGCACCCCTGTCAGGGAGAGGGCACAGACACACTCAGGGAGGGCAGGAGACACCAAGGCCTCAACCTGGGAGAGCAGAGCTCGTGCAGAGGGACAGGGCTGGGGACAGGGCTGGGAGCAGAACTTCCTCTGCCTTGAAATATGGAGATGGGGAAACACAGCAATGCAGCAAATCACAGGAAAACACTGGAGGACAGACCTGTAGAGGAGCCCAAGAGGGGGAAAATGGTCATGATCCAACATCACACCTTCCCCACACAGAATTATGAATAGTTCTTGCACAGAAATTAGGAACAGTGTGTTTGTCAGGTCCTCTGGAGAGGCTCTTCCACTCCATGTTGGGTCATCTCTGACACCCCTAAATGACCTCCAGGAGAAAAGAACAGCCCCAAATTCTTTGAGTTCACAGCTTGAAGCTTGGAAAAACGTAGCAAAAATAATTGGACAAAAAGTTGAAAAGTTATAATGTCCCAGGAAAAAAAAAAGTTTCTGCAGTTTGCTTCTGAAAAATTTCCTACTGCTTTCTTGGGTTTGTGGGATCATTAAAATAGCTGAGCTGGGAACGTCATTTACTTGGTTGGTTTTGCTAATAAAGAGCAACTCTGGACTGGAACAGTGGGGATGTTTATGGGGGAAAAAATGTTTTTTGTGAATAAAATGGAGTCAACTACTGATATGCAAAACAGACCAAACGATTATTTATATAACAAACTATTATAACACGATCAAATTTTAAATATTAAAAAAACCCAACCACACTTTGGCAGAAAAGAAACCAAAAATTAGTATTCCTGGTGCCAGAATATTGCTAAATGAAAGATTATATTAATGGATTTGTACTTCTTGCATGAGGGCTCTCCTGTCCCAGAGACAGCTCAGGTAGAGGGACAGTGTGTTTTGGAAACAACATTGGTCAAACACTTGAAAATTACATAAATCCAGAGGAGACAGGTAATTTTTTTTTTTGCTATTTTTGGGTGGGAGGAAGGAAGAGGCTTGAAAAATGTAAATATTCTAATACAATTTTTCCTCCAGAATGATATTTTGCTCATGATATTCTCCTAACAAAATGAACTCCTGCTGTCCTGCAGAGGCAAAGGGACAGGCTGGAGCCCAGGAGTTAGGGACCATTTCACCGACTTCAGTCAAAGCTACTTGTGGGGTAATTTAACCACAAGCTTAAATCCCTGCAGGACTCGTTCCTAAGTGAATTCCTAAACAGAACAAAAATTAAAGATCGAAGATTAAAAATAAAAATTTAAAAATAAAAACAAACCAAACCACATAATCCTATGAGGAAAAGTCAAGAAAGAAATGGAAAATTCCTTTCTGGCTCCATGGATGCTAATTGCATACCTAGTGCTAGGAGCTGAATATCATAAATTTCTACATATATATTTAATTAGGTTAATTTGCAAAACGTAGACATATGTCTGCTTAAAGTAGACAGGAACATTTCATTTTATATATTTAAACCTCACGTAATGAACTGAAATCACAAACAGTGTTTATGCTGCAGGAGACCAAGGAGCTCCAAACAAGGAGCACAAACATTTACCAGTGAGACAAACAAACAGCCACAACATGGGACTTATCTCCTGCACCTTATCAGGAACCAAAAGCAAACGTAGCATTCTCAGCAAATCTACATTTTGGCAACTAAACCAGATAAGATTACAGAGAAAAAAAAATAAAATTGAAATACAAGATTTCAGGAAAAGGCACTACTATTTTTCTTGATTTGGGTTGTTTTTCTCATTTGTGGATGGCACCACTATTCCCACTGAGGATCACAGAATATCCTGAGTTGGAAGGGATCCACAAGGACCATCCAGTCCAACTCCTGGCCCTGCACAGACACCCCAACAATCCCACCCTGTCCCTCAGGGCATTGTCCAAACTCTCCTGGAGCTCTGGCAGCCTTGGGGCTGTGCCCACTGCCCTGGGGAGCCTGGTCAGTGCCCAACCAGCCTCTGGGGGAAGAACCTTTTCCTGAGATCCAAGAGATGGTCCAGTGGAGTCATGCCTACATCCCCCCAGCATCTGCCAGCACTTCCAGGAGCAGGTATTGCCTCACTGCTCTCAGACCACGTGCCAGACAACTTGGATCTTGCAAACTTGCTCTGGATCTATTTTGCCCCCACCAAACACAATCTATTTGCATACATTTGCATTTTTTCTTCCTTGCCCAGCGCCCTCCCCAGCTCGTGGCACAGTGAGTCCCCTCCAAGGTTGTCTCTCTGGCATGTCCCAACAAACCCAATTAAGGAGAAATGCTAATTCTAACTGCTGTTATCACCAACCAGCCAAATTTCAAGGCCTGGAAAATAATGACAGATAAGAAAGTAAAAATACCCCTCCCCTGGAGTTAATATGCACTTTTTGCCTCAGTGGTATTAACCACAACCAGAGAGCCAAAGCCACGTGCTCCAAAGCCAAGTCAAAGCACACCCTGGGACAGCCTTCCTGGGGGTCAATTATTAATCCCTTCACTGGTGAAGTCCAACTCTAGCCCTGCCAGCCCCCACTGGTCCCATCAGCTCATGCCCATCAGAGAGCACCCAGCAGCAACCCCAAGGCCACCAAATGCCAGGTCCCAGCCTGTCCCCTGGTGTCACTGCCACTGCTGTTGTCCCAACAATGCACTGGAGCACCTGGAGAGCCCAACGTGGGTCCCACCAACAGCATCACCTGACTGCAAAGAGAAATCCCACTGATTCCCAAGGGGATTTTCAGATCCTCTTTGCCAGCAGCCTGATCCAAATCCAGCTGTGCCTCCCTACAGAGGTTTCCAAATTGCATAGAGAAATTCAAAAAGGTGTTTTATTTCCAACCAATAATTATACTGCAACCCTCCCTCCCTTGCCCAACCCTCCCTTCTGACCCTCAAAATTACAAATATCACAAATGCCAGTGAAAACTCAGTATTTGCAGCCCGAAGACTAAAGCACATCAGATCTCAAATGACAGATTTATACCCAGAAAGCAGAAACTGTTCTTGGGTTTCAAGTCAGAGACCTCCTGGGGCTGCCTGCACACCGTTCACCGGGATGCTCCCAGCTCAGCTTCCAAATACTCCCAGCTCAGCTTCCAAACTCCATCCCCCAGTCTGCAGAGTTAACATAAGAAATTGTACAAATCTGCTGAAATTTGGTTTCATTCATTCTTGCCTCGTGTAGCCAAGTAAACAGAATAGTAGTAAAAAAAACCCTCACCAAAATACAGACAACTCCATTTCAGTCACGTACCCCAGAGGCTCCACGGCACCCAAGCCCTGGCCAAGGGCCATGACCACGCTCTGCTCCAAGTGGGGCCAACCCACGTAGCTCCAGGTTTTCCTTCTGGTTCCCCTCCCGCCTCTCCCACACCAGCAGAGTGGCTGGCTTTGGTTGCAGTTTTGAAAACTGAGGTTTAATACTTCTAAAAATAGGCCTAAAGCAATTAAATACTTGTACTAAAATTGCTGTCAACGTACTGGAAGCAGAACCTAAATGACGGGCCTTCAACGCAAGCACACCCAACTTCTGAAAACTGCCTTCTGCTGCTATTTTGGGGCAGGAAAGGATCCCTACACCCACACAGAGTAAAAAATTAACTTTCATAAAATTACTGCTGCCTGTGTGTATCTAGTAGAAGGAAATCACAAACAGTATTAAAACCTGAAGAGCCTGGAGACACAGTGGTGCCATCAGGATACCAGCAATGGAATGTGACCGCATTTGGCCCGTCCCAGCCTGGCTCTGCTCACTGCCCATGGACAGGTCTGATAAACACAGCCATTCTCACTTCCATCAGCCCAACCTTGGGTGGTAACATTCCTAATTTCTAAGCCAGTGCAGAGGACACCGATGGCTCCTGTGTTACGTGACCCAGGCACAGCTGAACCCCTTGCTGGTGTGGACCCAACAGCCCTCACACCATCCCAGACCCATCAGAGATCCCCACCCTCCAACAGTGAGTCTCTCAGACACATCCATATGCACCAACACATAGGCACATGTATTGATCCCTCAGATACAGAGGGAACTCCTCAATGTCTTCAGCAGCTTCAGCCTCTGCTCCACACACCAACATTCACATTTCCCTGGGTCAGCCCCTTATCAGCACTGGCAAAATCTCCAGTCTCTACTTTTCCACTTCCAGCCTTATTTTTCACATCACACCAGCCAAATACAGATGTGAAATATGCAGGAGCGCTGTAAATTACACCAAGGAAGGCCTTGCCTGTATAATTATTTCTTTGCAGGTACAGTACAGCAGTGAAACCTTTCTAAGTGCACACTGGAGTGCCTTGGTAATACAGGTGAGGGAAATAAAGGGGGAGGAGAGAGACTGCCAAGGAAAGCTATTCTGGCAGAGGAATTGGTGTGGTGACACTGGACCTCCCACCAAAACGCAGGATGAACTGCTGCCCCAGGCCCTTGGCATGGGAACAGCCATGGGGGCACACACAGCCCTCCATGTCAGCCCTGCCAGGCTGACCCAGAGCTCAGCAATTTCACCCCAAAACAGCCGTCTGGCCTCCAGCTTCTCCAGGGGCAGCACAGCTCCATCAACCACAAGTCTCATCACCTGGCAGGAACCTGAAACTCTGCCCTGACCTCATCCAAGAGTCACCTGTGCCACCCACACCCACAGAGGCACAAGCACAGGGTTCAGCTGGTTCCCCCCCCCCAGGGGAGGCACAACCTGCCCCGTGTGCCCCCACACTGCCTCCACTCCCTGGGTGCCTAAGGCACCATCCCAGCTGGAGCAAGAGCTTCCAGCGTGCTGGCACAGGCCCTCACAGACCAGGTGATGAACCAGAGCTAACCACCACTCAATTGCCAAAAAAACTAAAAAGCACAAATCACAAGATCTCTTCTATATGGGTACAGAGGTGGTTTAAGCAGGAGTATGAATTCCAGTGTACCTGTATCACTTCCACATTCCTCATACCCTCCATGCCGTGTCCTTCCCCAAATACAACACTCAGAATGAGCAGCTTCTTTGCAGTTGCACTTTCAATGAGCACAGGGGAGTATTTTCTCTGCTTAACCTGATTTTTTCTACCACATGTTACACTGCCCACTTTGGGAACACAAGAGACTCCAACATGGAAAACCCAAGTAACTCAGAAAGCCACTGTGCAGCTTGCCCAGCACCTCCATGGGCATTTACACACTCAGCAGTGTTGGGATACAAAGCCCATGTTACAGGAGGTCCCCTGTGCCATCATTTTGGGATCTGACCAGCACACGCACATTTCAGAGTCAGCAAAGTGATTCCTGTGTGGGAAAAGCCCAGACTGACCCCAGCCCCAAAGACAACCAACACTCACACTTAATGCCAATGAGAGCACTCAGGAGACAGCAAAAACGACCCAGGGATGGGGGTTCCCAGGGATGGGGGTTCCAACAGGACGATGGATTCAAGGTCTAAATATTGAATGTCAACCAAATGACCCTTCTGTCTTTGTGAACACCCAAGGAGTGGGTGCATAGCAGCTCTGACATCTCCAGCACGCACATGTCTTGGGAAAAGACCTTCTCCACAAAAAGGGCATCTCCTTCAGCCTTTCCCCTCTTCCAAAGAAAATATAAGTGTGCAGCAATGCCTCCCACATCCCACAACTCACCTGAACATGCAGCAGCCACAGGCACATCTCAGCTTCCCCAAGACCCCAAGGGACAGCAAGCACCAAACTCTGCCCCACTCAGAGCCAACCACATGGCTGCAGCCACGCTTTTTGGGGAGAACCAGCTGCTGCTGAAGCCACCCATCAACTCAATCTGCTGCTTATTATTTACAATCATTAAATTTGGCATCCTCTTGATTATGTTCCCGAGCAAAAAGATCTATATATGTGTTGTATGTTATATATGTTACCTATTATTGATTATATGTATTAATTTCTTTTCACTGCCTTTCTGCTGCAATGTTACCTGACTCCTGCTGTCACCAGAGCCAACCAAGGTGACCAGGGCACACAGTCAACCCCTTCCCCACACACCACATGCCACTGCCTTCCCAACTCCCTTTTCCCACTCCTGGTGCCATGGTTTAAAAATTCAGCTCTCCCACAAAAAGGCAGAGCTGCTGCGACAAGTTGCACCAGAGCCCTGATGAAAGACACCTCGCAAATGGTTATTTTTCACATACCATCCATGGTAAACAGCAGCATTCATTGCTATTCCCTTGCTCCAGACAAATCAATGATTGTTAATGCAAAGTCAACACGTCCAGATGTAGTTTGCATACTAGTTAACCACTAAATTGGCATCACATAGTACAGAATAATCAAGAGACATTCAAGGAACCAAACAAAAGCAAAAAGAAGGCAGATGACTAGCAATTAATCCATAAAAGACCTTTAAAAATCAGAAACTTCTTCCCCAAAAAACTCGGTATGACCAAACTGAAGCCATAAATGGGAAATTCCAAATACACGCAATGCCAGATGCACAGAAATTTAGAAATGACAAGAAATAAATATCTGCTGGTGCTATTTCCTCATGTCCCTCACCAAAAAGCCCCCACAGCCTCCAGCTGTGATGGCAGCCCCTGCCCAGGCACCTCTTCCCCTCATCCTTCCCTTCAGTCCCCTCTTGGCACATTATGGGCAAACAGGGCCTAATCCTGCAAACCTCTGACAAAATTCACATTTCAGGGTGGTTCCCCCTGACTGCAGGACTAACCCTGTCCGACTCACAGCCTCCAGCATGATTAGCACACAAATAATCACTGGTATGGATCCGAGCAGGCCCCGGAGCGGCCAGAGCACCCTGAGCAGCACCAGCAGGGTACAGTGGGATCAGCAAAGCCTTGTGCGTGGGCAACACACTCCCTGCACACACAGACCCACCAAAGTCCCTGAGGTGGGCAACCCCACGCTCTCCTGATCACCTGCACTGGGCCATTCCCAGAACCAGAGCGACGCCCGAGATGCTCAAGCTGAGGATGCTCAAGCAGAGGCCACCAGAGCCTCAACTGGCAATGCCAGGGACCCTGAAAGGTGTCATTCCCAACACTGCACACCCACCCAGAGCCAGTGTAGCTCCACAGGGAGCTGTGCCGTGGGGAGCTGGGATGTGGGGACCAGTCAGGACCATCACCCAGCATCAGGTACCAAGCCCTGCCAGCCATGGTGGGAACACTGAGATCCTTCAACAGGCACGGCATCCAAAGAATCACAGACCCATAGAATATCCTGAGTTGGAAGGGATCCATCAGGACCATCCAGTCCAACTCCTGGCTCTGCACAGACACCTCCAACAATCCCCCCTGTCCCTCAGAGCGTTGTCCAAACCCTCCTGGAGCTCTGGCAGCCTTGGGGCTGTGCCCACTGCCCTGGGGAGCCTGGTCAGTGCCAACCACCCTCTGGGGGAAGAACCTTTCCCTGAGATCCAATCTGACCCTGCCCTGATGCAGTGGGCACAAATCCTGACTCTGTATCAGCATGACCCTTGCAGTGGGTTTCAACCTTCTCTCAAAAAAACCCCAATTTTAAATTAATCTAATTTTTAGAACACCAATTTCACTACTGCACTTGCATAATTGCAAACTTGACTGTGCATCACCGGGGCCACGTGACTGCACCGTGCACTGAACTATTCCCGGCGTTGCATTATGGCAGTGATATATATTTAAATTATTCTGGAGTCATGCGAACAACCTCCTAAGGTTTTTAGGGCATTTGCGTAAATATTATCTACCACTTTAATAATATTATGTCTGTTTTCATTCAGCATTGAAAACATGTCTATTTTCATCTTCACTGAGGATGAAGTCCTGGAAATTTTTCTTTTTTTTAAAAAAATACATTTCAGTTGTGTCACAAGAAATCTGTTGGTATCACTCAGCTGGGCTCCCTCCCTCCCTCCTCCTCCTTCCAGGCTGCCAACAGTAATTTTGAAAATGATAAAATATTGATCAACTTTCCAGAAAAAATTAGGAAAAAAAAAAGAAAGAAAAAAAAATCCCCCTGAAAGCAAGACTGCAATGAAAAATTCTGGAATCGTTTTTAGGCAGGAGGAGGTTTGTGCTGGAAGGACACGCAGAAAGGTGAGATGCAGCAACCCTTACAACCTCCAGCAGCATTTCCTCGCAGGAGGAACAGAACGGGAGCTGGGGTTGAAAAGACACTGATCTACAGAGAGTTAAAGATGGGGTGGTTGTAGTTCCACACCTCGAGTCCAGCCAGGCCCCCAGAGCATCCCCATGGCTGCAGAGGAGACCTGCAACACCCAAACCCACCTCCAACAGCCACCCAAAATTCACCCTATTCCCACAACAGCTGAAAGCAGCACAAAACACACCTAAACTAAGGCCTTCCCAGCTTCAATTCCTCTGTTTACAGATAGCAAGATAAACTCGAAAGATATCATTGAAAGATATTGTCAAATGTTGGCATTGTGACCCCAAAACTGAGCATTTGTCATCATCTGTCATTAAAATGCAGCACCCCTAATATGCTCCCCCAGTCCCAAAGCACAGCCCTGGGGATGCTCCCAGATCTCCAGGTGTGGGGTTGGGCAGAAGAAAAGCAGCATCAAAATATCTGTTTCACACAAGAAAAAAAATGTGTGAAATTTAAAAAAAAAAAAAAATTACAGCTAAATAGTTTCTCTGGGTATAATCACAGAGTACGTGAAAGTTCCAGGGCACAGCTCAAGGAAGGGAATTCTTGGAGTACAATGATATGCAAAAGCCACCACGCTACAGCTTCCTGGATGAAACCAGGAATAAAATATTCCTCGGGATTGTTTAATCCAATTGGGAGCATTGTGTGGAATTCTGACCCACATGTGCCACCCCGCTGTAACTGCACCGGGCACTCCATTCTTTGCTAAAAAAAGGATTCAGGAAGAGGGTGGGTCCTTTTCGGGGAGGCTGGGGGGCACACAAATGCAAAAATAAAAACATGGACTTGACATTTCAGAGTATTTGCTCCTCCACCCAAGAGTTATCCTGCTTTTCAGATTTTTCCCATCTCCCCCCCCCTCCCCGAAAACCACAAAACAAATAAAGAGGAAGAAAGCGAAAAGCAGCCCCCGAAACCTGAATTCAGCAGCCACTCCTGCCTGATTTCCAGCAAATATCAAGTTACACTGAAATAAAAATCAAAACCAGAAAAAAAAATACAAAC
>NW_021940039.1:10557215-10612345 GCF_001715985.3 Manacus vitellinus | reverse complement strand
GTTCTTCCCCCAGAGGGTGGTTGGCACTGACCAGGCTCCCCAGGGCAGTGGGCACAGCCCCAAGGCTGCCAGAGCTCCAGGAGGGTTTGGACAACGCTCTGAGGGACAGGGTGGGATTGTTGGGGTGTCTGTGCTGGGCCAGAGGTTGGACTGATGATCCTTGTGGGTCCCTTCCAACTCAGGACATTCTATGGTTCTAGGATTGTGTGAAGGGCCTGGGCAGCACCACCCCTGCCGTGCTCCCTCAACTCTTTCTTCCCCTTCACAGCTCACCCATGGCTCAAATCACCCCCTGCCTACTGATCCCGAAGCTCCCAGCCGTTGGTCCCCTACTGTGTGAGAGTTGTTTCACCACAATGCAAAGAGGGAAAAGCCTTTCCCCATCCTCACAGGAAACTTATCCCAGCACCCTGTCCCTCCACAAAGAGCTATTCCTCTCCACATGCTCAGGACACTCAGTGCTGCACAGCGAACTTTGTTATTCTCCTCCAAAAAGGCAAAAAAAAAAGAGCGTTGCTTTTCTTCTCCTGGAAAACACACAGCATTAACTATGAACATAATTACATCTCGTGCATACCTGGTGTTTTTCTCCCTTGTGAAGCAGTGCCAAAAATAGTTATTAATAGTATTAAAAAATTAATCTGAACCCGTGAATTTCTCTGCCCTGGCCCATGAAAACCTCTTTCCCAAGAGCTCTGCAAAACTAGAGATTTGTGGAGAACCAAACGCTGATTTTGCTCTTGTTGCCCAGCCTAAAGATAACTTCAAAGATATTGCAAAACACAGATTTATTTTTCTTAATATCTTTTATGCAGATTTCATTCCCAAACGCTGTACGGTCAGATAATGTAATTACAGAGCTAAATAAAAACAAAGGGGCAGGGGAATTGGTGGAGACTTGGGCAAGGGAAGATGTTTTCCAAATGAGCTTAAAAGGGATGTGGGAAGTCAAGAGGCAAAAACCACTCACGAGGCTCTTTCAGCCCCAGTGTTGACGTGAAGCAGAGCCAGTAGGAATCCCCCATGGACCAGACTAAAGCAAAATCAGTGTTTAGCAAACAATAATGTTTGAGGAAGCTTTGGGTAGGTTGGATTTTGCAGGATGAGAAGGAGCATGGAGATACCCTCAACAGCCTTTGGGAAACCGGCTCACTGCCCTCCTTCCTGAAGCCAAAGCCTGGAGAGAAAAGATCCCCACCCCTCTGTGTCCCATGATGTCTGAGGGCACATTTCGAGCTGTCCCTGCGTGCTTTGAAGCATCTTCAGCACCGAAGAACCCATCACTGCTCATGATGACTTGGCCAACCACTCATCACCTCCACTGCTGAAAGACGTGACTCACTTTGAGCCAAACCCTGTTTTGCTTCTGTTTGGTCCATTTGTAACATGGAAGAGCCTCTTCCCTCCTGTGTCCCTGAGCTGCATAGGTAAATCATCCCTTCACCTTCTTTTGGGGTCTTTCTTCCCTCTGGAAGGGCAGTGTTTGAGCTCTCTGAGCTTCCTCAGCCCAAACCTTCTCCCATTTCTTCTGATTGTGGGCACTTTATGGATGCAGAAAACAAGTGGCAATCAGGAAACTTCCAGAGACACCAAGCAGATCTTCTCTTTTATATGTAGTTTTGAAATAACCTTGCTCTGGATGTCCAGCTAATGCAGCTGTTGTGCTGGGTGGGGGAGAGTTCCCAGTTTGGGGTCAGATCTCAGAGTTCAAAGTCTTCCTCCTGAGGGATTCAGTTGCTTTGTGGAACTGGCCCTCCAAAACTCGCCGGTGTTCCTGCTGCTGATTTCATGCTGTTTACACATGACCAATGCCATCAGGTGGTGACCTCTCCTGCCTGAGGAACAGCCCTTTCTCCTCCAGCAGGGTGAGGTCTAATGCAGAAATTCTACAAGTCAAGACATACTGAGTTGGGAAATTTCTGTGGGTTAGGTCTAGGGAATTCCAAAGATGTTTAATCCTGGGAGAGCGAGATATCCGTCAGGTCACTCAGGCTGAAGTTCCTTGGGATGAGGTGGCCTTTTTGGGACAGACATTTCGGCCATGCCAGCCTTAGCACTCCGATGGCATCCGATGGGCTCTTCTGTCCCAACTAGTACCATGTTTTGGCTTTATCTCTCAAAACGTCCTCATCATCAGTGATCAGAGCTTGAAAACCTACATCCTTACTTTTGAAGTGCCCTCAGCCCTTCCTTGGGTGACAGCTGCTGATAGGCCCATTCCAGCCGGGAATTCTCCCTACCACATTTCAAAACTGACTTTTCAATAAAGGTTAATTTTTTTCTTTTCTTATTCCAGTTCCTGGTGTCTGTGGGCAGAGGGGACAGTGGTGCTCACACCTCTGTGATTCCCAGCCTGGAGGCTTTAAATTCCTCCTGGGACCTCAGCATCTGTATGGCACTGGCCTTGCCACGGGTAACTCAGTGACTTCCCTCTGCTTTCCTACTCATAAAATGGACCAGCAGAAATGCTTCCCCATTCCCAGGGAAGCTCTATGGTCAGCACAGGCTGGGAGAAACCAGGAGCAGGTTCCTGGCAGGAAACCCAATTCCTACTATTGGTAGCAGTGTCCTGGCTGCAATAAACCCATGTGATAATATGATTAAAGACTGGAATAATGCACATACATATATGGGCTGGTCTGCCAAGCTTGGTAACCTTGTGGTGTACTGTATTCCCAGGTAATTCCCTGGATTATTTGTAAGGAAGGCAGTACTAACAGTTTCTATTCTGTATGAGTGTCAGAGCCTGCACAGAATCCCTCCTGAGGTGATGGAGCATCCTGGGAGTTTGTCTTCTGCATCACAGACTCCTGATTGGACTGTGGTTGTGGGATGTTGCTAACAGGAACAGGCAGTGGACAAACGAGTTGGGGGAGATGTCACTTAGCTCCTGAAAGGGGATTACGGTGCACAACTAACTCCATTCCACAAATGTGAGGAGGTTTAGGTGAGATATCAGGAAAAGGTTCTTCCCCCAGAGGGTGGTTGGCACTAACCAGGCTCCCCAGGGCAGTGGGCATGGCCCCAAGGCTGCCAGAGCTCCAGGAGGGTTTGAACAACACTCTGAGGAACAGAGTGGGATTGTTGGGGGGTCTGTGCAGGGCCAGGGGTTGGGAAAGTTGGGTTTGTGGATGCCCCAACCCTGGCAATGTCCAAAGTCAGGTTGGATGAGGCCTTGAACAACCTGGTCTAGTGGGAGGTGTCCCTGCCCATGGTGGGAAGGGTTGGGACTAGATGATCTTTAATGTCCATTCCGACCCCTTAACATTCTGTGATTCTATAATTCTATCCTTGTGGGTCCCTTCCAACACAAGACATTCTGTGATTCTATGATAGAGCAGGTGAGGATGAAGATATGACACAGTGGAGGCAGAGCCCAGTGAGGTGATGAGGATTCTGCACAAGGCACTTGTGCTGTGTCCAGTGAGGAGCCTCTTTGTGGGGTATGTGCTCAATAGTCTGGAGAAGGAAATTATTGATAGCAGTCTGCCTAAGTAAATCTAGAGCTCAGGATCCCCTTAGTCCCATCACAGAGCTCACTCATCTGGGCCAAAGGATATCCCTGTGGGATGTGGGGATCCCTCTGTTTCAGTGCCCACTCTGAAGTTTGGACTCTGTGTCTGAACCGTGCTGGGGGTAAAGGCTGAACACTTCTCATCACTGCCATAAATAAGGCAGAGTCGGCAAACCAGAGTCAGGAAATGGCCAAAGGACTATTTATAATCACCACTATCTGCAAAGATATTTGTGAGACGGGCAGAAAAAAATAAATCCCCACTTCACTCTTCCTGACCCCGGTGCTGTCTGTTTGCTTCACTCTGAAGCTATAAAGCTCATCAGAAATGTTTGGCAATGGTTATTCAAAAGGAAGTGTTGAATTGTATCTGTCCTTGTCAGCACTGGGCTACTCCTTCCTTTTCCAGCTGTGGTCCCTTTCGTCCCCTCCTTTACCAGGCTGGTGGGTGCTCTGGGCTCTCACTGACAGTGCCTGCAGGTCCCTCTGGGGGATCTGCACTGTTTTGAGACCCAGCACAGGCTGGTGCTCTCTGCAATGGGCTGAATGCACTGAAAAACCAGCTCTGTGGCACAGGAGCCCCAAAAAGGTCTGGATTCAAGTACAATGTGTTTCCCTGCAGGATGTTTAAGAAGTTCTTCATTTGCATCAAAGCCTTGTCAGGAATCTCAGTCGTTTGGATTGGCCCTGTTTGGGTGATGCCAATAAACACATGTCCTGGGGCAATCCTGGTGAAAGCCATCACCTCCACTGCAGAGCTGATGGTGGGAGTTTGGATGAACACAGCACTTTGCTCCTCCTGCTCTGGGTGGTTTGTGAAGAGGCTGGAGCTGTGCACAACTCAGGATGCAGCTGAGTGGGGGTGGGAGCATTTACAAGCATGTGAGCACATATTTTACCTATATAAAAAAAAGAAACCTTTGGTTTTAAAAGTATTAGGATTGTATAAACACAAGACTCTCCAGAGCAAACTGCAAAGCAATAAAATCCCAAACCATGGGACACCTCTTACCCGCTCTTTAATGACCACACAACACATTTCTGCTGATGGGGAGAGATTTATTGCTCCAACAAAGAGCTTCCTTCTGCCTCCAACAAATAATGCAATGGCCACCTCCCAGTGAGGGAATCTGCCCTGCCTTTACCTTACAGCACCTTCCAAGTGCCTAAAGGGGCTCCAAGAAAGCTGGAGAGGGACTTTGGAAAAGGGCCTGGAGGGACAGGACAAGGGGGAATGGCTTCCTACGGCCAGAGAGCAGGGCTAGATGGGATGCTGGGAAGGAATTCTTCCCTGTGAGGGTGGGGAGGCCCTGGCACAGGTTGCCCAGAGAAGCTGTGGCTGCCCCTGGATCCCTGAAGTGTCCAAGGGCAGTTGGCCAGGCTTGGAGCAAACCTGGGGCTGGTGGAAGGTTGTCCTCTATGCCATGGCAGGGGGTGGAATGAGATGAGCTTTAAGATCCCTTCCCTCCCAAACCATTCCAGGATTCTACCTGGAGGTGCAAGGCAGCAGATCCCCCTTTGTGGGTCCACCAGGTGTGGTGGCAGCTTGAAGTGTTTGGCCACCTGCCTTTACGGGAGGAGGATGCTTGGAGAGCTGCCCTTCCAGAGGCTTGGGCAGCTCTGCTACATCTGGGAAATACGTGCTGGACTGCAGGAGAACATCAGGTGGAAGAAGCCCCCAGGTGCCTGGCTGAGAATGGAGATGTTCAGGGCTGGCATGTGGACACCAGCTGCACATGCAGCAGGGTTGTGTGCTCGGGGTACAACTCAGGATGCACATTATGCTGAGGATTGTGTCTGCCAGGAAAAAGGTGTCCAAGAAAATTCAGACACTGAAGCAAAGAACCTTAATAAATGGGATTTAAATAATAGATTTAGCTGAAAATCCCCAGAAGACGGATTTTTTATCCTCACATCAGGTGCTGTAAGCTTAGAAAAAGATAACAAAGCATTCCTCAGACAGAAAAGGTTGAGTTTCTGCTTTAATTGAAAAATCGTATGTGGTATTGATATTCCTAGAGAGATGTTATGTTAAGAAGGAGTTTATACTGAGAGATGTATCATCACTATTTGGGGGTAAATTAGATTAAAGTGATTTGCAGTTATCCCCATGCTAAGTAGTATAAATGGAAGAAATGGGAAGTTAAAGTTGTACTCAGAAGAAGTGCAGGCACTTCGCTGAGGAAATCCTGACTCGGCTCTGCCGTAACAGGCAACCGTGGGCTGGGTATTACTGAGGAATTGTAGCTTCCTGGGCCCATAATCAGATTCATCTGTCTCTTCTTTACAGTGTCATGGCAGAAGCAGAATTAAGAATATTTGCATGCCTAAAATTGAGCCTTTCTGCTTTAATTGTGTAATTATGGAAATCACTATTTAGGGATCCGTAGTTACGGCTCTGTTGGATTCTGCACTTCAGGCAGGCACACAATCCCTTCGTCAGGGAGCATTCCCTGCAAAATCCAGCAGCCAGTGTGGAGTATCGAATACATGTCCTGGGTATGTATTTGCAAATTCATTCATTAACTTATCAGTTAAAACTAATTAAAAATTGGTTCTTTAACAAATCTAATGCACTGTGTCAGACCTGTCTTTTTTTTTCCTGGAGATCCTATTAGCAGAGTAATGCAGACCCTGCAACCTTCCTGTGTAATTAATACTAGCGGAAATCTTATATATAAATTGCACTCGCAGAATTTATTTGACAATGGTCTCTTACAAGATTATACTTCATAACTGAGAGTTTATTAAGCAAGGCTCGTTTGCAGGGTTTTCCTTCAGTTTCCCATAGGGATTTTCCTCTTTTTCATGGTCCCCAATAGCAGAGTCACAAGTGCAAGCCCAGCTCATTCCTGGGGTGCTCGTGCTGCCCTGCCAGACTGAAGCTTCCCAGAGCAGGGAGCTTGGGAGGGTTGTGGCTGCCCTGGATCATCACAAAGCATCCAAACACATGGGAGAGTCAGGCCACAAGCCATAGGTTGACTAACAAGCATAAACTCTCTTTTAAAGTCATTATAACCTCTTCAGTGCATTGCATGTGGGCCATGGGGTGGCAGGTTGAAGAAGTGAAAGACTTCCTGACTATTTTTTACTGTCACAAATGGAATGTACTAAATAATACATGGCTGGGCTGGTATGATTAATCTTATTTGCTCTCATCTGAGGTGCTCCAAACCATCTACTCACAGCTTCCCTACATGTGAGTAACACCCCAGACACACGCCAGTAAAACCCTTTGAGCCGCCCTGCCGCAGACAGCAGCACCTCTGAGACACCCCATAAACTTCCCTGGGCTTATTCAAGACAAAGAGCCTGACTAAAATGGAATATATTGTCATTTGTAATCCTGCCACAGCTGCTGTCCCACCTCAGGTAAGACCGAAGGTGCTGGAACAGGCTGCCCAGGGCAGTGGGCACAGCCCCAAGGCTGCCAGAGCTCCAGGAGGGTTTGGATGATCCTCTGGGGCACAGGGGGTGACCCTTGGGGATGAGTGACTCAGGAGTCGGACTCGATGGTCCTTGTGGGTCCCTTCCAGCTCAGCACATTCTGTGGTTCTGTGGCTCTGTGATCTCGATGTAGGACAGGGCAGCTCCTGGGCCACACGAGACCCTCCAGTTCCTCACAGGCCCCCCCGGGCTCCCCCACTAGACACCCACGGCACAGGAGCCCCTCGCCCCCAGCCCCTCTCCCAGCCCTCGGCGCTCGTGCTCCTGCTGCGCCACCGAGCCTGTGCTCGTAAATTAGCAAATTGCAAACACAACATTAAATAATAGCAAATGCATCCTAACAAACAAACAAATAAATATTTTCCAGCGCTTTATTAATAGAATTTTGACAGCTTCATTAGGTTGGTGAAATTTCAAAATACTTAATGAAATAATGCTTCATCCCTTGGCTTGTGATATAAATTCTAATGAAATGCGCAATTCCAATTCATCCCCAACAAACTGGGATGCTCTGCTCAGAAGGCACTATCATACTGCCAAGGTTTTTATTTCCCTGACATTATGATCTTAACAATTTTATTTTAACAGTTGGAATGGCTGTGCCTAATAACTTAAACAGCAGAATAAAAGATCCCTCTAGAAGGGAACAAAAAAAAAAAGTATATGTTTAGGTGGAAGAGACTTCAGAACAGATTATGGGTTGTTTTATATTCTAAATATGACACATTAATATCTGCTCATTTAATACTGTAATTTTTTTTAAGTTCCTTTCTCTGAAAGATGATCTTTATTTCTCTGAAAATTGCCTGGTGGAATCCCCACTTGTGCAAATGATAAGTGACTGCCGCACACCACGAGCTAAATGCTCCAGAGCTCAATGGAGCTGCCCTTAAATGAACAAAGTAAATGGAAAAAAAATTAAGTAGAATTAATATTATTAAAGATAATAATATAAATTATTAGTAGTATTCTATTAAGGTCAGATTAATCCCACTACAATTCAATTGGAATAATACATGCAATTTATGCAATCACAAATGTTTTAACATTTAAATTACCTTTTTGGCATTCTGTAAAACCTGTATTTTACATTCCCGAGCAAGGCAAACACTTCCCGATGCCGAGCGCGGAGCCCCCCGGCCCCGCTCCCCGGTGGCTCCCGGGCAGAGCCGGGTCGGTGCCCGCACCCCCTCTAGGGGCTGATCCCAGAATCGAGGGCTGGAATTCGGCTCCAGCCTCTGACCCAGCTCGGGCCACTCAGCCTGGAGGCTCCAGGGAGGCCTCAAAGCCCCTTCCAGAGCCTAAATAGGCTCCAAGAGAGCTGGAGAGGGACTTTGGAAAAGGGCCTGGAGGGACAGGACAAGGGGGAATGGCTTCCCACTGCCAGAGGGCAGGGTTAGATGGGATATTGGGAAAGAATCCTTCCCTGTGAGGGTGGGGAGGCCCTGGCACAGGTTGCCCAGTGAAGCTGTGGCTGCCCCTGGATCCCTGGAAGTGTCCAAGGCCAGGTTGGACGGGGCTTGGAGCAACCTGGGCTGGTGGAAGGTGTCCCTGCCTCTGGCAGGGGGTTGGAATGAGCTGATCTTTCAGGTCCCTTCCAACCCAAACCTTCTGTGGTTCTACGATTCTGTGTTTCTTTAGATGCAGAGATTGGCACCCTTTGGCTCCAGGGCTGTGGTACCTGAGAGATGGGGGCGTTCCTGCCTCTGCATCAGGCATCTGGACAGGCTGGATCAATGGGATGAGACCAACTGAAGTTCAACAAGGCAAAGTGCTGGATCCTGCACTAGGATCACAACAACCCCATACAAGGCTCCAGGCTTAGGGAAGAGTGGCTGGGAATCTGTCTGCTGGTTGCAGCAGCTGAACACAAGCCCGGGTGTGCCCAGGTGCCAAGAAGGCCAGTGGTATCTGGCCTGTACCAGCCATGGTGGGGCAGCAGGGCCAGAGCAGGGACCATCCCCTGTGCTGGGCACTGCTGAGGCCCCTCAAATCCTGCTTTCAGTTCTGGGCCCCTCACTGCAAGAAAGACACTGAGGGGCTGGAGTGTGTCCAGAGAAGGGAACGGAGCTGGGGAAGGGTCTGGAGCACCAGGAGCAGCTGAGGGAGCTGGGGGGGCTCAACCTGGAGAAAAGGAGGCTCAGGGGGGACCTTCTCACTCTCTACAACTCCCTGACAGGAGGGAGGAGCCACCGGGGTTTGGTCTCTTCTCCCTAGTAACGGGCAATAGAGCAGGAAAGAAACAGCCTCAAGTTGTGCCAGGGGAGGTTTAAGTTCAATATTAGGGAAAATTTCTTCATAGAAGGGGTGGTCAGGCATTGGCAGAGGCTGCCCAGGGCAGGGATGAAGTCCCCATCCATCAGGGGATGTAAAAGATGTTTAGATGTGGCACCTGGGAACATGGGTTAGTGGTGGCCTTGGCAGTGCTGGGGGAATGGTTGGTCTTGATGATATTAAAGGCCTTTTCCAACCTTAACAATTCTCTGATTTCATGAATCAGAACAAGTATTTATAAACCTGTGCCAGGCTCAGCCCACAGAGGATGATGTGAACATGAGGCATTTGCAGGGATCACACTGTCCCATGGCCAGGGAGCACCTCTGCCCCCCTGTCTGTACTGGGCACACCTGCCAGGGGTATTTAAAAGCCGTGTAGATGTGACACTGAGGGGCATGATCAAGTGGTGGACTTGGCAGTGTTAGGTTTACAGTTGGACTCGATCTTAAAAGGTCTTTTCCAAGGTAAATGATTCTGTGATTCTATGAAAAAGGCACGACTCCAAAACACCAGCGTCCGATGGTTTGCTCATGAGGGGACCAGAACATCTCAGTGTTTGCTGAAAAGTCAGGGCCACAGTTGGTGTCTTTGGGGAGGCCCTAAAACCTCAAGGATCCCAAAGCTGCTGGCTTGGAAACTTCCCTCCAAGCTGGGAGGTCCATCCAGCAGAGGAGACCCGTGGGCAGCATCACTATCAGCTCCACCTGCAGCAGGTGGAACTGAAACCTGCTCTGAAATGCTTTGGGTTCATTTGTGTTCCCCAGGGAGCTGAGCAGCTTGGCAGAACTCAGCAGCTATAAATTTTACTAAATGCAAATGATTTCTGAAGCAGTTGTCTTTCCTCCTTTTCCATTTGCTAAAGAGACCGGAGGCTCTTTGAGACCTGGAGCATCTTCTTTGCTGTTGGTGCCAAGGGCTGGCAAGGAACACTTGCTCCCAAGGGAGCAAGTGGAAATGCAAACAGTTAGTAAGACAGTAGTAAAATTGTAACTCAAAAGGAGTTTCGTGGCTGGGTGTGGGTGCAGGATCCACCTCACTCCACTCATTTTGCAGCAGGACAATCACCATGGTGGAACGGTGACACAGTTGTGGGCTTGCAGATATAATTCTGACCATTTTGCAAGCTGTTGTCTCATGCCAGGTCTGTGTAGGAACCACATTACCATTGTAGGAATACCATTACCTTACACCTGTAAGGACCCTGTACCCCACTGCCATCCCACCCTCTGGGACTCTGTGCCAAATCACCCAACCTGGGTGTTGACTCGTCCTCTGCTGGGGAGTTGGAGCTCAAGGACAAGGCAAATGTCTATGGCTGTAGCAGCATGAGAGTCAGTACAGGGTGGAAAACCTGCTTCCAAGCTCAGGAGACACTTGGACATGGACACAGTGGTGGTGGTGACACAGCTGGGGTGTTACTGGGAGCAGGACCATTCTGCTTGTAGACAAACCCTCCATTTCATCCACGTGAGCTGTGGTGGAGAACAGCACTGATCCCGCTCTCTCCTTCATTGCTGCTTGAGAGGATAAATGTGTCAAAGACTACAAGGGCTCCAGCTACTTTCATAATGGTGGTTATACAAATAATCTTGGATTTACATGAAAAATAATCACAATTTTGTCTGCTTTTTACCAAAGGTTCTCTGACAGCAGGCTGTAAGCCAGCAGCTGTCCCCAGTCAGATCCATACAAAGTAAGGGAGGGCAGCTTGCCATCATTTTTAAAGACATTATTTTTAAACACCGTGAGCACAGTGACAGAGGAGAAGCTCAGGAACAAGGGACATCTGTGCCCTGGTTCTGCCCCGTGCCCCGAGGGTGGGAAACGCCGTATTTCAGTGAGTCCAGGCAATGGACCATTTGCTACAGTGCCCTAAAGCCCCCAGAGGAAAAGTCTCTTATAGGCTCTAAATTTAAGCTTTCTTGGATGCCCTGAGGAGTTTATGAGCTGCTTGACCAAGATAATGACACTCTGACATTTCTGGATCTTCTCTGTGACACTGTTATTAATTTTATGGTCTAATTTTATCATTTTTATCATCTTTTTCAAGTAGTCAGTAGAGACCACAATTAGGGTTCTTTTTCTTGTTGATAATAACAGCTCTTAGTACCTGTAACTCATCAGCAAGATTTTTCTTTAATGTATTTGGCTTCCCTATCAATTTCCTACCACTCAGAAATGTTAAATTACCTTGATTACTAGTTTTTCCCTCCCCCCCCCATTCTTTATACACTGTTTCTTATACCTAATTGCTGCTTTCATTTTCACCTAGAAAGATCTCAAAATCAAACACCATTCTTTCTAAATTATGGCACAAATAGAACCTTTGAGCCAGGTTCTGAACTCTTAGTGCGAACTTTTTGTTTTTCACTTGTTTACAAATGTGTTTGTTTTTCTTCCCAACGAGTTTCACTCATCACTTTATTCAGCTTCCCAGATCCAGGGAGAAGCACCAGGTATATATTACTGGTTGGGACTGTCTTTTATTATCCCATAATTAATGTAATCAGGTCATGATCACCGGTCTCCAGGCAACCACCGATTTCTAGTTCAGTGATCAATTCATCTTTATCCATCATAATAAGATCTAAAATAGAATTACCTCACGTTAGGTGCCATCTCTTTTGTGTTGGAAAATTATCATATATAATTTTTAGAGATGCCACTGATGTTTTATTACTGCCTGCAGGAGGTCTCCAGCATTCACCTCGCTCAGGAATGTCCTGCAGAAAAGGGCAAGTTTTCTTTGGACACCCAACAGCCAAGTGCACCCACCACAGGGTGTGATGGCACATTCCAGCCTCTTCCCACAGTCTCAATGAACACATTCCACCATGCACGGGTTGTTGCTTATTAAAATAGCAAGAATTGCCACTTCATCTCCTTCCACCCCCTGCCATGGGCAGGGACACCTTCCACTAGCCCAGGTTGCTCCAAGCCCTGTCCAACCTGGCCTTGGACACTTCCAGGGATGGGGCAGCCACAGCTTCTCTGGACAACCTGTGCCAGGGCCTCTCCACCCTCACTAGCAAGAATTTCCTCCTAATATCTGATCTAAGTTTCTCTTCTTTTAGTTTAAAACCACAACCTCTTTTCCTATCACTGTCTGCCCATGTAAAAAGTCGTTCTCCCTCTTTTCTATAAGCCCTCTTTAGGCCCTGGAAGGGGCTCTCAGGTCTCCCTGGAACCTTCCCTTCTCCAGGTGAACACCCCTAGCTCTCCCAGCCTGGCTCCAGAGCAGAGGGGCTCCAGCCCCTGGAGCATCTCCGTGGCCTCCAGCAGCTCCACATCTTTCCTGTGCTGAGGACTCCAGAGCTGGAGGCAGCTCTGCAGGGGGGTCTCACCTGAGGGGGCAGAGGAGCAGAACACCTCCCTCTTTTGCTGCCCATGCTGGGGGATGAGCCCAGGATGTGTTTGGCCTTCTGAGCTGCCAGTGCACGTGGCCAGGTCCTGTCCAGCCTTTCATCCACAGGAATGCCCCAGTCCTTCCCCCCAGGGCTGCTCAGTGAGTTCCTTTCCCCGTCTGTGCTCATGTGTGGGATTGTCCCAGCCCAGGTGCAGCACCAGCACTTGGTCTTGTCAAACCTCATGAGATTCCCACTGTCCACTTCCTGAGCTTGTCCCAGTCCCTGTGGGTGACATCCCCTCCTTCAGGTGTGTCACCTGCACCCTCAGCTTGGTGTCATCTGCCAGCTTGCTGAGAGTGCACTCGATCTCACTGTCTGTGTCATTTATGGCCAGAGGGGATATCCCAGCTGTTTATTCTCTCTATATCCCTTCCTGTCTATCTTTCACATGCTCATGACCTCCCGAATTTCTTCTTACAAAGGTCCTCCAGCCCTTCATAAGACCCTCCAGCTTATCCATCCCACTCACTATGCCAGGCAAGCACAGATTGTGTCCCCAGTGGAATAATGTAGGGAATCCCACCCAGCCCACCTGTAATGTGTGAAGTTATAAAGATGGTTTGAAATAGTTTTGATCAATTACAGTAATTCAAAATTTTGAGGAGTGTAATGAAAACTGGTGATTTAGAAAGTCAAGCTTATTGAACACAACTGACTCTTAAATCAACACTGTCATTGTATTTCTGTCCGTTGTTATTTCCCCTTGGTTGGTTTTAGGCTGAAAATAGACTGCCTTTAGTCTTTTAGGATTGCATCTTCCGTGTTTGTAGATCCTGGGAAAGAACTCCTGTTTCTGTTTGGCATATTTAAATGGCTTTGTAAGTGAAATAGTAAATAAATATGTAATTGGGATATTCAGTTCCACAGGGAGTCCTTTGGTGCCAGCAGAACTAGGGCTGTAATAGAGCTGGTGTCTCCTGCAGGGCTCTCCAGCTTCCAGAGGTGGGTGCCATGCAGAGCATCTGTCCTGGGTGTCCACAGAGTTGAAATGAACCTGTCACCCACTTCCACTCATGACAAGACTGCAGTTGTGCCTTGGCAGTCCTGTGGAAGGGGGTGTGGGGTCATCCCTTTCTGGTGGACACTGTGGTGGGTCCCATATCTCCTCCAGGGGCAGAGTATGAGGTGTCTTCTCGAGCCTTGTGCTGCCTCAATATCCCACCATCAACTGGAAATACTAAAAATCAGCCTTTCGTGTGGGTCTCTGCAAGGGAATGTTTTCAGACTGCCTGAGCAGAGGGACAGAAACCAGCTGGATGGAAAATAATTAAAATAATTATTTGAAAATCAATAACTGTCTGCAACAGCAATCAATTAACCTGGAGACATTTCAAAATGAGATCTACACTGACTGGGCAGCTGAATCTGAAACAATAACTTGAAATTTGCCCTGGATAACCCGAAATTGTCTTTTGACTTAAGTCCACTGCAATCAGCATCCACCCTTAAATCACCAACTGCCCTGGGATGAAGGGACCTTCCTCTTCTTCAGGGCTGTCCCAGGCCTGTCATTGCAGAGAAGGGATTGGAGACAGCCCTACAAAGAAGTCAAGAGACATATGGAGAGAAGCACATCTTGTGGGGTCAGGATTTGCCTCCTTGTTCAACAGAAGAAATCCAGGAAAGAAATTTTAGGGCATTTGTCTTTGAAGCCCCAAAACAAGGCCAAGCTAGATCATGTCTACTGCAAACCAGTTGACTGGGGGCTCCTGGATGCAGATCACCTCTCACAGAGCCCTGGAGAACCAGCTGGTTCATTTTTAAACCATAGCAGGTTTCTAGGAAGGGCTGAATATCACTGGGGGCTGTTCTCTCAGATTAAATAAATAAACAAATAAATGTCACAAGTGTGACTTTCTGTGGTCTGACTACACGAAAACTGCAATCCCAGCCTTTAAAATGTTCAGCAAACCCTTTTGTGGAGTCTCTGCCTTGTACCCTCGTGGGCACCAAAACAGTAAAAAAGCAGAAGCAGCCCAGCAGTTGATCTCAGACAGGGGTGGGTTGGGACATTCCTTTGGCTGCTGCAAACCCTTTGCCCACTTTCCACAATCTCCCTGTTCTTCTTCTGCCTGGGTGAAGGGGCAGGTTATCTTCAGGTTCAGCAGCAGACACAACTCTCCACAGGTCCATGGTGTGTGACCACCTTTAGGTCCCACCTCATGTAACACCCTCCAGCCTGTGCCCTCTGGCCCCTCCAAGCTCTGTGTTCCCTGGCAGGGGAAGTGATCCCTGCTCCTGCTCTGTGCTGCCTTTGTGAAGTGCTTTGGGATCCAGTGACAGGTGTTGAATATTTAAAGCAGGGAAGGGGGAAAAACGAGCAGGTACCTGCTGCCAGCTGATGGCTCCCACTGCCAGGAGCCCAATCATACCCTACCCCATTTCACTTTTTCCTTTGACTTCTGCAAAGAAAACATGAGGATGGACCAAAATGAATGTTGCAAAGAGCATCATTTTCCCTTTAATCCAGCAACCTAAATAAAATTAATAGATTTAACCCTTTTTTTTTTTTTGGAGTTGATAGTCCCTGTCCAGTCCCTCAGTGTGTCCTCACAGCTTGAATTATGGTGCAATAATTCACCCTGAGTCGCAGGGACTCTCAGCCTTGTGCCTGACACTGCTCCAGGCAGGAATTATTGTCCATAATTCACACCTTGTCATATCTTATTGCCGGAACAGCCCCTAAATGACAAAGCTGGATTCATTAAGTAGAAATTCAGTCAAAACTTGGGGAAGGCAGTTGATGGCAGGAAGGACCATGTACTTAAATCTGATGGCTGAAGGAGCTGGGGGGGCTCAGTCTGGAGAAAAGGAGGCTCAGGGGGGAACTCCTCCCTCTCTGCAACCCCCTGACAGGAGGGGGGAGCCAGGGGGGTCAGGCTCTGCTCCCAGGGAACAAGGGACAGGGGGAGAGGAAATGGCCTCAAGTTGCAGCAGGGGAAGTTTAAGTTGGATTTTAGGGATAATTTCTTCTCTGAAAGGATGATCAGGCATTGGAAGGGGCTGCCAGGGCAGTGGTGGAATCACCATCCCTGCAAGTGTTCAAAGAAACGTGTGGATGTGGCCTTTGGGGACATGGTGAACATGGCAGAGCTGGGTTGAGAGTTGGACTCGATGACCTTAAAGGTCTTTTCCAACCTAAATGATTCTGTGATTCTCTGATACATCTGTGTCATTTCGGCCCCAAACAATTAATGTGGAGCAAGAGGTGAATACATCTGTGTTTCAGTGCCTATGTGTGTATTGGGTGGAATCTCTCCAAGTAGAGAGATGACTTTCCAAACTAGACGCCTGTTTGTGGTCCACATGCTTTGACCAGTTGGTCCACAATGGGCTTTTCAGCTGTGTAGGTTCCCATGCAGACCAAATAATTTGGTTCAAGGGGACATTACAAGCTGTTTGCATGAAGAAACTGCCCCTAAGGTGATAAGAAATCCATAAAGCCCTTCACAGACACAGGCATACACAGGCTCCTGTGTACTGTCTTCTGCAAACACTCTCCCTCCTCCACCACACCTGCCCTAAGTCACCAGAAGACCCTCCATGTGTGTCCCTGTCTCCCTGGGCTCACACACAGGCCACCAGCACCACATACCATGGCAGGAGGGAGGTGTCATGATCAGACCATGCCAAAAGCAAAGGTGCAGCTTTGCCATCACTGGGTGCTGAGCACCCCCCACCTCCCTCCCACAGCCCAGCGCTGTCCCACCACGGGGCCTGGATGGGACAGGGCTGGTGTCACACACCCACCCTGGGAGGGCACAGGGATGGTTCCTGCCTTCTTGGTGAGTCCTTGGGAAGGCACAAACCTGCCTGGCACTGTGACCTGGCAGCCAGGAGGGCCAAGCCTGTCCTGGGGGCACCAGGCCCAGCATGGCCGGCCGGGCCAGGGAGGGGCTTGTCCCGCTCTGCTCTGCCCTGGGGGGGCCTCCCCTGCAATATTGGGGCAGTCTGGGGGGACACAATGGAAGGAAGAGCTGAAGCCATTAGAGAGTGTCCAAAGGAGGCAACGAGGATGGCAAAGGGCCTTGATTTGAAGCCGGGGGAGGACACTGAGGGCACTTGGGGTGTTCAGCTGGAGAAGAGGAGACTGAGGGGAGAGCTCATGGCAGTTCAGATCCCTGGGGAGGGGCAGAGGAGGGGCAGGGACTGAGCTCTGCTCTGGGGGACCAGGGACAGCACCCAGAGGAATGGCTGGAGCTGTGTCAGGGCAGGGTCAGGTTGGATCTCAGGAAAAGGTTCTTCCCCCAGAGGGTGGTTGGCACTGCCCAGGCTCCCCAGGGCAGTGGGCACAGCCCCAAGGCTGCCAGAGCTCCAGGAGAGTTTGGATCATCCTCTGGGGCACAGGGTGTGACCCTTGGGGATGGGCCTGTGCAGGGCTGAGGGTTGGACTTGCTGATCCTTGTGGGTCCCTTCCAACTCCACACATTCTGTGATTCGGGTCCAGGAGCAGATTGGTTTTGTGCAGCCTGAGCTCATTGCAGGGGACCCCTTAAGTTAAAAAGCACATCTGGAGAGAAACACCTGTTTTTGACAAATAGTGGTAAGTAGGTGGACCAGCAGGGCCTGGAGGGCAACCTGAGGAGGTGGCTCTCAGCAGGTGTCACCCTGGGCTGTGCACAGCCCGTGGCAGCTGGTGAGGACACCACTCTGCACAGAGTGTGCTAAACACAGTCACTCACAGGAGCAGCGTCTCGCTGGTGTTCGGGGTGGCTGGGAGGAATCCCTGCCAAACATCCAGGTGCCTAAAACACCACAAGACATCTGCTGTGACTCAGATAATTCACACCCTTCATGCCCACTGAAGTTTAAAACATTTCAGTCGAAAATATTGCATTCTGCTGAGCCAAGTTGTGCAGGAAGCAGCTTGTGCTCAGATGGTTTGTGCAGTCCCCTCCTCCTGCTGCTCCTCCAGCTCTCCGTGTCCTCCTTGCACAACGTGAGCTCACTTTTAAATGGGCTAAGTGATGAGAAGTGTGGCCATTTCCCCAGCTACTTATTCCTACCCTTCACCCAGCCCTGCCAGATGCAGGGGCAGTGGGATCGCTCCCAAATGCACTGCAGGGAAAGGGAGCAAACACATCTATCTCTGTAGTGGAGTGGAAGGAATAAACAAGTCACTCCTTTTCTTCTGCAGAAACAGGGCATGAACTGCTCAACAGGGCTTGTGACAACAACCAGTACTTGAAATTTAGCACCTGCACTTCAGAGTGGATTTGGGAATGCTGTGGTGGATGCCCACACTGCAGAGCTCCAGGGCAGTGACTGGCAGGAGCACCCTGACTGAGCACTGGCTGCCTCCTTCAACAGGACTCAAAGAGCAGGATATTCCTTGGGCTTCTCTGCCTTCTTTGGGAGTCCAGACAGGCACGTTGGTGGGACAGGATCCAGACTGTGCTGAGACCTAAAGCTCACATGGTTTCCTCTGCTCTGCAGAGGAGCAGTGGCAGTGCCCCTCTGCTGGCACCAAGATCAAGAGGTAAAACTCTGCACTGACACAGGTCAAAATCCACCAGCTGCCCCAAGTTCTCATTTCTCAGGACATTGATGCTGCCCTGAGTTAAAAGATCATCTGGAGAGGGTGCAGGACAGCCTGTCCCAGGGGGCATCCTGGCACAGGGCAGTAGCAGGAAAATGTGAAGATGTGAACAAGTGCATATAGACAATATTGCAAAAGCAACAGCACTTACCTGACTCCCCCAAGGAGGCCACTTTGGACTTGCTCACAGTCACCAGAGCAAAATGCCCCATGCAGTGGGACAGGGCTCACCTCAGAGTGTCCCAGTGGTGACATCCTGGCCCACAGTGAACTCTGAGTCAGCTCTCTGCTGCCTGTTAACACAGCAGAAGGCAACAAGCTCAGATGAAGCCACATCTCAGAGAAGGCAGAACCCACCAGCTGGCACCCGTGCTGCATCCAGCTGGCTCCCATGCTGTATCCAGCTGGCACAGGCAGGAGCACAGAGCCCTGAAGAGGTGAAGACAGCCAGGGAAACCCAGGCACCATGTCACCCTGGCAGGTCTGGCAGTGTTTGCTGTAGCACATGGGTTCAGCTCAGTGCTTCCCAGGGGGATCTGAGCACCTCCAAAACATCAGCTGCACAAGGGTAAGTGGTGTTTACTGGCAACTGGGAATAAACATGTGTTCCCATTAGTTATCCATTAATTAGTAGACTAATAACAGGCTAAACCAGCTTGTTCTTTAGTAGGTGAGTCTTCCCTGTCATCCTGGACTATTATAATAATAACAACAATCCCTATATGTGCTCTTGCAGAGTCACTGTCACCCAGGAGGGACCATAGCACACCTGCAACTGTCCTGCTGCTTCCTGCTGAAACCCTGGTCCTGCCAAGCCTGGTGGCAAAATACCATAAACTGCTATGAAACTCAGTGTTATTGTTTATGTCAAGTCCAGAGATCTCCCAGGACAGGTCCCTGTCCCAGCCTCAGGACAGACTTGCACACCCCACACCAGGATTGAACCTCACAGAGACGGGTAGAGCTTGGAGCAGGTGAAACACACCCAGTCAAACATCCCCAGCTGCAGCACAAGGCCAACTAACCTTTCTGACCACAAGGAGAGGAGCACTTTAGCTTGGTAAAGTCCCCTTTGGGGTATTCTTTGGGCTTGTCACTGCAAGAAAACAGTCTCTTTCCCCCAAGATTGTTGACGTAGCTTGTTACTGAACACTCGTCTGTTTGCAGATGTTCTATATTTTCCTGACATGAAGTTTCTTAACATCCCTTTTAAATTGTCTTTATGCTCACAATGTTGATGCATAATCTCTTTTTTCCTTGAGAAGTTACTGTAAGTGCCTCGTGCAATGATGAGATGAAAGCCTTCTTTGTGTTCCTGCCAATCCAGTTTGTATGCCTCTGTTTGTCACCTGCAGATAAAAGCTCAGGGATGTTGTTTAGAGCCAGGCTCTGAAGTAGAGACTCAACTGGAGGCAAGGACAGGAGGGAAATATTAGCAAAGCAACCACCAAATTCTTGACAATCCCAACACCAGCCATTATGAAGCTTTGCCCAAACAAGAATCCCTCCCTAAAACCTCTTAGGGTGCTTCCATGAGCACATCAGACTTCAAAGAGGGTGCACACCAGGCCAGTTCCTGGAGCTCAGCTGATGAGCAGGAGCTCATTAAACTGCAGTAATTTGGCAGGTCTGTGTTTACTTATGCTGGAGCATCACATTTTGTGAACAATTTTTTTCCAAACCAAAAGGTTTGAACTGTGTTAAGCTGATGAAATCCAGTCATGGAGACCACTGCGTGGCTCAAAAACACTTTAAGTGATGGAAGTCTGCACACAGATGTTTTCCTTAAATATGGCATCAAGTATCTTTGGGTTTTAGCCAATTAGAAAGTGGTTTAAGCTAAAGCTTAAACATTTTTGTGGCAGACTCAGAGATGAGCTGGATGGACCCTGCTGTGTGGACACACCAGTGTTATATCCCCAGTTGTGACTGGGGGCAGCTGAAGCTTTGTCCCCATGGTGGTTCCTCTGAACCCCTCTCCACCTCCACACAGCCCAACACATCCTTGGAGGCTTCTCTGAATCTACTCCCTGCTTTCTTCCCTTGGACATTTGGGAAGGAATCGGGTTTATTCTATTTTTATCTGTTTTGCTGGGAGAATGCTTCCTTGCCTCCAGGTGGAACAACCAATCCTTTAAATCATATGGACTGTACAGAGATAAATAGGTGTGTACACCTATGAAACTGGAAGGAATGTGCTCCACCTGGGCCTGGAAAGGTTTGTTTATCTGTTCAACACTTTCTTTTCTTTTCCTGATGGATCACATTGGTGGCCAACAAACAATATCACGGTGCCATGATGTTTGTTCTTCCTTCTCTTCATCTCTGCCCTTTGCTGTCCTGCTCCATTGTGTTTTAGGTGGGATGCAGATTGTCAGGATTGGAGAGCTGTTTGCATTGTGTGAAGAATCAGAGTCATTTAGGTTGGAAAGGACCTCTAATGTCGGGGTTTGGGGTTTTTTTCCAGGGTAGGAAAATAGTGTGTCTTTCCTCTTCTCTCCTAATGCAAATGTGGCCAAATCGATTTCCCTCTGGCTTTCCATAAAACAGATTGATTCCAAGAGGAGAATTTTGAGAAAAGTACAAGTTTGTGAAGACAGTGTGTTCTTGTGGAGGCTGAGATGGTTACTTTAGCTGGAACATTGGTGGCACTTGGCCTGGGAAAGGCAGAGATTAAAACTGGGGTGGGGAATACCTCTGAATAGAATCCCAGAGTAAAGAGGGTGGCAATCAAGTCAGGATTTATGAGGCAGATCAGCACCCTACAGTGCAGCTCCAGGTGATCTCAGCAGCACAGGGATAAGCAGCAAGATGGGTCGGGCTGAAGGGTAACAGCAAGCCAGTGTCCCAGCAGAGTTCCAAGCTGGATGCCTTTCCAGGCCTGTTTCTGTGTCCATTGCAAGCCCAGGTGGTGCATTGGCACTGCCCAGGCTGGGTTTCACTGGGGGAGTGGTGTGTGATCTCTCTGCACCCACAGTAGAACAAAAGGGAAGGAATAAGTTAAGGCAGATGCAGAACCAGGCTGAAGTTGGCTCCAGTGGTGGGATGGATAGTGCTCATGGTTTGGCTGATGTTCTGGATCTTCTAATGAAGGTCTGAGATTATTTCCTTTGAGCTGCTTTCTGCAGCAAGGTCAATAAAGCACCAGTGCAAATCAATTGAAACAAAGGTGCAGGAGCAGATAACTCTGAACTCCCAAATACTTAAAATAACTGCCACAGCCTGAGTTATTTAGCTCATCTTTGTCAACTAATGAAGCTGCCTCAGTATGGAAATGTGTTCTTAACTTGCATTTTTGCTGAGCAGTGGTTGAGATTAATATAGGCCAACTCTCATTTCAGTTTCCTTTTGAATTATCCTGAAGATTTGTTTATTTACAACTGTCTGAGTATTTGAATATAGTCACAGCAAACTAGACAGAGTTGGACACTACACTGACAGACCAGAGGGAAAACTGGGAAAAAGAGAACTGAGAGGGAACCACAGGGATGAGATGTCAGAGCTGGGCAAGCAGGAGATACTACAGTTCCCAAAGGTCTGCCAAAGGGCAGTAGAACATCATTGGGGTTGCAGGAAGGTGTCTAATTGCTGCTTAATTAGCCCCAAAATTTGTGTGGCAGGAGGGGCTGTGGGATCAATGATAGAATCATACATTGGTTTGGGTTGGGAGGGCCCTTAAAGACCATCTCATTCCACCCCCTGCCACAGGCAGGGACACCTTCCACTAGCCCAGGTTGCTCCAAGCCCTGTCCAACCTGGCCTTGGACACTTCCAGGGATGGGGCAGCCACAGCTTCTCTGGGCAACCTGTGGAGTGGTGTTGGTTGGACACCATCTCCCATCTCCTTCCCAGCCATGTCTCCAGGAGCAGACAGCAGCTCAGGACAGTGCTGAGGCCTCCCTGCTGCCTGCTGTGATGGGCACTGGAAGGGGGGCTAGCAATGCCATGGATGTGTGAGGGCACGAGGGTGCCCTGGGGTGGGCAGGGAGCCCACTGGGCCAGGGAGCAGAGCAGACTCTCCACGGTGCCATTGCACAGGCAGATCCACAAGGTTTGTTGCAGGTAACCTGTTTTATGGGATTTCCCAAATGAGTGTTGGGGTTTTCCAGCAGGGTAGGGTTCACTTCTGCTGCTAAATTGTTGCCTCGAGGCAGAAGGTGCATGTGAAACTCTGGAGATTTAAAGCTGTCAGACATTCAACTTCACAGGATCACAGAATCACAGAATGTGCTGAGCTGGAAGGGACCCACAGGAATCAGCAAGTCCAACCCTCAGCCCTGCACAGGCCCATCCCCAAGGGTCACACCCTGTGCCCCAGAGGATGATCCAAACTCTCCTGGAGCTCTGGCAGCCTTGGGGCTGTGCCCACTGCCTTGGGGGAGCCTGGTCAGTGCCCAACCACCCTCTGGGGGAAGAACCTTTCCCTGAGATCCCTGATCATCTGATGAACAATAAAAATATCCTTGGTAAAAGTACAGTGGGCAGCACCAGCTCTGACTCTGCTCAGCTCTGCAGTAAAGAAAGGGCAGCTGGTACACTGGCATGGGGCTGGGCTGAACAGGCACACGACCCTGTGTCCATCCCACTCCCTGGACCACCTGGGGGATGCCACGTTGGTCCTCAGTGTGCCCAAAAGACACCAGGGGGTGAACTGTGTCTGATGGAGACCTCAAAGGCTGCGGGTGTGTAGGTGCTGCATAAACAGCAGTGAGAGAACCTGGCAGGCAGGAGCTGATAGGGTGATGTTAAATCCTGCCAAGGAGACCCTGCTAAGGCAGAAGTGCCTTTCCAGAGCAGAGTGAGTGTGGTACCTGCACATACTCAGGGCATGTGGGACTGGAAACCCAGTGCAGACTCTTATGAAGTCCAACCCAGCCAGCCCTGGAAAGCAAACCCATGGACACCGTGGAGGAGCCAGGGCTGCTCACTGCCTCTGTGGGACAGATGGCACAGCCACGGGTGGGCAGACACCACACATTGCCATGGCTGTGCAGTGGCACTCCAGACACATCCCCCGTGGGCCAGGCCTTTCTGCTTGGCTTAGTAACACCAAGCAAAAGTCATGAAGTGCAGCTTACCCAGCTCCAGGTCCTCAGGTCAGCTGGGATCCCTCATGGACTCCTTCTGGTGCCCTGATCCCCATCCACAGTTCAATGTGCTTTGGCTTTGTGGGCTTGGTGGTATCACCCAAAGGTTGGACTTGATGATCTGGGAGGTCTTTTACAATCTTAATGACTCTGTGATTCTGTGCCCTCTCCACCTGTGAACTGAAACCGCAGCAGAATGACCCATTTCCACACTTGCTGCTGCCAAACTTGTCTCATCCCTGTAGGGTGTGTTTCAGTGAGCTCTTTGAGAAGTGTCACATCCCCTTCCTCTCTTTTTGTCATGTCCCCTCCCTCCCTTTCCCATGTTCCCTCCCTCTCTTTGCCACATAACCAGGCTGCTGAGTACAGCATATGATGGAAAAGAGAGGAGACATTCACTGGGCAAGAAGAGACATTGCCTGAGAATTCCCCACCTCTGCAAAGGCTCCAGGGTGGAAGGAGGGGGCAGAAGGCTCCATTTCATGGTGTGGAACCAACATTGGCTCCACTGGGCTGCTGCTAAAGGGACACACATGACCACAGGACCTGCCTTTTCGTCTTGGTGGGGGCAAACCCAGATTTCCCTGCACAGCTCAAGGGTATTTTCATGGTCACAAAACCATAAGGCTTTGGCAATGTGGTTTCCACACCCCGTGACCCTGCTCTGAAGGGATGAACTTTCAATTTTCTGTGTGTTTTACTGTGCTGGGCAGTTCCCACCCTGCATGAAGGGGCACAAGCCAAAACATTTTCTGTGCTGTGAGCTGGGAAATACAGAGAGAAGTGTGAAATGGGAAAGGTTTTGATAGGAAAGTTCTGACAGTCTAAATAAAACTGGGTTTCAGGCTTCATGCCTTATCACCTGGACTTGTGTCTGGCAATAACATGAGGCACTGCCAAGCAGCCAGTGCTCCACAGATCCACCCAGGTGGGCCTGTTGGATCTCCTGTTCGTGTTTCATCAGGGGAGGCTCCGTGCACCAAATCAATCCTTTGCCCATCAGATAAGAGCATAAAGTACTCAGCTAATGCAAATGTGTAGTAAATCAATAACATGCCACTACTAATACACTTTAATTAAAGCACAACAGACTGCAGCTCCTCTGCACTTACAAGGAAAGAGAACTGGCTGATGTGGCATCAGGAAAAGGGAGCTCATGGATTTGAGGATAAAAGAAAACCTGTCCTAGAGGTGGACTGGGGAGTGGGAGGGATCTGAGCAAGGAATGGTGGAGCTCAAAGGGAGAAGGCAGGGGCTGGAGAACAGCATGAGCTGCACTGCCATTGCTCTAGTGGAGAATAGAAACAACTCATGGGCTGATGGGGCAGGAGAAGGACATTGGGTAAAGAAGTGTCTGTGAAAGGAAGGTGGAATGGATGGTGGCTCACAGCTCCTGGAGCTGAGCCCCAGAATGGCTTAATAAAAACCTCTCTTCACAACAGGAGTATCAGCAAAATAAGTCCAAATAATGAGTGAGGCACTCACTGGACAGAATCCCAGAATCCCAGAATACACTGAGTTGGAAGGGACCCACAAGGATCAGCGAGTCCAACCCTCAGCCCTGCACAGGCCCATCCCCAAGGGTCACACCCTGTGCCCCAGAGGATCATCCAAACCCTCCTGGAGCTCTGGCAGCCTTGGGGCTGTGCCCACTGCCCTGGGGAGCCTGGGCAGTGCCAACCACCCTCTGGGGGAAGAACCTTTCCCTGAGATCCAACCTGACCCTGCCCTGACACAGCTCCAGCCATTCCCTGGGTGCTGTCCCTGGTCCCCCCAGAGCAGAGCTCAGTCCCTGCCCCTCCTCTGCCCCTGCCCAGGAAGCTGGAACTGCCATGAGCTCTCCCCTCAGTCTCCTCTTCTCCAGCTGAACACCCCAAGTGCCCTCAGTGTCCTCCCCCGGCTTCAAATCAAGGCCCTTCCCCATCCTCGTTGCCTCCTTTGGACACTCTCTAATGGCTTCAGATCTTCCTCACACTGCAGTGCCCAAAACTGCCCCAGTATTCAAGGTGACAAATCCAGAGGGAATTCAGGAGCTGAAGGGATATGTAGGACCATGTGGACCAAGGCTCAGTGCCCGTGCAGGGCTCTGCATCCCCCAGGGCTGGGGCAGGGCCGTGCCCTGGTGCAGCAGCCACGCTGTGCCCTGTGGGCTGGGTCACACCATGTGCTGCCCAAGACCTTCTGCAGGTCAGGTGGTCCCTAGTAGGATGGTGACTCCTTTCAGCTCCCACCAACCCTGCCCTTGAACCAGCCACCATGGGGAACAGCCACATTTTTGGGAGCAAAGGGAGGTTTTCATGTGGCCACACAGCCCCAGAAGCAAGAACCTCAGGGATGAGCTGCTCGTCCTCCTGCTTTAATCCAGCCCTCCTGGAGACATCATAGCATAGAACACTGTGCTCAGATATGTTAATTGAAATTTAATTGAAACTGGTTGACTGGGAGCTCTCAGAGGGCTTAAGGACTGGAGAAATGACAGTCCACCAAGGAGAGCACTGCACTACAAGGCACCAATCTGGGCTCACCAGAGCTTGGTCTTGATCTTAAAATACTTATTTGAAAGCAAACAGGGAAAGAATGTTTGTGGATTGTGCCTCATTTGGAAGAGAAACAAGCATGAATGGACAGAGAAGTGATTTGAAGAGAAGTTTAGAGAAAGGAGTTGTCCTGATTTTTTCTTGGTGCTTTGGAGGAAGTGATGGGAGAGCAACATGTTCCCTGGGTGAGAAACCAGGAGTCAGAGCTGTGGGAAGGTCTGAAAGCACAGAGAGAGCTGATGGGAAGGTGGAAATGGGCTTGCAGGGTGATATGGTTGCAGGAAAGGCTGGAACAGTTTGGGATTGCATCCCAAAGAGCCAGAAGAGAGCCGTGACCGTCCATTAAGGGAGTCAGTGCCACCAGAAATATTCCCCTACTTCACAGAATCACAGAATGTGCTGAGTTTTGGAAGGGACCCATAAGGATCAGAGTCCAGCTCCTGGTCCTGCACTCCTGGTCCTGAGACAGCCTCTGCACCAGGGAATCTCTTCTTTACTCCTTCCTCTATTTGCCCAGGGAACAAGGCGATCCCTTCCCCAAGGCTGAGATATTCTCACCTGGTTGCAGTGACACCTACCCATCCCCAAGGGTCACACCCTGTGCCTCACAGGATCATCCAAACCCTCCTGGAGCTCTGGCAGGCTTGGGGCTGTGCCCACTGCCCTGGGGAGCCTGGTCAGTGCCCAACCACCCTCTGGGGGAAGAACCTCTTAGCAATACCTAACCTAAACCTCCCCAGGGAATTTTTGGGAACTCTTACTGATCCAGACTGGTAGTGTTGGGACCACCAGACCTGAGGCTGATGAGAAGCTTTCTGTGGTTCTCCATGAGCTGTCCATTCAGCCTTGGAGGTGATGTCTCACCATCCAGTCCTGGCTCCCTCCCTCCCCACCAGCATCTTCCCTTCCCTCACATGGGACTTGTTTCCCAGCAGGTATCAGAGCTCTGGGAATCCCCAGCAGATTAGAGCTGGCTAAAGGCAGGGGGAAGGTTACCTGACACACTACTCCTGACATGTCTGAGTGGAGTTCCTTGTCCCTGGTTGCTGCCATAAATGATACACCCTGTTACACCCACTACATGAAATCCAGAGTAAATAACTGAAGTAGTTAGGGAGCAGGATTACCCTGAAATTTGTTTCCATCCTATCACAGTGATTTGGTTGTCTCTGGGCATTAGCTCCACAATGTAATAAGCAAAGCCTCTGAAATACCTTCGTGAGAATTAGGGTTCTATAAATTAACTGATTACTGATAAAGCCTAATTATAAATTAGGTCTTATTATCAGAAGCTTCTGAACTACTCTGAATGGATTAAAGCTGTAGGAGTAGAAATATTTCAGTTAACCATGTGAACTCTGATAAAGGTCTGAAGAGAGACTGTGCTCTGCCCTGCTCCCTGTCTGCACCCAGGGCATTGCTGGGAACTTCTGCAAAACCAGGCAGGACAACCTGAGACAGCCCCTGCACCAGGGAGTCTCTTCCTTACTCCTTCCTCTGTTTGCCCAGGGAACAAGGTGATCCCTTCCCCAGGGCTGAGACATTTCTCACCTGGTTGCAGTGACACCCACCCAGCCCATTGCTGAGAGTGAAGGTGCTCCAGGGATGAAGCTCAGGACTGTGAGAGGTAGTGGATTGGAGGGTCAGAAATCACTTTCCTCTCACTTTACTTGGGAAAAAATCCTGATTCTCACAAGCCACTCGCTAACCCTTGTCCTGCAAACCCTCACTGTGACCTCAGTGGCTCTGTGCACAAACACAGCGGCCACAGAACTGGAGAGGAAAAGATTTTTTCATTGATTTCATCCCAGCCTGACACTTTTTTCTTATTCACTGGAAAACTAGCATTTCTCTGCCTGCTTCCAGCTGATCTGTCAATAAACCACTTCATTTTTTCAGGAAGTGCTCTGTCTTGAAGATACATCAAAATACTCTGAAATTTTCTTGGTAAAACTAGTAAAATTGGCTACTCTAAAGATGCTGGAGTGCATGTCCTGTCATCTTTACAAGGAGGAGATTCACTACCTGGCTTCAGGGTGCAAGGGGAGCATCACCACAGGAAGGGTGGGTTGGTGACAGCCCTGCCAGCAGCAGGTACCTCTCTGACCTGGCTCTGTTGGGTCCTTTCGAAAGAAGTGTTGAAATATCTGCTCCAGGAACACCTTCCTCTTACTTCCTTTTTTCCTCTCAACTCTGACCCCCTTTGGTTTTGAAGTCAGAGCTGTGTCTCTTTTGCTTCTCCTTTGCTGGTGGATCTGTTCTGCTGCTGTGCTGTATTACAGTAGGAAATCCTTTGCTTCAGGGAAGATTTCTCTCTGCTGCTGGAACCTGGGAAATTTAGGAGTGAAAAAGAAAATGGAAGGATCTTAAGTGTGAGAGAGGTGGTGGATGCCCCAGCCCTGGAAACATGCAAGGTCAGGTTGGATGGGGCTTTGAGCAAACTGGTCCAGCTGGACTAGATGAGCTTTAAAGGTCCCTTCCAACCCAGACTCTTCTATGATCCTTCGTGTCCCTCAGTAAAAGGACTGCACCATGTTCATGCCATTCCTGCTCATGAAAGTTTTCCTTGCCATCTGGAAATCAGTTTGGTTTCTTGCCTGTCCTGCCCAAACCCCAGTTCTCTGGGGCTTGGATCCTTCTGGGTGACAGGCCCCATCCACCTGCCAATCCATCTGTTCTGTGCCACCACGGGCTCAGAGTTCAAGGAGCTCCTCTCCCTCCCTGATGCCCCCAGGTAGATTTACAAACAATAAACTCCTTTTTGCTAGCTCAGACCCAGGTTTTCAGCTGATTGCTGTAAGAAAGGCTCCCTGTTCCCTGGCAGCCACGAGCACATGTTGTCTAGAACATGAGCAAGGAGAACTCACAGCCCAGTTCAACCAACTACAGCCCAATCATCTGACACCATTCAAGCCCCTTTTTCTGTTCCTTTCTCTGCTGTTCCTCATCCTCTATTCACAATTTTTAAGCAATCTCCACTGCCCTGAGTGTTGTCCCCCCTGCAGCAGGAGGAAGAAGGCAGCTCATGTCCCATCTCACCCCCAGGCAGCACCCAGGGTGTGATTCTGTTCTGCAGATGGAGACTGGAACTGCTGGAGCACATTCAGGGACATGTTTCTGAAGAAGTCCACTCTGCTCTCCTGCAGTGGGTCTGTGTCTGTGTATCCCTCAGCTCAGCTGCTCCCAACCCCAATTATCAGCAAAGTAATTCAGGACAGTGCTTAAGAAGTTTAGCTCCTCTCATGTACAATTTGAAAGATGTGAACATTCTCATCACTGGACTGAAAAAGATGCTGAAAGAAAGGATTTCATGGACTTCAGACCACAAAGGACCAGCAACTGCAGTTTGGACCTTCTGCTTAACAGAGGCCAAAGATTCTCACCAGTAATTCACAGCTCAAATCAATAACTTCAATTTAATGCCTCTGAAAAGATGGCAAGATTTGATTTAAGTGATGAAAAATCCACTGTGTCCCCAGGCATGCCATTTTCATGATCCCTGCCTCTCCACAAACATCACTACTAAAAACTGTGCACGTCTACCTGGCTGTTGGCTCTGACTGTTGGATAAATCTGCCTGTTCCTACTCTGTCCAAGAATCATCCACTGTTCAAGCTCCTCTCCCCATGGCAGAACTTGAAATGTTTAAGTTACATCTTTTGGATCGGTAAAAAAGGTTGAGAGGTTATTTTTTATTATAATACTGTTTTAGAGCCTCTGAATGATTCTCATTTTTTACCACCTGCCCAGTGTGTCAACAATGTTTTGACAGAGGAGCTCCCCAATAGGAAATGATTTCCAGTTGTGGGGTCACCAGTCCCAGGTGGGTGACCATGTGCAAGACCTATATCTCTGGGAATAATCCACTTTTCTCTCTCTAGAGTGGTGATTACCTAAAGGAAAAGAAATTCTGGCTCTAAGTGAAGGTAAAATCATACAGCTGAGAGAAGCTAAATTTAAGCACTGTCCTGATTTGTTCTGCAGTTGTGCACCTGAGCAATGATCCCAAAGGGAATCCTACAAAATATAATGGTCTCCTTCTAGGAAAAAAGGCAATGACTGTGAACCAGACTCTTCTCAATGTATTTTGTGCTCTCCTGGGCAGTTTTGTTGCCCAGAGAAGGCAGTCACGTGCCTGTGGAAGGGTGGTGTGTGTGTGGTGGCTCCCACCCTTCACCTGTGGGAAGCAAAAGCCTTTGTGTGTCCTGGTCCCCTCGTGCACCCCTAAAGAGCCTCATCCCCATGGCCACCACTCTGCTCCTCACCCCCCTCTCCTCACTGCTCAGTTTGAACTCCAGGGTGGTGGATCCCTGGGAGTGTTTGGTCACCCTCGATGCTGTAGGAGAATTCAATCCAGCAGTGCAGGGAAATGTGCAATTACCTTGGAGAGCACATGTTCTTAATGAGGTGATCATGGGATACCAGCTGGAGAGCAAGATCCAAAGCCTGTGAGAAAGTACATTGAGAAAATAACACCCATCTGCTCTTCCAGTATGGAAAAATCATCCTCTGCCTTTTTAAGGAGAAGTTCCTTGTAAAGCTATTTTCATTCGTCCCCAGCAGAGCACACAGATGGAATAGGATTGTTTTCATGATGGCAAGGATTTGCTTCTTCCATTTGCCAGTGCAACCAAACATTTAATTATAAAAACTCCTGAAATTAAGTAGATGCAAAAATTAAGATTAATATGCTCATTTTTGCCAATACTGTGAAATGTTTTTACTCTGAAAGACTCATTCCATTACAATATACTGAGCAGAAAGTTAACACTCACATAATGACCTTAAAACCTGATCAGAATGCAGAAACAGGTCATTGCTGTTCACTCTCTTAAGGAAAGATCTAAACCCCCAAAATTTGAGTTTACTGTGGAAACAGTGTAATTACAGGAGCAGAACATGTAATACCACAATTCTGTGGCTCAGTAGAGTGTCTTCTATATTACAGAGTCCTTTCAGGATGTACATCTGCCTCAAGGTCACTGAGAGTGTCCCTTTCCTTATTTTCCTCTGCTCTGGAATGTTGGGCCTGCAGTTGTCCAAGGCCAGGTTGGACGGGGCTTGGAGCAGCCTGGTCTAGTGGAAGGTGTGCCTGCCCATGGCAGGGGATGCAATGAGATGAGCTTTAAGGTCCCTCCCAACCCAAACCAGGTTGTGATTCTGCTATTTGTAGAAACAAAAATTCTCTCTTAGGAGGATTTGGGTGATAACACAGAGAGGTGAACTGGTCCAGTTAAACCAATTCAATCAATGCAAAGGCATTTTTAGTGTGGTTGCAGTGACTTATTTCGAATGAGCTTAAGCTTCTTCCTCACTATCTTAGGCTGAAAGGGGCCTGTCTGATGGGGAGGAGGGAGAACATGCTGCACCTTCCCCCAGGCTGAACTGAGTCGTGTCAGCGTGGCACCTCACACTAAATGGGCACAAACCCCGAGGGGGCTTCACCTGACACCTCATGGAGAGGACAGAGCAGCCAAGAGCATCTCCTGTGCTGAAACCCAGATCTGTAGGAGGAGGAAATTCCACAGATTTGAGTGGTCTTGAGGGTAAGGACCTGACCTCAGAAGGCTCCCTTGACCACCCCCCCAAAGGACACTAAGAAGTCAGACATCACATGGGCCAACTACACCCAGAGAGCAGCCCAGGGCTGGGGAAAGCTGCCTGGGACAGCTCAGTTGAAACTGCCTCATCCTCCTGGAAAAGTTACAAGGAAACATAGTGGGCAGCACCAAAAAACTGCACTTTGATCCAGATGTTGAATGGAGGGGAGGTCTCCTCGGCCTCTCGGGACTGTGGCACCATGGCTTGGCAGGGAGAGAGGAGAGGTTTGTGTTAGCAACAACTGCACTGTGGAGGGCAAAAGAAGTGGGAGTCATGGAACACGTGGGGGCCATCAAGGCTGCAAGACCTGCTGGGACACAACTGGATTGCTGGTCAGGGTGTCCCAGGGGAGCTTGGCCACCTCTGTAGATCTCACACCATGTGCTGGTTTCACCTGCTCTGACATTGATGTGGGACCTGATTCCTCCCAGCTTGGCCAAATGAGTCAGTGGGTGCACCCTGGAATATTGCAACAGCCAGGGCTGACATTGGTGGGCAAGGTCTCCAAGAGGGTCCTCAAATGTGACAATGTGCCCACCCATAGCAATAGAAATAGTGGTGGTGGTGTCACCTCCCCTCCTCCTGCCCTGGTACCTGGAGCAAGGTCAAGCAATTCTAGACCACTCAGTAGGGACATTTGAGCCTTCTTTGCTTCGTGTTCATCTTTAATAGATGCAGGGGCCACCTGGCTCCAGCTGAGAGAAGTATCAAAGGATCTGCTGGGCTGTCAGTGGGAAGGATGGATGGGTGGATGGATGGATGGATGGATGGATGGATGGATGGATGGATGGATGGATGGATGGATGGATGGATGGATGGTAGGCTACTATGGAGCCCCTCCATTTCTTCAGTCCTCCCTAAGTCTGGAAACCTGAAGCAAGCTGTGGCAGCTGAGACAGCCCATGCCAGGAGAGCTGCCTGGTGTTTTGCCCTCTGCAGCTCTCCTGAGCTGAGCTGGAGGAGCTGCAGAAGGAAAATGTCACCAGCTGGTGGAAAACCCATCAGAGGTCATGACACAGGGAAACCCAGACTTTGCTTTGAAACTCTCTCCTTAAATAATGAATTTCCTGGCAGCAGTGTCTCAGAAAGGCTTAGCATGAGGCTGCCAAAGATGTGACCTTGTGTGACAAAGCAGCTGGAAAATGCCAGAAAAAATAGATCAATCAATCTTCTTAATTTGCTACTGAAAAATGCAACCTTTGCAATGGGGTGAGAAGGCCAAACCACCCCTTTTAACCTGGACCTTCAATCAACATCTTCCCCTGTTCCTCAAGGAAGGAAAACTCACATAAAGAAGCAATTCAGAGGAGCTCCTGGTGCCCCTTGCAGTTGAGGTGCAGAGAGATGACCGCAGCTCAGAGGGCACAAGAGGTAGAACTCACCCAATAGCAAAGAGCCAAATAATTTAAAAACGTCTTTGCTCCCTCCCTTTGCCACAGCCAATGGCCCATGGGGTTGTCAGGAGGATGATGGGGAATGTACAGGGAGCAGAGGGAAGACCCAAGAGCCACCAGTGGTGCTTATTCGAGGGTTTTCTTTGGGACACCAAAGCTGGTCAGAGCAGCTGTCTGCTTTCTTCACCTCTTTGTGTTGTTTCAGACACATTGTGGCTTTTGTGTCACCCTAAATCAGCAAAATATTAATATCAGAGTCCATAAAGTACAGAGAAAGTAGAACCACCCATGAGAGCAATCAGGTTACTGATCCCTTACCTTTCCAACCGCCTGTCTCCAAGCCTTGCAGCTGGAGACAGCTGAAAACCTTTAGGATTGATATTTTCTAGGCTCTGTCTCTGCTTCCAGATGGGTTTCCTCTGAGAATATCATAAAAACGCCAAGTGTCAGGAGAAAATAGTGACTCCCTGCCCATCACACAGGTCTGGTGACCCTGCCTGCAGCTGGAAGTGTAGAAATAGGATGAAAGAGGCAGAAAGTTGAATGTAGGGCTGAGGACCCATGGTCTGGGGGCTGTAGAAAATTTATGCCAGATACAGTAACTCCCACCAAGTCTCTACAATCTGCTGTAAAAGCATATGGTGGATGTTTGTCAGCTCTTGGCAGAGTGGCTGGGGTGGAGCAGCCACAGCCCCACACTCAGGAGGAGCTCCCTCAGGACTGTCAGGATTTTACCTTGATGCTAAAAGAAGCAAAGAAAGTCTGGAAAAATGCAAGCAAGGTTCCCTTTCAGGCTGTTCATGCTGGGTTTTGTCCTCCTGAGCTGCTCCAGAGGATCACTGGAGCTGTCCCAGCCTGGGACTGGGGCTACCAGGGCTTGCTCTGTTCAGCAGCTCCTGTTTGCCAGAGGACACTCTCCCACCTGGGTCAACTTTTGAGTTTCCTCCTTCAGACCATGATTGCCAGTCCTGAGGATGCCAGGGTGGTGAGATGGACACCAGTGCTGGTTGCAGGATAAATCCCTGTCCGTGGGATCCCCTCTGTGCACAGCAGGGGCAGAGTTGTGTTATTGCAGATTTACGCCATGTTCATGTGGAGCTGCTTCTCCTTCAGCAGAGGCTGTTCCAGTAAAACAGGAGTTAAGGCAGGTACTTTGCACAGATGGTGCTGTCACCATGCTGGGAAGATCCCACAACCTATTTAAGAGTGAGATTTCCAGCACTGGGGTGGGAACTCAGCATCCCAGACTGTCTGCCCTGGAAAATCCCTGAAGATCCTTTCAGAGCCAGGCTCAGGGAAGTGCCCAGGTGAGCAGTGGGCTCCTCTCCACTGTCTGACTGATGATCAACAACAGCAACCACAGAATGACAGAGAAGATGCAGAGAGAGGGCAGAGCAAAAGGAAAGGGGGGATTGGGGTGTCTCCAGCCCCTCCTGACCCGTGAGAGGCACAGAGCTGGTGGGACTGCTTGACACTGGGGCTGAGATTGGGTCAGTCTGAGTTTATCTGCCCCTCCACAGTGACAACCTTTCTCCTCTTCAGTCACTTCCATGGATCTTTCCTGTCAGTGTTGCTGCACAACGTGCATTTATTTTGCAATCTGAGTGCATGGTCAATACAGACCTCATTCTGCTGTGTTCTCCTGCAGTAATTTGGATCTATAATACATGGAATAGTCACCATTTCCTCCCACAGCCTAACTCCTGGCATAGGAAGGAAGGACTGTTGTGCTCTAATCCAACAGTGTACGTTGTACACGCCATAAATCTGTTACATTTACCCCCATATTTGTAGCAAAATAATGCTGTATCTTTGCATCTGGGCTGCCAGGCACTAATGTTCCTTGCGTGCTGTCATTGTAGGGGAAACACAGCACCAACAATACACTATTATCACTACAAAGTGACAGAACTGTAGCTGTATCTGTGCTAATGTGCTGCACTGTATGATAATTACAAATGCTTTTCATACATACAGGTTTTTTTTGAAAAGAGAGAGAGAAGTCTGAAGACACCCTGAGCTGGCAGCACTGCACAGAAACCTGATTCTCCAGGAGCTGCTCAGCTGAGAATCAGAGAATCACAGATTGTTTTGAGTTGGAAGAGACCTTAAAACTCATCTCGTTCCATGGGCAGGGACACCTTCCAGTAGCCCAGGTTGCTCCAAGCCCTGTCCAACCTGGCCTTACATATATATACATATATATATTTATTGTTGTTATAACATTGAATACAACCAGCAAGTAATTTCATAATTTCAACCCCAGCACCACGACCTGCACATGAGCCTGTCTGACACTCCCTCTGTCTGCACTCAGCTGCGGCAGTCGGGGTTTATAAACAAAGAATTAACAAAATACATACAGAAAGCCTCCAGCTGGCTTTTCTCCTTTCCAGATGCCCCAAAAAATATGCATTCAAACATCAAAATGGCACTTAGAGGGCAGGAGCGGGCACTGAATCCCTCAGTAAAGTGTCTGTCAATGCACATAGATGTATTTTTTCTGGCCCTTTGCATGTCTGGGTAATATTAAGCAACATCTGTTTGATCAGAACATTTAACATTACTCTTCAGCATCTTAAAATAGCAGGTAGAGGAGACTTCTTCTACTCTGATGTGAATTTTTAATACTTGTTGATATTCAAGCTGGGGTAGTGGGATGAGTTATTTCTAAGAGAGTGAGCCTGGCATTGGTCCTGTGAAAAATAATGGCTCCTCCACAAATTGAACACCTAGAAAATCAACAAACGTTGGTCCATATGGTTTTATAGCAATTAGATCCTGTCAAACAAGTCTGATTTCTTTTCCTGCTGGAACTGGATGTAGGTTTGAGAAGCACGTTGCCTGGATGCAGCAGATGTTTGCAATGCACCTGCCCAGGGAGATAATTGAGTGCCTGGGATCACAGGTAAGGGTGTGAAGCCAAATGCAAACTTATCCATCTAAAAGGCAAAAAGGACCTCCTGGAAAACAGTGGCTTCAAAAATGGATTGAAGACCATTGTGAGCAAGTGAGCAAATGTGAGCTGCCAGTGCACAGAGAGTGAATGTTTGTTAACACAGGGGTGGGCAAGGAAAGATTTCTTCCCTCCATAGGGAAATGTTCACACCAAGCCTGGATTATGAGATGCCAGTCTGATGTTTGTGCTTGTAAGAGGGTACAGGAACGGGAGAAGGTTCAGAAAAGAGCCACAGAAATAATTTAAGGACGGGAGAAATTGCCCTAAAGTGACTGATTTTTAAAAGCACAGTTTGATTAAATTGTAGAACGAAAGTGAGAGGTGACTGGAGTACTTTGTAAGTACGTGCACAGGGAGAAAATACCAGGGACTAAAGGGCTCTTTAATGTAATGGAGAAAGACATAATAAGAACTAATGGCTGGGAGCTGGAACTGGAGTAATTCAGACTAAATAAGCCACAAGGTTTTACCAGTGGAGGTGGTGAAAACTGGCACAAAGTCCTGAGGGAAGGTGAGTGACCTCTGTCTCCTCAGAGCTTCTGTTCAGGTCTGGGCTTCATTTTTGGAGGACATGCTCTAACCAAACACCAAGAATTTGCCTTTTTGCAGGGGTGAAGCCTTTCTCAAAGTCAGGAGTGGGTCTCAACAAGGCAATGGGTCCTCCTGGCTGAAAAGTGCTTGGAAAATTGCTTTTGCACCTGGATGTGACAAGGCTCAAGGGACCCCTTCTAAAGAAAGATATTTTATTATCCCATTTGGCCTCTGGAGGTGGCTGAGGAGCTGCCAGGCCAGGATCTCAGCTGGAGTGATGCAGCTCAGCATCTGAGGCCCCTCCCTGAGCAGTGGTGCTCTCCCACACCATCAGTACCTCATTTTCCATTCCTTCTCCAGCTCAGACCCTCCCTCTTCTCTGCCAGATGCCAGGGCTTCGGGAGGGATTCCACCTTTTCCACACACAAGTATTTGGTGTCCTCTGAAGGGGGATTTCTCCCTGAACTCTGCAAGAGGATGAACTTGTCCCCTCCCCAGTCCCAGTCCTGGGTGTGAACACCAGCTGTGGACTGAATCAGGCTTACTGACACTGAAGACCCAGCTTCAATCCCAATCTTGTTTCTTTTTAGTGGCCCCTTTTAATTCCACACTGGTTGATGTCAAAATCATATGGTATTAAAAAGGAAAAAAAAAAAAAAGCAGCTTTTTTTTAGCTTTTATTGCCCAAACTGTATGCAGGGTGTTGTCTTTGTTGTTGTGCTGTGAGATTTTCAGTGAATTCCCAGTTTCTTTCCCAACAAGCAGCACTGTCACCATGACTCCCTTCCCAGGACACGTGCACTGACAGGGATTCTGTGTGTGGTTGCTTGGCCAGCTTGGGAACACCCTGCCATCCCTCATCTATCCATACACATTTCAGTCACTCAGGTGCCAGGTGAACTATGGGATGGCTTATTCACCATAAATAACGAGTAGTGGAAGAAAAATACCACTGGGAGTAGTTCAAAAGCCATCAGTGGATAGAAATATGTTCCCATGATAAGTTTCTTTGTAATACTAGAGCACATTTATACAAACCAAAGTGTTCAGAGTTAATTTCTCTGAGAGGAAAAGGGATCCAGCACTAATGGAGGAGGTGGCTGCTCACGTGTCACTTCAGCTGCTTTGAGAACTGCCACGAGCCTTGTCCATTCCTGCAGAAATCCAGGGATGGATCCCAGTGTTTCACCTCCATCCTGAGTGATGGCAGTAGGTGCTGGGGCAGCACAAGGGTCAGGGCAGGATTTTAAATCTGGATTTGAAGAGCTTGTTTTAACCAAGATAGATTTTCTGAGAGGCCACATCCCACCTGCTCAAACCTTTGACCATTTCCATTGCTAAGAGCATGTTTGGGCAGGAATTTTCACAGAACCACAGAATCACAGACTTGTTTGGGTTGGGAGAAACCTTAAAGCTCATCCAGTCCCACCCCCTGCCATGGGCAGGGACACCTTCCACTAGCCCAGGTTGCTCCAAGCCCCGTCCAACCTGGCCTTGGACACTTCCAGGGATGGGGCAGCCACAGCTTCTCTGGGCAACCTGTGCCAGGGCCTCCCCACCCTCACTGGGAAGAATTTCTTCCCAACATCTAATCCTGCCCTCTTTCAGTTTCAAACAATTTTGTTTTCATTTTAAACCATTTTGGGTGTATACATTTTCATTCATAAGAATCTTTCATTTAAGTCTTTGTGTTTTATCACTCTAAGGGCATCATTTCCTGTTTCTCCAGCTCCCTGGGAATCCTGTTCTCCACCATCTCCATTGCATCTGATTCTCCTGTGTTTCCAACATCAGGAATAAGTCATCTATATACAGACTGGTTTCTGGTCTCCAGGGTTAATTTCTTCTACTCCTTGGGGATTTGATACAGATAAACCAAAAGTTCATTTCCTAACAATAAAAATACAAACACAGAGGTGCTAGAAGAGGATGTTCTCCCTAGTGAGGCTGGTTAAGGTTCTGATCTTCACAAAACTGTTAGAAATAGTTCACTATAGAATTTTCTATAGTGGCTTGGCTCAATTTCTAAATTTTCTTTTGCTGGAAAAGAATACTGGCAAGTCATCCCAATTCTCAAGCAATCTTATCAAGAGCTGTTGAGAAAGCTGCAGCCACTCATTTAGGGGGATTAATTCTAATTTGTCACATTCATTGCTAATAACTTTTAACAAATCCAACCCACATTTTTGTTTTTCAAGTAAGGTTTGGATTTCTGTTCTGTTTCCACCATCAGAGAGGTGGGTGTGGAAATCCAAGAGATGAGGGACACCTGCCCAATGAACCCACCCAACCACCTGCCCAATGGTGATCACAAAATGTTGGCTGCAGGATGCAGTGTCCTGGATGGAGGATGCAGTGGGGAGGATCCCATTGTTGGATGGTTGGAAGCTGCTCTGGGAGGGCCACAGGGCAGGACACAGAGGTGCAGATCTCCTGAAGTGTCTCCTGGTGCTGAGTGAAGCCAAAGGCAGAATCTGTGTGAGTACCATGGGCCCAGGGAGGAACAGGAGAGAAGTTTAAGATACACAGTTTAATTTGCTAATGAGAATAGGACGTAAGATCTCAACAGTATAATTTCCAAAATGCTCTCAGAAATGAATACAGAGCAGATGAAGGAGAAGGCTCAAGGCTCAGATTTGAGAAAAATGTGTATAGGATCAGGGTCTGGACCTGCTAAAAGTGGAATAAATGTTTGGAATTGGTGGAGCATGCCTATGAGAGGCAGATTCTCACACAGGCAAAACAGACCTGGCATTTACCAATACCACAAAAAAATCCAGACAGCTGAACCAATAGCAAAGACTCACATGTAGCAATTTGAATCCTATAATTTTAAATATTAGGATAGGTGAACTGGAGACTCAATTCTAAAGGAAAGTATTGAGTTACCAGGCCTTGTAGATACCTGGCAGAGAGACAGTGACCAGTGGGACATACCACAGAACGACAGTCACAGAGTCACAGGATGGGTGAGGCTGGAAGGGACCACAGTGGGGAACCTGGTCCCACCTCCCTGCTCCAGCAGGGCCATCCCAGAGCACATGGCACAGGATTGTGTCCAGATGGTTCTGGAATATCCCCAGTGAGGAGACTCCACACCCTCTCAGGTCTCTGTTCAGTGCTGGGTCACTGCACAGCAAAGTTCTTCCTTGTTCAGGTGAAACTTCCTGGGCATCAGTTCCTGCCCATTCCTCCTGTGCCATTGCTGGGCCCCCCAGGCAGAGCCTGGTCCGTGCTCTGCCCCCTCCCTGCAGGCACTGATGGACATGGATGTGGTCCCTCTCAGTGTCTCCTCTGGAGGCCGAACAGGCCCAGCTCTCTCAGTCTGTAACAGGGTGTATGTCATGTGGGAACAGCAGAGTAATGGGTGTCAATGGAGAGGAGACACTTAAAGGTCAACAAGGTAAAGAAGTTCACTGTGCCCACAGGCAGCAATTCCTGTGGATGGAAGTTTCCTGCACATATGGTAGGAAATGATGTGGTGGCTGTGCTGAGCTCCACGGGCCAGCTCAGTGATGGTGCACGGGGTCAGTGAGCCCTGAGTAGTGTTAGTTGGTCTCTCAGGGCTGAAAACACAAAAATAAAAGTAGACTTCCATTGCCCCCATGGTGATTAGTGACTGTAACAAAGGGTGAGGTGCTGAGACTGCGTTGTCAGGCAGCCTAAGAGCTGTTCCTTCAGAGGGTAGGAAAGAGGAGAAGCAACCTTTGATTTAGTGTGGAGCAGTCCAGGAGATCTGGTTCAAGGTCTAACCATCAAAAACCATTCCCACAGAAGAGTGGCTGTAATAGACTGAAGTTCAATACTCTGTAGGAGAGGGGGGGAAAGGCAGAATTGGCTCTGATAAAGTTTAAAGGAACTCTATAAAAAAAAAAGAGAGGAGACTAGTTAAAAGGGAATTTAAAGGGAATGACTAGAAGGGCAACATGATTGAAAGCAGTGGGGATACTTTTGAAATAAACCATATTAGAAACTCTGAAACATTATTAGAAACTTTAAATGGACAAAAGTCATTCTGGCCAAACTTCTAAAGCAGCATAAAAGAAGCAACTGGAACTCAAAGGATAACTCTGGCAAGTTAATGTAAACTCATGTTAACGTGGGCCAGAGTTGTGCTTGAGGAAGAACTTGCTACAGACATTAAAACTCATTATATCATTTATTTTTCAGGCTTTAGAAGGTAAGTCTGTGCCGTGGTACAGCTCATGGAAGATCAGAATTCAGTGGGAGAACTGTGAAAGGGCACGGCAGGAAATTTAAATAAACACAAGAATTTAGTCATGTTCCCACATGGGGAATTTTCATTACAAGGGATGAGTATGAGGAACTGTTTTATATTTTAGGCCTGAAATTAAAAATTGAATAATAAAAATTCATCAGGACCAGATGGTATTTTCCAAAGAGCTGCAAAGGAATGAAAAAATGAAATTCCAGTCTGTTAACTGTGCTGGGAAATCTGTCACTTCAATCTACCTATGCACCAGAAATTAGAAGGCTGAGAATTTCTTGCCAATTTATTAAAAAAACTTGAAGGAGAAATATAGAAAGCTGTAAAATGGGAAATCTGATTTTTTACAAGGAAACCTGGAAGAACAAAATAAGCAGGCAAAAGGTAGAACAAGGTGCTCTCTCATCCAAAATTGACCAACAGAGCAATTCTAGACCCTGCAGGTGAGAACAGATGTAGCCTTGAATATTTAGATTTCAAAAAAAGCTTTCAAATTAAGTTTTCCCAGTTGTGGGATACCAGGAAAGGTCCTTATATGGTATAATGGCCCCTTCGGTGACATGAAAAATTTCAGGAATAAAAACCTTTGTGTCTCAGGATGCTGGAGCCAGGGGAATGTACCTACAACAGTAAATTGAACAGTGCCAGGGAGCCTTTCTGGGCAGTGGAATTCACTAATACAACATTACATTGGCTTGTTTTTCCTGGTTTGGTGTTCCCAGCCAAATCCCACCACGGTGATCCATTCACAGGCACCACAGGGCACTTGATACAGCCCAGGGTGGTTCCTGATGGTCCCTGTGGGTGTGAGGGGAGGGAGGAGTTAATCCCAGGGATGGACATGTGCCGTGCCACACGTGATACAAAGGTGCATAAAGCTATAACATGGAGATGTTTAAAGATTTAATCATTATAGAGAGTTCTTGGGAACACCGGTGCAACCCTTGGTAATGCTCAGAAAGGAAATGGTGGGAAAGAAAGAAAGCAATAGGAGCAAACAGGAGACAATTGTGCTGGGAAATCTGTCACTTCCTCTACTTATGTGTGAAAAATTAGAAGGTTGAGAATTTTTGCCAATTTATTAAAAATACTTGAAGAGTTTTATAACTCAGTGGAATGACTGTATTTTGAATGTTAGGTATATTTCTGGTGTATATTCCTATTAAAACTGCCACAAAAATCCTTCTGCAAACTAGAAGAACTTTAGGGATGGTTGAGAAGGATGGCAAAAGGTTTAGAATGACTTTCACACCTCAGCTTGGGTGGTTGCACAGGGAAGAGAAAAGATTGTAGTGTGCAAATATCTACAAAATCATGAATGACACAGAGGGAGTGAGCAGAGAACAGTTATTCTGCTATTCTCCCAAACACAAACCACAGCCATCAACATCTCAAATCATCAGGGAAGAAGTTTGAAGCCAGCAAAGGGAAGATCCCCTGAGAAAGCACAGTTCCCTTCATAACACAGTGTCTGAGCACGTCAGAGAGTCCAAAGGCACAAACAGGGTCCAAAGGCAGGGAAACCAATTTCTAGATGAAAAGGACATTTTCTAAAAAGAGTGTTCAGCAAAAAACCCTTGAGCCAAACTCTACTGGAAGTGGGGAGACTCACCAGGGAAATGGCCCTCCCTGTCTTGTTTCTTCTGGGCATCCCGTGGTGAGCATCAGCAGGGACAGGTGATGAGGAGGATGGATCTGACTCAGAACATCCCTTCTTCCATTCTTATTACACCCTGATGAGAGTTAGGGGGCTTCCACGGTGTAGGGATTCTCAGTCAGATATTTTAACAGAAGCACTAATTGCAGTAGTGGACAGTGGAGGATTAGGATTTCTGACAACACAGGAAAAAGCTGATCTTTATTCTGTTCAGGGAACTGAAAATACGAGCAGTCTTTTAAAAAACTGGGACACGTATTTGTCAACAATTTTTTAGAATTAAAAAATGCACTTTTTAAAATGTATGCTGATGTCACATCTGGCTCAGCAGTGACATGAGTGTATCTCATGGTGTGGAGGCGTTTTTTTCCCAGCAACTCTATGATCTAATGAGCTTCTCATGAATCACTGAACAAGCATCATTGGCACAGGCTTCGAGGACAGGACCAGCCCCTGGCAGTGTCTGCAGTGTCTTGGCTTTCTTCTTCATCCCTCACACTGTTGGTTGCAGCAGAAGCTCCTTCTACCAGGTTGTTTAGTCCTGATGAGCACAGTCAGGGCTGGTCAGGAAAACAACTTGTCTGGCATAAGCACATTGTACCTTTTATTTTAAGAGCTTGTCATAGTGAATTGAAAAAATGTGATGTGTGAGGTCACCAGAACCTCACCAAACACAAACCCACTTGAAATAATAAATATAGATCAGATCCCTGAATGGCTCTTGTCTCCCAGTGAATTGCCCCTGATGTTCCAGCTGTCTGGTAGATTAGGGTGGAAGAAGCTTCTCAGCTGTAGGGGTGACCCAGCAGTCCCACAGGCAGAGCTGTGCCCTTCACCTCCTCTGACTCTGACCAGACCATCTCACAACCCACTTTCCCCTCACTGAATGTCTCTCTGTCCCTTTACAGCTGCAAAGCCCACCACAATTTTTATACCTGAAGGTGAGAAATGAGCTTTGTGGAGACCTGAGCTCAGTCATGACCTGGGCCAGGAGGCTGGAGAGGCAACAGAGTGGTGAGCTGGGGGGGAAGGAAGAGATGGAGACAAGAGGAGAGGTGGGATGACCAGCACTCCTTGCTGAGATGAGCAGGGAGATGCTGCTGGAACTGGGCACTTCATGCTCCAAGTCCATAAGGCTGGACTGTCTTATGAAGTTGTTTTTTCCAAGACCAGGTTGGACAGGGCTTGGAGCAACCTGGTCTAGTGGAAGGTGTCCGTCCTTGCTCATGACAGGGGGTGGAACGAGATGATTCTATCCCCAATCTGTTCCCTATTCCTCACCCCACAGGAACCCCTGTTTGCTGCAGAGTACCTGCCTCAGCTTTGCTTGGGAGCAGAACAATATAAGATTTAAGGTCCCTTCCCACCCAAACCGTTCTGTGATTCTATGATTCATTATCCCTCTTGGTGTGATGTGAATTTTCACCACCCTCTGCACTTCTGGGCCACAAAGATATGATTTTTTATTTGCCTCAGAACATGGAAATCATCAGTGACCAACCTCTAGAAGACGTGAGGGACCAGGAGCAACATGAAATCTGCCTGGTTGAGAGCTGCTGTCAGCAGCTTGCAGGGAAAAGCCTTCTGCAGTTTCCTCAGGGAATGAGGGTTCTGAATTCTGGCAGAAAAGAGGGAAGAGAAAAGGGCTGGGTCTATCATTTCCCTTACAGAGTTGTCACTCTTCCTCCTGGAAGTTTACTCCAGTCTCCCCTCTCCCTCCTGCCTCTGATGGAGCCGGGTCAGTCCCCTCTGGACCGGGGAAGGTCCCTGTTCCTCTCAGGGAGGGAGCAGTGCCCGTGCTGAGCCCCCCGGCCCCCTCCCCTCGGCACCACCAGCACTAAATTAAACTCGATTGTGCTTCTCCCACTTTAGTAATTTAGATAAAAGTAACATTTTGTTTGAGAGCAGCAGCAATTATACCCTGGGGTTTGGGATTAACATAATTAATACTTTCTCAATCTCCGAATGTCCCCCCGCCCTCGCTCCTGCTGCAATCAGAGCCTTGGCTTTCAGTGACGCTGCAGCAGAAAGTGTTCCCCCAAAAAGGTACATGAGTCCTTATTAGGGAGCACTGAGGGTGTTTAGGAAGGAGCATCTCGGAATAAAAAGCAAAAGAGAACTGTATCACACTGCATTAGTGTCTGCAGCACATGAAAAGCCTGTCACTTCACCACCCAGGGAACTAATGAAGATCCCAATTATGCAGCAATAAAATATACATATGCAGTACAGAGGGGCTTATACATTTTTAATTTTTTTTTCCAAAGCCAAATGCAGAGAGAAAATTCTAATTAGTGGTTTTATCATTTTTAAATAAAAAGGGACGTGGTTGCAGGACACACCCGGGAGTTGCATTTCAGCCCCCAGCCAACCCGTGCAGGCACAGCCTGGTGTCCTGCCACCATCCCAGTCCTGTCCCCCCTCCCCGATCACCTGGACATCCTGGGAGGAGGAAAGCACATTTTTGGGGACTAACGTAACTAATACTTTCTCAATCTTTGATTTTTTGGCTATGACCCCACAATTCCCACCACACTACCCAGCCAAGCCATTCCCCATTGTGTCCCCCCCCCCTCACTCCAAGGAAGCCCTTCACTGCTCCAGCCACCTTGGCATTGCCAGGGAAGGTTTTCCCTTTGCAGGGAGGTCAGAGCAGTGAAGACCCAGCTGGTGGTCTTGGGGAGGTGGGTCCCTGCCCACTCTGTGAGGTGGCAGCAGGATGGCAACAGGCGTTGGAGACACCAGCTGCATCCTCCAGCTTGTGTTCACTTCAGCCTTCCCTTCACTTCCCAAAGCTGGAGGGACAGATGGCCCAGCCCAACTCCAGCCTCAACAGGGAAGACCCAGGCAGCAGCTGCATGACAGCAAGAAAGGAATAGGATGGAGCCCTGGAAGCAGAACCAGCAGCTTCCAGCAAAAATCATAGGATAGTTTGGGTTGGGAGGGACTTTTAAAGTCATCTAGTCCAACCCCCCTGAAGTGAGCAGGAACCTCTTCAACCTCTACTTTCTTCCTGGAGCAGAGCCCTGGAGATACTGGGGACTGATGAATAGTGTCCCTACTAAAAATCCTTGGGAAAGGGTATTTTGCAGCAGCAGAAGTGGAAACCTGCCCTTTCTCCTCACCCACTTGCAGAAGATCTGTGTTATGTGATCATCCACTGATCACACCGTGGTGCTCCTGCTCTGTGTGCCCTGGGAACACTGAGCCTGCACAGGGACACACGTTTGGCACAGAATCACAGAATGTGCTGAGCTGGAAGGGACCCACAAGGATCACTGAGTCCAACCCTCAGCCCTGCACAGGCCCATCCCCAAGGGTCACACCCTGTGCCCCAGAGGATCATCCAAACTCTCCTGGAGCTCTGGCAGCCTTGGGGCTGTGCCCACTGCCCTGGGGAGCCTGGGCAGTGCCAACCACCTCTGGGGGAAGAACCTTTTCCTGAGATCCAACCTGACCCTGCCCTGACACAGCTCCAGCCCTTCCCTGGGTGCTGTCACTTGGGCACAAGGTTTATCCTGGGGACAAGATCCCCACCCCAGCCCTGTGCAGATGGATTTCCAGACACTGTAGCTGCACCTTCATGACGGACCTTATAAAGTGAATAAGAATTTGTCTTTCCTCTGGTCCATAGTGCATGAAGGTCTGGTTGTTGTCCAAAGGAACAGTAACACACACATAGCCAGGCTGCCATCTCTCCCAAACTTCCAATGTTGCTCCAACCAGGAAGGCATTACGGCTGCTCAACAAAACCAACTTTAAGAGCTTTTAAACATTAGCTTAGCGATACATTTCCCTTAATTGCATCCAAAGAAATGATGGACCTATTTGAGGGTCATTTTCCAGAACAGTTCATATAAAAACCTCCATCTGCAACAGGAACTCAGCTTGGAATGTTTGAGGCAAAATGCTCAAGACCTGGCAAGGTTTTAAGTGATTCAGAACAATGTTTAAAACAGAACTGTCAGGCATAGAGTAGCTCTGTCAACTCCTCCTGTAATAAAAATAAATGATCATTTATTGCTTTCTGAATTGTAATATGCAGATAAGTGAATGTATTATACAATGCCCAATGTCCTAAACTGCATTTAAATTTTAAAGTCCCTGTAATCTGTTGTGTAAATACAAGGGTAAAAAATAAATTCCTGATGATAGCAGGATTCTGAGAAGTTTCCAATCATGCAAAAGGCACAGAAATTGTTATTTTGACATGAATCAGTGAGGAGGCTCTGAGCCCACTGGAGTTACAGGCACAGGATCATTATCACCAGGCATGGCAGGAGCTCTCACCTACCATGGAACTCTTTGGGGGGGAAATAGGAATCCTTCATTTTTCCAGCTACAGACCAATTACAAAGTGTTGAGGAAAAGTTTTCAGAGTGAGGCACAGCTGAGATTAAGGAGACACAGTCCTGTCTAAGAGGTGATGCACAGGTCTCCCAGGGGATGCTCCCACTTGGATATTTAGGAATACACACGGGACCTGTGGCCTCTTGTCCTGAGTTCTCCTGCTCCAACGTGCTCTGCTCAGTCCCTGCAACAGGCAGACGTGGGCCCCTTTCCATTTACTCTCCTGCAGTGATCCAGGTACTTCAACGCTGCTGGAGTCCTTAGAAGGGGAAGAAATAACTCAGATAAAGCAGACAAGGGTCTCTGTTTTAGTATTTTCTCTCTAAGTCGCAAAGTTCATCTTGAAATCCCAGTATATACCTGACTGCCTTCCTAATTACTGTTATCTTAGCTGCTATGCCAGTTTTAAATTGCAAGCTGAACTGGAATAAAAAGCAAGGAAAGTTTAATTAATTGGTTAATTAATTATTTCTCCTTTTTTAATAAGAAGATAATATTCACAGACACAAACAGGGGCAAAGACAGGTGCTGTGGCCAGATCACCACTGCAGAGCTGGTCCTCACTGCAGGGGCTGCCCTGGGGTCAGGAGCCCTTGGAATGGGGGGGGTTTCTCCAGGTTCCCTCTCCTTGATCCTTCCACTACATGAAGGAGCTGCTACAACAGAGCTATGAGAGCTGCTCCTGAGTTGGGCGAAGGGTTTTAGAGTGCCAGCACTGACAGAAAGTTTGGATAAAAAAAGAAAAAATATTCCTTTCCTGCTTGTTTTTCAAAAACCTGCAAGCACTCAGGGGTCCTGGTGAAAATGCTGAATTACTGGGCACGGGGATGTCCAGGGATTCTATTAACCCACCCCCTGCAGAAATTAATGCTCCAGCAGAACATTTTGGGTGAGCAGGGGAGTGATTCCTCAGGAATTCCACCAGCAGGACCCTGCCATAACCTCAGGGCCATGGAACCAAGTGATGATCAATGAACACTGGATAAATTCTGCCCAGCTTAAAACTCCCAACACCCCAAATATATCAAGGCTGTGTGGCTGCATCTAACCCAGCTATGTAGGGAGATATTTAGAAGTCAGAACATTTTGCAACGCAATGCTGATATCCAGAGGCTGAACATGACAGATTTGGAAATAAAATTAGTTCTTTTTTTTTCTCTATCCAGGTGACCCCTCAATGCAGAGGCAAATTCTACAGTAATGGGATTTTTCACATGGAGACATACAATAAATAATGTGATCAACTTTTCTGGTGGTACCAATAATAAATACTGCATTTGGTCTGCTAAGCCTCAGCAGCACTTGAGGAGATTCACAAAGCTCAGCTGCTGTGATGGTCTCCAAACAAATGTGTGGAAGACTGAGCAAGAAGAATATGTAAGGAAAGACTCTGGAGCTTTCTGGAGAGGTCCTACCATGACCCTTCAGCTGAAGATCACAAAGAGTGGGTAGGGACTGGGCTGAGGATGTGCTGAGTAGACTGTAGTCATGGACAAAGCATTTTTTATGCGAAAGCACAGAAAAGCAGTGTTCATGCAAGCAAAAAAATATTCTCCAGTGACCAGATGAGATGAACCAGATGAGAAAATGCAAGGTGAGGATTTGGGACCAGGTGTGGGGCAGCTGAAGTTTGTATGGGCCAGCCTGCAGCAGGGTTGGAGTGGATCAAATGTATGAAATAATTCAGGGGGAGCACAAAACTCAGGGTTTAAGGTCAGAAAGGGTAGAGAAACTATAAAGAATTTCTGCCAGAACCCCCAAAAGGGTGGCATTTGCTGAATTAACAACTATCACTTCAACTGGATGGAGGGTCGAGCAGTTTCCTGCTAAATCATGATGAGACTGTGATGAGAATGTCTGAGATGTTGGGAGGGTTCTGAAACCACAGGACAGGGACCACAAAGGAGCAGCCTCCTGTGCCATGGCCATCAGACCCTGCTGTGTCCCCATTGCCCCAGGACTGGACTCAGAGCTCAGTTCTTGCAGGACAAGCTGACAACTTGTCACCCACCTGCTCCCGTGCTGCTCATCCTCTGTTCCCAAACTCATTCCTCTCATACTTCATTATTTTTCCCCATTGCCTTTAGAGAAAATAATCCCATCCTTTATCAGCTTTCTTAGTGGGGATATGTTTGTGTCATCTCTCCTTTTCAGGCAGCTGGTCACCCCTGGACTCTGGGAGAGTCCAAACACAGCTCAGTGGGTGATGACCAGTGTGTCTGGTCGTGTCACACTTGTAATTCCTGGCTTCTCTTGAAACATTCCTGGCCTGACATTTGCCTTTTCCATGGGCACATCACATGTTGGTTCTTGTGTTATTCGTGAATGAAGATATTAAATATGTTTGAACTGGGAATGATTTCCCCCGTGAGTCCCCTCCAGCCTACCCTTGCAGCTTTGCTCTAACTTGTCCCCTGAGTCAGACTGATCCTGGTTGTCCTTTATTGTAGTTCAGATAATCTTTTCCCCTATGATGCAGAACCAGGAGCTCTCCGCCAGTGTGAATCATTAGAGGTGAGAAAACCACTTTTTTATTCAAAGTTACCAGGTTAGTCTTGCACCATCCAGCTCAATAAACCCATATCAAGCTCTAAGCTCTTCTCATTTATCCCACAACTTAAATTTTTCTCTGCCCAAATTGGCTGTAACAGCTCAGATTCCGCAGGGATCAAACCAGCCAGTGGAGAGGTGCTGGCTCACCCCTTTCCTTTGCCCTGGGAACTCCCCTGCCTGTTCTTTGTTCCTCCAGGGCCACCCTCAACTTAGTAGATTTATTTGAAACCATCATTATTGGACCTGCAGTTTGATGTAGTGGCTATTTTTAGGTGTCTGAGGTTGAGCCCCCCTGGCTCCAGTGCATTGAGATGTTCAAAAGTTGCTCCTCTGTGCACACGACCAGCTCTGTTTTCATCCCCTCATCCTTCTGCTGTGTCTGCATTCAGCATTTTCCTCCTTAGTGAGGACTGACACAAAATATATCTGCAGCTTTAGGGCTATATCCAGACCTTTAATCTTCACTGTTTCTGGCCAGAAACCCCTGCCTTTCTTCTCTTTTTATTCATAACACAAATGAGTCCTTTACAATTTGCTTCAATTCAGTTTTAGCTCAGCTTGACTTTTACCAATTCTTACTTTTTTTCCTACACTTTCTGAGATTCAAGATACAGGTTTATTTCCTGCTCAGTTCTTTCTTCCTGTCCTTGCAGCCTCTCTGTTTGGTCCTAACAGACTTTTAGATGGAGTTATTCATTGGGTTGAACATGGAGCCCCATCTTCCAGGATTTCACCCCTTGCTTCGGAAGCCCAGACCAGATATTTTTGTGTATTTGATTTCAATACATTTCCACTGCTTCACTTTCTGAGCTGCTCAGGACAGTCATCCTAGTTCATTTGTCTTATTATCCTCTGCCCTTTCAAATCCAGAACCTTATTTGCAGATAATAAAGTGAACCCTCCTTTTGTCTGAACTAAAATAATTCAAAATAAAGTGTTTTATTGATGATTGGCTCTGCTGGTCAAATCAGATGTAATGCTGCATCATCCCCTGCTGACCTAAGTCATGAAGAAGTTGTGTTGCTGGTCAGAGGGGGAACATCTGGGGTGATCCAGCCTGAAGCAGCATCTCCTGAGCTGAGCCTGTCCTGCCAGAGCTCCATGTTGGTGCTGATGGAAGGAGCCCAAACTCTGCTTGAACTGAAACAGCTCCAGTCAAGAGCAAGAAATGAGATTTCTCTTTGGTGATTGCCAAGAAGAACCTGATCATAGAATCTCAGAATCATAGAATCATAGATTCATATAATGATTTGGGTTGAAAGGGACCTTAGAGCTCGTTCAGTTCCACCCCCTGCCATGGGCAGGGACACCTTCCACTAGCCCAGGTTGCTCCAAGCCCCATCCAACCTGGCCTTGGACACTTCCAGGGATAGGGCAAGAAATTGGATTCTGATTTAAGAGGCAGAGAAAGGACAGTCACTTGGAAGGACCACAGAGCTGTACTTAACTTTTCTTCAAAGTGCTTTTCCTGCCATCTCAAGGGTCTCACTGTTCTTCTGCAAATAGCAAAGTGTGGGAATAGATCCTACATTGTGATGCTCCTGATTAGGATCAAGTGACTCCTGTTTGCTGGGAGAATGATCCAGGACTGGGCTGGGCATCAGGGCAGTATTTTAACAGTGACAACCGAGCAGAAAATCTCCTCTTTTTCTCAACTTGCTTAGATATCACAGCAAAGTGCCACAGCCAAATCCTGTCTTGTGGGGTTTGTTTCTCCTGTGCCACCTCTGAGTCCCCCCAGCTGGTACCTACTGGTGCCACCTCACTGCCTGCCCTGGAACCAGCTTGAACTGTACCACCTCTATTCATTCATCTCAGCTGCTCACAGCAGCAGCTCAGGAATACAAACCATCATTAGCCTTTTATCTGAAAATACGCATCTCAGGAATTTACCTGTGCTTTTTCTCTGTTTCTCTGGTGAGAAATTAATGTGTCTGTCAACAAGTGCCCTTCCATTAAACCTGCACTTGTTTATTTTAAAATAAAAGTAAGCTGCCACATTGAGCATAAAAACATGTAACATTTTATGTGGGATTCTGAAAGAATATTATATTAAAATGCACATTTCTCTGCTTCTCCTCTGAATCTCATGAGACTATTCTAGGGAATTGCAGCTGGCAACTGCTTTCTTCTGCATTAATGTGAATCAAGCCTTTTCAACTATAAAAGTTTCTTCACGTAATGCACAACACTTTAGGGAAGTTTGTCTTAAAATAAACAGTTCTCTGACCCACCCTCTCCAAACCCTACAACTGCACACCCTGACCCAGCAAGGCAGGGCCAGGGAAATGTGGCTGAGTACCCTGGTCCTGAGCTGATGGAGATTCCCAATCCCAGGGGCAGCCCAATGGAGAGAGGGCACAGAGGAGGATCCCACCAACCCAGAACCTCTTTGTATTCCCACTCTGGGCTGAACTGGCCATGGCACAAGTCCCAGACTCTCAGAGAAGTCCACCTATCTGCAGTGGTGTCATGAAATTTGAAAGGGATCCTCCACCACTATCATGCCCCACTCGGGTGGCCCCACACAGGGGTCTCAAGACTGGTTTCAGCCCCACTGCACGTGGAGCTGGACTGGGGACATCCCACACTGTGGGTGTAAATCCTGCCCACGAGATGCCCCTCTGCTTGCTTCTGCTGGGGGTCTGCAGGAAAAAGACCTGCAGCTCCTCAAGGGCTCTTGCACACATGAGCAGAGCTGAAAAGACCTCCCAGGCCTCTGTTTTCTGCATTTTTATTCATTTTCCTCTGCAAAGTAAAATATCAACTTTATACTGATACTCTGCCAGTCCCCCTATCCAGGTCACAGCCTCCAAACCCTCCTCCTGTGCAAATCAAGCTCAAACTTAAGAGGAGGCTGGTGGGAGCGTGGATGAGCAGTGGGAGCATGAAATGGGGGCTGTGGCTTGTCAGGAGAAGCTGTGTGGGGGCTGTGTGTGTGCTCAGCCCACGAGGCTGCTGTAATTAAAAGTGCTCTCTGGGATTCTGGCTGACCCTTTGCTTTATCCACACACGGATGTCAAATGTCAAACTGTCTCCCCAGCTCGGGCAGAAGGGGCTGATGAGACAAGAGCAGTGAGAGCAGAGCAGTCCATCGGGACATCTGGCATTCAGAGTAATTGTTTATGAGACAAAACTTGCCAGCAGCAGCAGCAGCCAAATTGGAAAGAACTAATAGCTAAATATTGGGGAATTATGTGGCTGGAGCAGCACAGCCCAGCCTGGTTAATTAGGAGCTTGCAATGAATGTAGAATTGCTGTTAATTTTAACCAACCATGCCTTTCCTGAGGGGAAATAGGGAGAGTATCAGTATTATGTGATTTGGTAAAGGGTGAAAGGGAACATTTAATAAAGGGGGATTTTCTTCTTTATCTAAAGTGCTTCACCCTTCATCTGGCAGACACACACCCACCCCAGCAGGGTAGCTGAGCTGATGGCAGCAGACACACCAGGACTTGGTCCTCAGTGCCTTTTCAGTGCCTTCTGCAGAATTTTTCCATGGTCCAGTACTCCAGTGCCTGCTGCTGCAGGCTCCCAGTCCCATTCTGGACCCTGCAGTCCACTCCATCAACAGGCCAAACTAAATCAGTCTGGCTCTTTGCCTCTGGATACTTTCCATGGAAGGCTTTCAGCAGATCTGGGGCACAGCTTGGAAAGAGAAACCTGCATGTAGAACTCTCTCTACATTAGCATTGACTTGGGCAATCAGGTCTCCATCCTGGCTAGTGCTCCCATTTCAGATCTTCATATCTTGAATTTCAGCGTTCTCAGACTGCACCTGGTGTTCCTGACCAGCAGCTTTGATCCCTCTGGCAGTGCCTGGATGACAGTGACTTCAACATCAGAGAGGGATGTGCACCAGTGCAGTACCACAGGAGGGTGCCACTGATTGCTTTGGTAACTCAGCCACAGGACTTCCCAAATGGTCAGGAAAATTCCCTAAGTCACTCAGCAAGTTCATCCTCCATTGAGGTCATGACCAAGACATTTTCCAAGGGTGGCACGACACATGTAAATGATGGGAAGCAGATCCCATCAATGGAAAGCTCAAATAAGAGCTTGGAAGCAGCACTGAGGGCTGAGGCAGGAGGAGCTCTATGGGCAGGGCCAGGTCTGCTCCTCATGGTGTGGCATCAGCCATGTGATAACAGGATCCTCCAGCTGAGGCAGCTTTTACCTTTTTCTGGTGAGCCTGGTCCTGGTCAGTCTCAAAACAACCCCTTATTTTTAACCACCTCAGTAATTCTCACTATTCATCTAAGAAAATAAAAATATTGATGTCTCTTAGTGCATTAAACACATCCTACCTCTGTGCAACTTCCAGCCTCATCCTTATCTGCTCCTCCCTCACATGCTCTGCTTTCTGAGGACCTTCTTCTCATAATCCAGGGGAGCTGACCTGAAATGTTTAGGAAGGAAGGCTTTTTCTGCAGCAGTAACCTTTCTTACTTAATTTAAACTGAAATGTATCCGATATTTAAAAAAAATTATCCCATATTTAAAAGTCTGAATGTTCCTGGTTGTAGAACATTCAGACAGACAACAGAAAATTGAGTGTTTTAATGAACACAAATATAATATGCACCCTCCATGTTATTTGTGGCAAAGTGTATTTAGTATTTTTACTGGAAATTTCAAAACATGTCTGGTAGGACATAACTCAGCTCCTGTATCTGCTGAAGTGAAATAAAATACTGTGGGTTTACTAATAGCTGTGAAAATTCTAACCAGGCGTTAATAAGTAGGAGAAAAATCTTTTCTCTTCCTTTTTTTTCCCCTCCAAGAAAGTAAGAGATTATGTCAGAATTTAGAGGAATTTAAGAACTAAAAATGCAGAAAGGTACTGGGGGGATTTGTGAAAACACCTGGGCAACAAATATAACTTTGTTCCCTTTGAACTATGTTCCCGGCTGATGCAGTGGTACAGCCACATTTTATACAATTTGTACCATGTTCTTTTTCTTCTCAAATATTTAAAACCCTGTGATGCTGTTTGGAAAGCTCACTTAGGAATATGTCATTTTAGCTTTTCATCAAGCTCCCATGTGTGTATTTGTTAGTATACATTTCAAAACAAGCAAGCACCTCCTTCACCTGGCACCACTTAGAGATGCAGAATTTTTCCCTCTGCCTCCTGAGCGGAGCAGTCCCAGAGAAGCCCCACTGGTAATGATACACCCTCAGCCTGGTGTTACATGGACCAGGAACACCTACACTGGTAAATCACAAGCAATAAACTGGGAGAAAAGAATGGTGAAGGAAAATGGGTGAGATCTGCAGGAGACATGGCTCAGAGCACCTCAGGATCCTGCTGCTCCCTGACTGCCAGGCCCTGCCCGCCCCCATGTCCAGGACCCTTCTGCTGCTTTCTCACAGTGACAGACAAGGTAGATCTTGTTTAGACAGGGAAAGGTGGGTTTGAATGCCCCTGGTGAGGGCAGGTCAAGGGGACAAATAATGGAAAACCCTTCAAAGATGAAGGAAATGTAGAATGTAGACAGAAAATATGAAGATGCCATAAAATAAAATCAGAGAGTGCTGGGGTAGGTGGAGCTGAACACTGGAGGACCTAAAGGTGCCACTGTGTTCATAGAATCCCAAACCAATTTTGGGCTCAAGTGACCTTAAAGATCATCTCATTCCAAGCCCTGCCACAGGCAGGGACATATTCCACTAGACCACATTGCTCCAAACTCCATCCAATCTGGCCTTGGACACTTCCAGGGATCCAGGGGCAGCCACAGCTTCTCTGGGCAACCCGTGCCAGGTCCTCACCACCCTCACAGCAAAGAATTCCTTCCCAATATCCCATCTAACCCTGCCTGCTGGCAGTTTGAAACCATTCCCTTCTGCTGTCCCTCCAGGCCCTTGTCCAAAGTCCCTCTCCAGCTCCCCTGGAGTCCCTTTAGACACTGGCAGGGGCTCCAAGATCTCCCTGGAGCCTTCTCTTCTCCAGGTGAACACTCTCAGGGATGGGGCAAGCCCTGAGGGATGGACAGAGTGAGGAAGGAGAGGCTGGAAAGCAGAGCAGGAGAAAGGGCCCTGGGG
>NW_021940039.1:10550207-10551938 GCF_001715985.3 Manacus vitellinus | reverse complement strand
CCCATTCCTAAGTCTCCCTGGAAAGTTCTCTTCTCAAATTAGGCTTCTTTTCTCAAATTATGCTTTCAAATGGTTTCAAATGGTCCTGGTCAAGTACAGCTTCTGGACCTGACATTTTCTGGCTCGGTTTCTTTAGGGAAAGAATCTCAACACCGAGCAAAATCCCAGTGGAGCCCAAAACAGAAGGAGAGACATCCTTTTTCCTCCCCAGTTTTAGAGCCATCCTTGGAGAAACTGTCTCTGGTGTAATTTGGGATGTGGCGTTGTGGTTTTTGCCAAACCCAAGGCAGTTTGGCCAAATTACGGACTCTTTGGGGGAAAAACCAGAGCGGGGGAGGGGACAAGGTCACATCCTTTCAATAAAGTCTTGTAATGCTTCAGAGAGTCTCTCCATCCTGAGCGTGCTTCGGTTCTGACGTCAAAGATACCCTCTCTACAACATAGGATTTAATGCCGATCTCTCAGTTGCCAGGAAGGAGATGGTTTGCTTGCATTCCCCGTTGGCGGTCTGGGAAGAGGAAGGAGGAAGTTACAGCTTCCTTGGACATTGAAGGGGTGTGGCAATGGGGAAAATGGGCTTCAGGGAGGGGAAAAGTACATGCAATCTGACTAAGGAAAGCAGAATATTGGGATGATAAAGAGCGAATTCCAGACATCTGATGGTGGAACCTTGGGGTCGGAAAATGGGAGAAAACATCATTTTTAATTCAGTTTTTCTTTAAGCAATGTCCACAGGAGTTATGGGAGTGATGACGCCTGCTTTTCTTTTCATCTCTCTATCCAAAGAACTCACTGCCCACATCAACTCCATCTCCTTCTCCCTCACTCCATATCTGCAAGGCCCCTACACTTGTCCTGCGCTCTTCCTCCAATTGCCCTCTGCATTGCAGGGCCAACTTCTGGAGAAAAAACTGGGAAGGAAACTAAGGAGCAGCCAGTCTTCCAAGCACCACAGCTGAGAATTCTTCCCTACAGGCTTTCCCCTCACTCTGGCAATTGATTCCAATTTCCTATCAATTCTCCTCAAAGTTTCTCCAAACATTGAGCAACTTCACCATTTTAATTTCCTCCTCCAAAGAGGTCTGGAATAAACTTGCTGGAAATGCAGAGCTGCAGTTGGATTCATGGCCTGGTGTCTTGTGGCCGAGATGGAGCAGAGCCAGGCCAGCCCGGCTGGAAAATGCCCCTCAGTTCTTGCCATGCCCACGGCAAAGCCCCCCCGTGTTGCTCCCTGGGGACGCTGGGCAGGCCCAGGCCCAGCCGCCATTGCGGGGCCCGGCCTGGCACTGCCAGCGGGGCTCCTCAGCACAGCTGTGCTCAGGGGCTCCATGGCCCCGGGCAAGCCAGGCAGCACTGCTGGCCCTCAGGGCTCTGCCTGCCACACGGGCCTGGCCAATGTCTTCCTCGGGGACACACGGCCTGGCACCCAGCGCCCCTCAGCCCTTCCACAGGGCACAGCAAGCTGAGCAGGGCCAGCACCATCTCCAGGGCCCGGCCTGGCGCTGACAGCGGGGCTTCAATCCCCTGGGCCTCCTGCCACGCTGGGCCCCCACAACAACCTCCCCTGCACCAGCACCAGCAGACGGGACAAAGACGACTCCTGAACCCGCTTGGGAAAAGAGCTTCCCTTAGGACACCCCAGTAGAATTCTGCAGCCAGAGCAAAATGCTGCCCATCCCAGGCAAACAGGGAACTTGGAAGTTTGCAGGTGCATCCAGCCCTGCCGGGGCT
>NW_021940039.1:10545394-10547088 GCF_001715985.3 Manacus vitellinus | reverse complement strand
TCTCTCTATCCAAAGAACTCACTGCCCACATCAACTCCATCTCCTTCTCCCTCGCTCCATATCTGCAAGGCCCCTACACTTGTCCTGCGCTCTTCCTCCAATTGCCCTCTGCATTGCAGGGCCAACTTCTGGAGAAAAAACTGGGAAGGAAACTAAGGAGTCTTCCAAACACACCATCCGCCCGCTCAAGCACCACAGTTGAGAATTCTTCCCTACAGGCTTTCCCCTCACTCTGGCAATTGATTCCAATTTCCTATCAATTCTCCTCAAAGTTTCTCCAAACATTGAGCAACTTCACCGTCTCAATTTCCTCCTCCAAAGAGGTCCGGAATAAACTTGCTGGAAATGCAGAGCTGCAGTTGGATTCATGGCCTGGAGTCTCGTGGATGAGATGCAGCAGAGCCAGGCCAACTCGGATGGAAAATGCCCCTCTGAGGTGGTGAATAAAGCACGAACTCTGCTCTGCACTCTGTGAGTGTAGGACCAAGATTAAGGTTTATTACAAAGGGCTTTGGTTTAAATACAGAGCTCAGACATGTCACGTGATCTCTCAGACAATGACAATTAAGTATTCCGTTGGGCATGTGTGAGAACCTGGAAAACTACAAGTCCCATAATTCCTTATTACATGCTTCCTGCCGCATTTTCCCTTTCTCTATATGGTTAACAAGTTGTAATACAATACCTTCTTTAAACATTCTTGTCATAACCAATCTTATCTTAACCATTTATAAAAACCAGGGCCTATCATCAGAAGGCATTTTTTGAACTTTATCGGTTCGTTCAATATTAAGCAACTTTAAATCACCCAGGGTTTGTACATGTGTAAAACCTTTTATCTGAGGGTGATTTGTGTGATTGGGTAAAGGCATCATCTTTATTTGAAAGGGAAATATGTTGGGTTGTAGATGTTGTCTTTGAAGTAGTGTTGGTTGAGGTAGTGTTGTTGAATGAGTGTTTAAGATGTCTTTGTCATAAAGTGTATTTGCGTTCACCCACACGTACGTACATCTCCACTCAACTTTCTCATTCACATACCGGTGGCCACCATTTCATTCTCTCCTCACACATGCATTCTTAAACCTTTTATTGTGTTTCTACTTAAATCATGGAGTTTTGGGTTTATATTGGTTGATGTTTGTGTGTTTCTTTTGGTTCTGTTGTATCATTTATTGCTTCTTTGTGATTGTTCCTGATTTGAAGTGTTAACTGAGATTTACACATATAGGGAATAGACTCATATCTCTTTCCCTCCCTTTTTTGTGTTTTTATAGCATGTTTCTCAATGTGTGATGTGTTCCTTTTACTATTGTTGGTCATGTTTCTTCAGATCCACTTTCTTCACTCATTTTTTCTGCTGTTTATTTCTGCTTTGGCAGAGGGCTAATATAAGGTCTGACACATCGAGAAGGGATCCATTGTAATTTGGTACCCTTGGATACACAGGCATATACCCTCCCCCAAGTTATGAAATCTACTGGTCCTAACCATTGCCTAGATATTAGACCTTTAATCATAACTGGTAGTTTGGAAGATGAAAGTATTTGAGTTTTATGTTGGCACTCATATCTGTTGTGCTCTGTATCATCGCAGTTTAAGAAATTTAGAACATATGATGCTCCTGGTATCCAATGCCTGTTGAAGTCCCTGTTCGGGCGCCATTTCAGGTGGTGAGTAAGGCACAAACCCTGCTC
>NW_021940039.1:10540598-10542375 GCF_001715985.3 Manacus vitellinus | reverse complement strand
AAGGGCCCTGGAGAGTTTGGATCATCCTCTGGGTCACAGGGGGTGACCCTTGGGGATGGGCCTGTGCAGGGCCAAGAGTTGGACTCGATGATCCTTGTGGATCCCTTCCCACTTCACAGCTTCCGCACTTGGTTATTGACTGGAATATTGAAATAAACTGACACTCAAGTACCGGGCTCTAAATATTTGTAACTCAATGAAATGAGGCACATCACTCAAATGTGGGGTTTTTCTTTTCTTTTTATTTTTTTTCAACACCACCACTTGTTGTTAAACAACATTCAAAGTGTAGTGGAGAACTCTTAAGATCATTCTGGTACTCATAAAATCCTCAGTGCTGATGAGCAGAGAAAAGAGTCCTTGATCTATCTTTGAGTCTATTATTATAATATTGTCTATGTATTATGTAATTCTGCATGTATTGTATAAATGCCTTATATCTAATAGGTATATGTCTGGTATCTAGAGTATGTATATGTATTCTATAATTAGAGTTATCCATTAGAATTCTATATTCCAAAAATATCTAAAAAAAGTTATATGTACTATATTAAAATATAATAACCTAATAACTATAGAGTATATAGTGAAATGTAGTGATAATATAATAATATAAAATAAAACAATTAAGATATAAATCCTTTTCTATTAATAACTATTAAAAGAGATCAATTATATTATATTATATTATGTTATATTATATTATGTTATATTATATTATATTCATGGCTAGGCTTCGTGAACAAAGATTTGGGAAGGGCTCTCCCCACATTTGTACAAGAGCTCTGGTGGCTAAAGAGGCCAATGCGAGATAGACAAGATGGGTTGCAAAAGGCACAGCAGAAAGACTCCTGGGATGGTATCAGCAGGATACGATTCTTTCTGCGTTGTCTTTTCCATGGTGATCCTGCGTGCGTTCTCAAGGGAAGCAGCAGCGTTATGGATTGTGTGTCTCCAGACCTCTCGATTCAGGAAGGATGTTGAGGTCCTGGAGCAGGTCCACAGGAGGGCAACTAGGCTGCTGAAGGGACTCAAGCACAAGTCCTATGAGGAGAGGCTGAGGGAGCTGGGGCTGTTCAGCCTGGAGAAGAGCAGGCTCAGGGGAGACCTTATCACCCTCTATCTACAACTTCCTGACAGGAGGGTGTAGCCAGGTGGGGGTTGGTCTCTTTTCCCAGGCAACTCTCAGCAAGACAAGAGGGCATGGTCTTCAGTTGTGCCAGGGGAGGTTTCGGTTAGATATTAGAAAGAATTTCTTTACAGAGGGGGTGGTCAGACATTACAATGGGCTGCCCAGGGAAGTGGTGGATTCTCCGTCCCCGGAGGTTTTGAAGATGGGACTGGATGTGGCACTTAGTGCCGTGCTCTGTAAACGGCAGCAGTAGTGGATCAAGGGTTGGACTTGATGATCTCGGAGGTCCCTTCCAACCCAGCTGATTCTATGATTCTATGATTCTATGACTGGAGGCCAGGGGAGACCTGTGATGAAGATCAGTGCGGCCAAGGCTGAGGTGTTGCCTAAGGAGTCCTTGTATTATATTATATTACATTATGTTATATTATATAGTATTACATTATACTATATAATATATATTGTTTCTGTTGATGCTGAAGATGTGTTTGACAGGTTCCTATTCTCCTCTATTGGATGAGAAGCACAAGGAGAAGAGATGCCTGTCAACAGCTGTCTCCAGGATGTGTCTTCTCCGGATGGGCAGGAGCACAGAGTGGAGTGTCTTGTCCTTGTCCTCCTCCCTGCCAAGCTTCAGAGACAGCC
>NW_021940039.1:10526989-10536273 GCF_001715985.3 Manacus vitellinus | reverse complement strand
GTTTGGATGATCCTCTGGGGCACAGGGTGTGACCAATGGGTATGGGCCTGTGCAGGGCTGAGAGTTGGACTCAGTGATCCTTGTGCATCCCTTACAACTCAGAATATTCTCCGCTTCTGAGACTTTCCCCCATCAGGTACCACCTCACTGTAGTGCACCTCTGCAAACATGGACAGTGTCCCTGGGTGGCTGCAGGGAACATTATCCCCCTCATTTCCCCCAGAATTCATGTTGGGAGCCTGTTGTGGTTCACACAACTGTGATTACAGCCTTACATTTCCAGTGGCTCAGTTAACAGCCTGATTAGTATGATACTATTCCATTTTATAATTAGATTAATGAGAGCATTCATTCATTTAGTTGTTATCTCAGTTAATAATGACCTCACTGATTATTCTATCTCCTTTAACTCAGTGATTTTGATTAAAATAAATATAGCTCACAGCACCTGGAAATTCATTCTTCTCTTTAGAAAGAATCTGATGGAAAGAGATTCCCTTTTAAGAATTTCTTGAGAGTGATTAAATATTTTGGTCCTCCTGAGGCTGAATTTTCATGTTTTTAAAGATGACATTTTTGAAATATTTGATGATAAAATATTTATTAAGCCCTGTATTTATATTTTCAATACATCTGTTTCTGCTTTGACTGTTTGAACATAGTTTCAGCAGAAATATATATTTGCATGCTGAGCTGATTTAAGAAAACAGCCCCAAGTGCTTCTACACACACACACATTTGCACACACACAGACAGCATACACTGAACCTCATTCTTTATTTCATCCTGCACCTCACATAATGATTTCCGATTTAGGCAGAAACTCTGTCATCAGTCATTTAGCCAATTGAGTTTATCAGATCCCTGCTGCTTGTGATGTTATTTTGTATATTAATCTATTTTCTAAAAGCAGTAAGAATTAGGCAGCACAACTGCCAAACACTGTAATGGGAGAGAGGCAAACAGGCAAATAGTGTTTGTGGGGCTGTAGAAAAGGCAAACCGTGGCTTGATTACCAGGGTGCAACAATTAGTGGCAATGACAAAATCTGGGCTGGTTTGGACACCTTCAGTCGTGCCAGCAGCAGAGGGAAGGTGGATGTGGCACTGACAGTTCTTGGTCTGGGAGGAGTTCCTGGTTTATGGAATCACAGACCTATTTGGGTTGGAAGGGACCTAAAGGCTCTGCACCTTTCAGAGTCTGCTCTGCTCTCCCCCTTTGGCATCCTTAGACCTCACCTAACACTCAGCTGTTCCTGATAAAGCAAGAGCAGCTCTATAGTGACATCCCCAGCGAGCACCCTGAGAGTAACACCTCATGACAGACCCACAACGAACGAGCTGAGCTCTGGAGGAACCGAATCAGGAATGAATAGGGGAACACACATGTTGTACTTTGAATTAACCAGCTCAGTTCAGTAGTCCAGCACTCTGGATAACTTGGGTTTGTTACCTCAGTTTGCTCTTGGATGTGTCTGCACAGTGTGGGGACATCAGAGAGGCTGATGATTCTGCAGAGTCTGAGGTGGTTCATGGTGCCTGCTCAGGAGAGACCCAGCTCAGCTGAGGCATCATTATGTCATGTTTACCATAATCCTCATATGAACTGAAAGCAAATATTCCCCCAACAGCCTCACAGTTTTCTGCAGCTAAAGCTCATCAGGCAGGGATGAATCCCACCCATGGCTGCACCTCTAGTTTGGGGTGTTCTAATGGTTTAAATGGGGCAGAATTTGGTCTGTCCCATGCTGTCTGGAGCAGGCAGAGAGAGGGGGACACTGAGATTTCCATATAGAGCCAGTTGGTTTAGATCATGTTTCTTATTTTACGGGTTTTAATGTGTTCATTCTCATTTCTTGCCCTGGTAAAGCCTCTAAAGGTTGCACGTCAGAAAAGCACATAGGAGAATGTCAATCTTGCCCAGAACATGTAGATGGAGATAGTGTTTTCTGACCTGTCTGGGAGGGAAAGACAGGGACAAGTCTCATCCTGCATCTGCAGGTACGTAAGAAAAAGCCTTTTACCTTTATAACGAGTCTGAGCTGCAGCCTGAGTTCTGGAAAAAGAAATGACTGATGGGGACCCAGCAACCTTTGGTATTTTAGTTCTCATTTTACAGTATCCATAGGCAATTAACATTCTGCAACCTCCTTTAGAAGCTCTTGTGCTCCTTTAGAAATACTCATGTTCCTTTTGGGGAGCTGACAGGCTCTGCCTTGCTTCAATTCAAAATGTTCAGAATTGCTGTTACCCAGTCAGGGGAAAATACTGAACAAAAATCTCCCTGTTTCTGAGGCACAGTCTGGATCTGGGGGGATTTTTGTGGTCGTATTCCTGAAAAGCAGAGTGGAAACCAGGGATATTTACTGTAGGGTGACATTCCCACAACAGCTCCTTGGCGGTTCAAAGGAGCAGAGGAAATAAATCTGTTTGTGGAGGTTTTTTGGTAGTGCTTTGGTTTTGCTTCTTCTGATGTCTCTATTTCAATTTTATATTAAGTCAAGTTCTGTGTAACTACAAACACCTCTGGGGCATTTGGAAATAGGTGAAACAGGCTTGAGAATGGAAGTGGAGTGGTCCTGAAGAGAAAACCATGCTGAAAATATTTTTCTGTGTGTATAAATAAACTAAACTGTGCATTAAACCTTGAGATGAAACAAAAGAAAACATCACACGTTGGTAAAAAGAAAAATAAAGCACCTCTTTCCCCCCAGTTTGTCTCTCTGTGACTAAGTATTTCTTCTTGGTGTGGGTCAAAGTGGTCAATACCTTTCTTTCTGGCTTTGAAAATTTCATATCTCTGTGGGTATCAGATTGGACAATATTCTGCAAAGTCCTTGTGAAGAGGGTGTGGGGAAAACCCCTGTGAATTCCAGAGTCAGTAAGTGGAGGAAAAAAGGCCACAAGAAAATAAAAACTGTAAGAGAACATCAAGTATTTCACGTTGGTTTTGTTTGGTTGCAAATGAAAATCACATGGAGAAACAGCAGAAAATTCTCTGTGGATAATTTATTGTCTTTTTTCTTAATCTTCATGTCCTTCAAGATAAAAAGGGGGAGAAACATTCATCCATTCATGCAAAAGGGAGATAATCTGGGCTGGAGAGGACCTTGGGATGGGTTGGGGGGAGAGGGGGTCAGTGTGTAGGTACAATGGCATTCAGGGCCAGGATGCTCCTCACCTTACAAATTACAAGATCAAGGACCCCAGTACCTCCCTTTTTAGGTTTTTTTTCATTTTCCCAACAAACCCACAGACCTGAGAACCTGTGACCACACACCTGGGGTGAAGGACTTGAGGGCTGTATTTCGAACCTCAGTCAAACCAGGCTGGAGCTGTTTCAGTCAGAACCATTTCAGGATCACCAGTCTGAAATACTGGGAAAAAAACCAACAAACTGTAATGATTTCTCCTGATGGAATACACAAAAAAATGAAGTGAAAAATAGACGACAGGCTTCACATCTGATGCAGGGAGCTGAATGCTAAAATCCCTTCAAATGATAAGTAAAACATTGCACTCAGCTCTTTCTCAGTTTTAGAGTCATGAAATGGTTTGGGTTGGAAGGGATCTTAAAGTTCATCCCATTCCCCCCCTGCCATGGGCAGGGACACCTTCCACCAGCCCAGGTTGCTCCAATCCCTGTCCAACCTGGCCTTGGACACTTCCAGGGATGGGGTAGCCACAGCTTCTCTGGGCAACCTGTGCCAGGGCCTCCCCACCCTCATAGCAAAGAATACCTTCCAAATATCCCGTCTAACCCTTGAAACCATTCCTCCTTGTCCTGTCCCTCCAGGCCCTTATCCAAAGTCCCTCTTCAGCTCTCTTGGAGCCCTTTAGGCACTGGAAGGAGCTCTCAGGTCTCCTTGGAGCCTTTTCTTCTGCAGGTAAACCCCCCCAGCTCTCTCAGCCTGTTTCCAGGGCAAAGGAGCTCCAGCCCTTGGAGCATCTGACAATCTGATCACTGAAATTCCTGGTTGTGCCCCTCGGGGTGCTGTGCTGGGCACACACTGTCCCACGGTGCTGTGTTGGTGTGGTGGGTGTTGAGGACCACATGGCTGCAGGATGCTGTTGGTGTGTAGCCACCCTGCCTTGTCCCCTTGGATCACTGGGACCTGAGAGTGCCCAGTGTCCCTCTGCCCACCAGCACCAGTTTGTTGCTTCACAACAGCCATGACTGGTCCTTGGGCAGTTTTTGAGAATGAAAGGTGAGGAGATGGTCAGGATAATGTCCCTAAGTTCTGTGTGAGCTCCAGTGGAGCCATTTCCACTTCGGGAATAACACCACAGAACCCTGGGCTGGACCAGAAGGGTCTCCTCTGGTACTGGAGGCTTCACTCCTTTGGTGAAGTCTAACAGTCTCCTGCTCTCCAAAGCTCCCAGGGAAGGAGGAGATGTGGAGTTCAAGCACAGTGTCATGCAAGGAAACACTCTGGGAAAAGGTGGGTTGGCTTTAGTTTGGGTTGTTTGGTTTCAGGTTTAGAATTTGTTAATTGTGGCAAGTGTTTGCCTCACACCAGGAGAAGAGTCCCCTTCAACATCCGTCTGCTCTGCTGGTTTCTCAGAATTTCTATTTCTGGGTGATCACAAAGCTGTGTTTCTGGAGTGCCACCTTTTCCTCGAGCTCTGCTTGCCCATCCTATTCCCTCAGAGCTACTGGGTTTGACAACCTGCAGAAAATTCCTGTCTACTCTGATTTCCTTAGGCAGCTTTCACCTAATTAGGTCCTCATTACAGTATCTTTGTCCAGAGAGCACCTCAGTGCTGTGCACATAAGGCTCCTCTCCCAAGTCACAGTTAATGGGGGTTTTAACCTTTAGGTAAACATTTATATATATAAGGAAAAAAGTCGGGAAGGGAAATGACTTTTGAAGCCAAATTGGAGGGCACAGAATGAGGAGTGTGTTAAGCAGATTTCAACAACAGGCTCTCCAGAAAGTGAAAGTCTGCTCTGAGACCATCACTTGGCAGCCGGACTGAATGTGCTGGGGAGCCCAGGAAGGAAAACATGGAGAGGGAGAAGGTTTAATGTGGCAAATTGAAAGGTCTCAAAGCAAATTCAGACCCTGCTGATCCTGACTCTCACCTTGAAGTTTTTACCCATTGGCAAAGGTATTTCTGATAAAATGAAATCAAAGGCTTTTGTCCTTGGTGGCTGTTCTACTTCTCTGGTTTATTCTGACTTGTTAGAACTGGGAAGTGGCCCCAAGAGCCCCAACACCCAAAGTCCCTCTGCACCTCTGGCAGCATCTTTTCCCTTCTACCTCTGAGCCACAGGGGGGTATTTTGGTAGCCCAGGGCAAACAGCACAAGCAAGATCCAGGGACGCAGATGGATTGGAAGGGTTGGAAGCACTTTAAAGTGAATTCGAAACAGCTCAATTCTAGTGCATTTTATATGGGTACCAAAGCTTTGAGAGCTCAGATACACAGGGGAATTCAAGAAATGAGAAGCAGGAATGTGAAGTATGTGTGATTTCAGTCACAGTGGTATTTCATGTGCAGGACATTTGATAAGGCGGTTGGAGAGGAGGGTGTTTACTCTGGGAGGAAGGAGCAGGGTGGGAGGCAGTGAGGGACCCCTCACAGCTACAGAGGCAGAGTGACAGATCCTCAGAGCTGCTGGGGGAGGTGGCAGCATTGCTGTTCCCAGGCTGAGCTCACGAGATGTGCACACATGGACTGCACCAACTGGAATCCCCCATGCTAGGAGGTGACCCACTCCCAGCACAGTTACCAGTTCAGTTTGTTGGGTTACTCAGTGCCTGAGAAGAGGCTCATTCCAGCAGTTTCCCATTCCACTGGCAGTAAGGCATTGATAATGCAAAGAGATAAACCTCATACAGATGCCCAGGAAGACAAAAACTTGTATTTCACCAATTTAGCAATGATAGGAAAGCCTTTAACCTCTGTGTCCCTCAGAACAGAATGAGGACTCCAGATTTGTCTTCCTGTATCTCAATGCTCATGCTGGGAGGAGAGACAGAGGGCAGCTCAATGTAAATAGAAGATGAAAAATCTCCAGCTCAGCATCAGCATCTGTCTTTAGGAATAAGGAGAAACCGTCAGGTTTGTGAAACAGTCAGAGCTAAATAATGAATGTGAGTAAAGAATGGTCATCAAAAATGCTTCAAATCCTGCAGCTGACACACTCAGTGTCCTTGTCCTGTGAAGGATATTCAACTTGGCCCATTTGTGCACTGCAAGAAATGCAACATTTTCTGGAAAGTGTAAGTTCTTCAAAAATCTGCAAGCTCATGACAAATTGTGGCTCAATGTCACCCAGGAACTCAAGGAACCACAAGGATGACTTTTCACAGCAGAGCTACAGATCCAACAACTCTGCTCTTGATCCTTGCAGCATCCCTGCCTTTCTTCATAGTCCTGTTGCTGCTGAGCAGACCTTAGACAGCTGATCTGCCAGGATTTTCTGCTGGTGGAGATCAGATGGAACCAAACAGTTAAGCCTTAACACACAAAACCTTAAGCCAATTAAGGCTGGAAAAGACCTTTAAGCTCATCAAGTCCAACCATCAGCACCACCACCGTGTTCACCAGGTCCTCAAGTGCCACATCCAGCCATTTTCTGAGCACTCCAAGGGATGGTGACTCCACCAGTGCCCTAGCAGCCTGTGCCAATGCTTTGCAACATTGTCTGTGAGGAAGTTTTTCCTAATACCTAATCTAAGCCTCCCTTGGTAACTCTAAACTTGAAGCCATTCACTCTCATCCCCTTGAGACATGCAAGTGTGTGTATGTGATTCTGACCACGCACAGGGAGGGGAGCACAGAACTCATGTCATGGGGCTGTGGCAGACAACTGGGTGCTTCCCAGTTATAGCCACGAGGTCACTGGTGTCCTCGGGGGCCTGCCTGGCCTATCTTCTCTCCCAGGGCCAGGTGAGCTCAGTCTATGTGACACTTGAGAGAAGTTTGTCTTTCTGTAAGCAAAGCCACTGAGCAGTCTTCAACACAAGCAGTTTGTGTGCTCAGTGATCCTTAGGAAGGCTTTACCAGCAGCTAATTAAGATCATGCCTGGAGCAAATCCAGCCCCCGTTTCTCATCCTGGTGGCCCCAGAGATGAGAAAGACCCCTTTGAAGATGCTCTCAACACCTCTTTCTGTACTGTAGCTTAAATAACCCACAGCTTTCTCAACTTCTACTCACCTTCATCACTCACTCTATGCCAACTCTTCCATGTTTCCTTGAAGTGCTCATGTGTTCCTCCATCTCTTCCTAAATCCTGCTCTCCAGGCAGCTGTTCCACCCAGAGCCCTTGATGCCAAAGCACTCCTGAGTGTTACTCTTCCTTTACTGAGGTTTGTTTCTTTTTTTTTTAAAATGCTTCTCAACTTCACCAAGAAATTTTGAAATTTAACCCCGTCTTTTGACGTGATAACAGACTCTTTGGACTTGGGGCCTCCCATAGCTTTAAAATGCACGTTCCTACTTCATCATCCAGTTCCTGGGGCACAGCCTGTGGAGCCCCTGGCAGTGCCTCCCTCTGTACCACTGCTGACAGCTCCCCCTGTACTCAGTTGTGCTCCCACATGCTCTGGGCTTACTCATACCTTGCTTCTTCTCACTTGCTTTCTCAAATGGGAACACTAGAAAGACATGTCCTTAAAATACAGGTATACAACTCCTCTTTTGTCCACACAGCTCCTTTCCCAGTTTTAGAAGGAAATTCGATAAACAACAGACAATTTGCTCTTGTTGAATACAAATGTGTGTCTTCTTCTCTTACAAGTCCTTGCAAATATTCAAGGCTAAGGACTTTCCTTTTAACACTGGTTTCATTGTGATCACTGGCTGGTTGGGTTTGAGTATTTTAGTGAATGCTGAAGAGGCATTAAACATTTGGTCACCTCCGTGTCACCTGGTGGAGGCTCTGCCTCTGCTCAGAAAGAGGATCAAGCCTTCCCTTGATCTTTCATGTGACAAATGTACAAAGAAAATGTCTTTCTGTTCCATAGCACTTATTGCCTCATGTATCCTCTAGCAGCCTCCCACTGTCTCTAATGGAGTTATTCCTAATTCCAGCCCAGCCTCCAGAGCAGTAGCTGTCTGAAGAGAAGTGAAATTTTGCCACTGTTTCTTATATATATATATGTGTGTGTGTGTGTGTGTGTGTGTGTGTGTGTGTGTGTATGTGTGTGCATATATATATGTTCTGACTTCTCTCCATGCTGCAGCTGTTATTCCAGGAAAACATTTAAAATTCCTACCTTGGTATAACATTTAGAGTCCAACTTCTCACTTTTTGACAAGGTCATTAATCAGTAGTAACTCCAACAGGAAATAACCCCCAACATCACCAGTGTAAGTCTCATTTACCAGCATTTCAGACCTTGGTGTACCAGGTCTGATACAAGGCACACTGGGAAGAGATGAGCCAGGAGAAGGGGATGTCTGGATCCATAAGGACATTCAGGAAGTTCTACCAGCCTCTAAATGTGATGTAATGTCCCAGAAACATAAATGCCTATTGCTATATTTACTCCTCTAAGAGTCACTGCTGATCTTTATAATGTTTGGGGAAGATTCTAATCCTTTTTCAGTCTTCTGTTCCCAGAGCCCCAGTGACACTCATCACCATGTAAAATTACACATCTCCTTTAGGATTCCCACACATCTGCTTTAGTTGGCCAAAACTCCTGCCTCAGTAGTTGGGGATAAGGAAGTTTGCCTCAGGATACACAAGCCCTACTTTGCATGATGTTTGATCAGTACAGTGCAACCTGCAGCCTTTTCAATAAGGGTAAACATGCAAGGAAAGAGCAGTGAAGGTGCCCCAAAAATCACAGAATCATGGAATCATGGAATAATTTAGGTTGGAAAAGGCCTTTAAGATCCAACCATTAATCCAGCCCTGACAAGGCCACTAAGCCATATCCGCAAGTGCCACATCAAAACATCTTTTAAATCCCTCCAGGGTGATTTTAAATCCCTCCAGTGACTCCACCACTGACCACCTTTTCCATGAAGAAATTTTTCCTAATATCCAGCCTAAACCTCCCCTGACCTAAGCAGAAGTGTGAGGAATGCCAGCAGCCCTGGGACAGATGCAGCCAGCAGCCATGGACCAAATTCAGATCCTAAAATTCTCCTTTTCCCTACAAATTCCTGCTGCTCCCAGATGCATGGATGTAAGAACAGATCCCTGTGGGCAGGGTGATGAAGCTGTGGGGTCTCACTGCAGCCAAGGCTGGATTCACTCCCTCCCTGACACTGCTCACAGAATCACAAAATATGCTGAGTTGGAAGGGACCCACAAGGATCAGC
>NW_021940039.1:10525028-10526795 GCF_001715985.3 Manacus vitellinus | reverse complement strand
GGATCAGCCAAACCCTCCTGGAGCTCTGGCAGCCTTGGGGCTGTGCCCACTGCCCTGGGGAGCCTGGGCAGTGCCCAACCAGCCTCTGGGGGAAGAACCTTTTCCTGAGATCCAACCTGACCCTGCCCTGACACAGCTCCAGCCATTCCCTGGGTGCTGTCCCTGGTCCCCCTCAGAGCAGAGCTCAGTCCCTGCCCCTCCTCTGCCCCTCCCCAGGAAGCTGGAACTGCCATGAGCTCTCCCCTCAGTCTCCTCTTCTCCAGCTGAACACCCCAAGTGCCCTCAGTGTCCTCCCCCGGCTTCAAATCAAGGTCCTTCCCCATCCTCGTTGCCTCCTTTGGACACTCTCTAATGGCTTCAGCTCTTCCTTCCATTGTGTCTCCCCAGACTGCCCCAATATTGCAGGGGAGGCCCCCCCAGGGCAGAGCAGAGCGGGACAAGCCCCTCACACTCTTTCTCCTCTTGGCACTTTTCTGGAAGGAAACGCCACAACAGAACTGAAATCAGCCCCTTTGTAGGAGCAGGGCTGGTCCCTTCATGCTGAACCCACTAAATACAGGGAGGGTTTTGAGCAAATCACTTTAACTCAAATCAGCCATAAACACTCAAGGTTTTGGAAAGAGTCTCACCCCCTGAGGGCAGCATTAGCCAACACAGTTGTGAGCAAAGGACTTGACATCCATTCGCTTTCTGCTGCTGAACAATCAAGTACCAGAATCTTTTATACATTTAAATGGTATTCACCCAGCAAATGGCAAATGTACCACAGCTACTATTATATCCTACTGCTAATGAGGAGGCAGAGCTGCTTCCCGGTTTCTGGGGGGCCAGATCCTGCAGTTTGCAAGCAGTTTTCTGGGAAGAAATTTGCTTGGCTGAAAACTAGGGGCTGTAAGCCTGGCCATTATAAAGTGGCAGTGAGTGGCACCTCCACCCCACAGGAAAAAGCCTTTTTTAGCTCAGGATAAGTGTTTGAGGTTGTGCTGATGCTGCTGTTTAATTCAATCACTGGTTACACTGTCCAAATCAACTTCCAAGATCAAACTGTAAATATTGAAAATAACCATAATTCTGCTTCCCAGAGCAGTCCATGGCTAACAAAGGACCCAACCTTCAGCTGGTGAAGATCAGAGGATCTCATCTGAAGTCAGCTGAGATGTGCTGATTTTATACCAAGGGGACTTGAGCAGCTCATTAATTTTGCAAATCAAGCATTTGGACATTGGGAAATGCCTTTAGGAAATGTAACCAGGTTTCTGGTGCACCTTAATTGCCTATGTTCATTATGTTGATTGGTGAACAGAGGTGCCACTAGAGTAAAGGCTGAGGCTTACATAGTTAAACAAATGAGTTCTTCTGAAGTCTCTTTTATATGGAAAATTGATCAGGATAATTATACCACCGTTATAATTTTACCAGTACAGCTCCCACTCACGTCCCTTCCTACAGATGCCTTTTAGTGTCCTTACTTTTCTTGGAATGCAGTGTGAGATGAAACAGAAAACTGTGCTGCAAACAAGAGTGAGGAGTTGTGCTTGTAGGAGGATAATTACCCTGGCAGAGTTAAGGTGCTGATTTCCCTTTGCAGCAGACTAATTCCGTGTGCTTACATCCACATGCATCCTTGAATTCTTTGGGAATTGCAGCAGCAGTGTTGAGATTTCTTCTGACTTCATAATGCTGAAAACAGGCATCCTTAGGATGGCTCCAAGAGCTCCCAGCCACTGCTGGGTGTTACTGGGGCCTGCTTTGGAGAATACCTTGGAC
>NW_021940039.1:10464879-10524578 GCF_001715985.3 Manacus vitellinus | reverse complement strand
CTGTTCCAAAGACTAACTCAAAATCAAATTTGGCTCATATGATCCCAGAATCCCATCATCTAACAGCAGAACATGTTTTTTTCATTAAAAAGTCAAATTTGAGAATTCCTCTAATCTGTGTAAAATAAGAATCTCATCATTTCACTCCTCAGTGGGGTGCAGGTCTCCAGAGAACAAGAGTCTGAGTTAACTGTGAGGTGCCACAATCCCTGAGGTTGGAAGGAGCTCTGGAGATCACCTTGTCCTGCTCGAGCAGGTCCCTCAGGACTGAGCCCTGGTGGGTTTTGAGTGTCTCCAGGAATGGAGACTCCACATCCTGCCTGGGCAGCCTGCTCTGGTGTTGGACCAGCACAGGAGGAGGATGCTAGCCTGGCTATCCTTGATCCCTGGCAAAGGCCAAAGCCATTGAGCTGTAGCAAAATAATCTCAGGCTTCTTTCTTGCTGACCACTGAATATCTTGCCCAGCTCACCTTGACCTGTCCACACCAGGGCACGTTCTAGACACAGGAGACACTTGTTTCTCTCTCCTCTTGGGGCCAGGGTCTCCCAGGCATCTCCTGGCAGAGTTGGGAAAGCTCTGAACATGTTCTGGATAAGCCTTGGAGAGTTTAGCCCAGGTTTGGGGCAGAATTGACCCCAGTCAGGGCTGGAAGCAGAGAGGGAGTGCCAGGACTTGGGATGTGTCAGCCCATAAAGCACAGAAGGTCCAGGTCTCTCTAAGGGAAGAGGACTTGAAGTAGAGCATTAGGAAATGTTAGGGGAGCCCTATGGGTTGGATTTAAACAGCTGAAGAGATATTTAGGCACCAAAACCCATTTGAGATGTAATTGTTGAGCATGGCTGAAATAGTCATAACAACCCTGAAATGGGAGATTGTCTGCCCAGCTGAGGCTTTGCACAAACAGCAGTAAATATTCCAAATGGAATTGTAATGTGAGAGTCATATTTTTACAGTCTTTTCTCTCCCAACTGAAAGGGAAAATCTGGTATTCTGTGGCATTAAAGCATCTGGAGTCCCAGCAGGGACATCCCGTGAGGGCTGTGCTAGGCAGGAACCCTGGGGCTCTTTGACCAGGGGGCCAAAAGATCAGGGCAACCTCCCCACTGCCAATTCCAGATTTTAGTGCTTCTCTTCAAAGCCTCACTTCCCTTTTAATATAATGTCTGGAGGAATTTCCTGATTTTTAAAACCTTTTGGAGGAAAAGAATGTGGAGTCATTCTTGTCAGGGGTAATAAATTCCCAAAGACCTTACCCTCAGTGCTGATCCATAGCAGCAATTTTTCAAACCCAGTCTGAAGCAGACCCTGGCTGGGGGAGCTGCAGCCCAAGTGAATTAAAGTAGCAAAGTTATCAAAAAGTGAAAACTGAGTCTCATAATGGGAAGTGTCAGCACATTTAGGCATCACTGCCTGCAGTTATTGTTGTTTTCCACCTCAGACCTGTTTCCCTCGATTACATTTATTCCTGGGCCACTCGCTTTTCTTTGTTTAGTGAATTTGCTTGAGCTGTCTGCCAAGAGGGGAACACTTACCAGGACTATATGATTTTTTTTTCAATGAAATGTATTTCTAAAACACTCTGCTACAGCTTGCTGTCTGATACACCAAGCATTTAAAGAGTGGATTGAATTCTTTTAAAGGCAATTTCCTTATTGCACTGCATCCTGTTTCCCATCACACCTTTAATATTTCTTTCTTTCTGGTTTGCTCTAAAGCCTGACCTCTTCTGAGCAGGACTCCCAACCTCCAACTGCTCTACTATTTTCCTCTGTCTTGTACATTCATTTGATATTCACTTGTCCATGGGAACATCCTCGGGGGTATTCTGATTTCATATAAGGTTTTTTGGAGCTGTAGTAGCCATTGCCATAACTGCTTAGTCTCTGGAATGAGTGGTTGGGCCAAGCCCTATTCAGTTCCCCAAACCTTCTAGGGGTGTCCTTTTCCATGGCAGGGGTTGGAATGAGATCATATTTAAGGTCCCTTCCAACCCAAATCATTCTGGGATTCTGGGATTCAGCAGGACTTTGCAAGCTTGAGCAGGCACTTACAGTCATGGTCTTCCACAGCCAGGTTACCTCTTGGGGCACATTGAGCTGTGAACTCACCTCTTTCAGCCTGAGAGAGGGACCAGCCCTCCTGCTCCCAGCTGGGCAAACCCCATCTCTCAGGGCCATCCCTCCAGAGGTGATCATGGCCCTCCTTTAGCCCTCACACACACCTACCACCCCTCTCCTTTGGGTCAGCAACACACCAACCATGCATCCCACAGGGGAAACTGGGATATTTGGCTTTTTCTTTGAGCAACTGTTGAGTTCTGTGCACTAGGCACCTAAGTCCCAGCTTTCATTGCACTGGTGTACTTGGGGTAACTTCTAAAGGCTCTTAATTCAGCCTGTGATGGTGTCAGGAAACTGCAGAGGAATAGAAACTGAGGCACAGCTCCCAGCAAGGCAGAACTCTCATTTTCCTGGCAGAACGATGGCGGAGTGGAAAAGAGCCCTGCCACCATTTCACTGAAGAAACCTGATTGAGCAACATCCTGAACTGCTCACAGATGCTGCAAGAGAAAAAAAAGAGACCAAAACTGTGAAATGAATCATTTGCCCAGTTCTACTGGCAATGTGACACCAGATTACTTGGAAATCCTGGGAAGTTTCCAGACAGGAAAAACCAGTTCATTTTGAGATTCCAACCTGGATTTGAACTGACAGCACTTCACAGGAAAGCAAAGTATTCAACCATCCTTCCAGCCACGGCTGCTGCACCCAGGTTTGCAACTTGCTCTTTATTCTGCACAGTTCAGTTCTCTGTGGGACGTTGACAAGCTTTCCCATGTGCTAAAGGGGCACTTTGAGTAGTGCAGAGAGCAGGGTGATGGATCTGCTCCATGTACCTCTGTGATAAGAAGGGTTTAGGAAGAGCTCATAGGGTTGAATCGTGGTGCCCCACAAAGTGATCAAACCTTCACTGTCAGCGTTGGCCTGGGACCACAGCTCAGGGTGATGGAGGTTCAGAGTAATGAGATGTGGCTGCAGGGTGTTTATTGTTTGTTCTCTGTCATTGCCCTTGAGGGCTGATGGAATGTTTGGGGGGTTTTCCCTAATGTTACTGTTTCAGTAAAAAGAAGAGGTTTGCTCTAACCGAATTTCAAGGTGAGTAACAGGCTCCCCAGAGCAGTGGTCACAGCACCTGACAAAGCCCAAGGAGCGTTTGGATGATCCTCTGGGGCACAGGGGATGGTCCTGTGCAGGGCCAGGAGCTGGGCTCAGTGATCCTTGTGGGTCCCTTCCAAACCAGCACATTCTGGGATTCTGTGTGAACATTTCCTGGACTGTGTCTGGCAGAGCAACCTCAGCTCACAGTTTGGGTCTGGATCACGCCTGAGCACTGACCACATTCCTGTTGGATTAGCCAGACCCTGTGACATGGCATTAACCTGCCTCTCTGCCAGCCCTGGGACAGGCAGCACCAGGTCAGCAATCCTGCTGAGGTGAAGTTCCTTGCAAAAACCTCAGAGAAACCTGAACTATGCATGTGTTCTGTGAGCTCTCCATGTGTTCTGTGAACTCTCCATGTGTTCTGTGACAACTCAGTGCTTCATATGGATTAAACATTTTGGTATAAAGGTGGATGATTTGCCATCTCTGGGATAATGCTGGAATGAACTAACCTTCTCCTGCCATGTAGAAGATTGTTATTGTTCATCTGGGATGGGTCTTGGAGCAACCTGATGGCACAGAAGCTGCTTTGTGCCAGGAGCCAGGATATGAAGGGAAAGGCATGAGATGAAGAGAGAGAAGGAGAGCAAGTGTGCAGATAATACAGTCACAGAACTGTTGAGGTTGGAAGGATCTCTCTGGACCAGCTCATCCAGCTCCACCTGCAAGAATGACCTTTCCAGAGCTCCTGCAGGTCAGAGGCACTAGAGGTAATTCCAACTCCCTTTTATCTTACTTGGCATTATTCCTGCAATTATGACCAAGGTGATCATCTAGACAAGGGATTTTATAGATAGAAATAGCAAAATATGTGTTGATGATTCCTCATTGCAGCAGCCCCAAGAGGAATCTTATGAACCATGGACTAAGGGCTGAACAAGAGCAGACCAGTAGGGTGGCAGCAAGGAAAAGGTAAGGACTGATAATTCACAACACAAATGGATTGGACCAGGGTCCACCCAAAAAACTACCCTGAAGTTCACAGCTCATCAAATGCAATGCATAGGTACAGTCTTTATGCTATTGACACACATCCATGGTAGAAACACTGCATTTGAGCAAGTTCTGACTCCTCCTTGTTATTGGCATTAATCTCTGAACGTTTGCTGTGTATTTTAAAGAAACACTGGTAATTTGCTCCCAGGAGCAGTAAATGCCTTACTGCTCCTTCCCTTGTTCTTGATCAGAGGGCAGCTGGGGAAGGGGAGGTTGAAACCAGGATGGATTCAGTTCTTTGGATTTGTTAAATTTGTAAGTGGCAGTTTCAGGCTCTCCCCACAGCAGGGCAGGACTGGAGTGGGAAACTGGCTTGAATTAAGAGGTGAGGCCCAGAGCTGGTCATGGGGCAGAGCAGGAATTTCTCTGTTCTGACTTGCTAAGCCTTGGAGACAGACAGTCCTCACAGCTGTGTTATTTTATGGCAGGCATTCTCCCCACCACACATGCAGCAGGGAGTCATCCTCAGTGTCCCCAAAGGATGAAATACCACTCACTAATTGTGTCTTTTTCTTGGCACCACATCCATGGTTCTGTTTGCAGGCTGCACCGAACCCGCAGGAGCTCCCTCTCCCAGCTGGCCAAAATTTCCAGTTCATTTGATGTTTCAATATTTTGTTCATGTTCTGGATTGGAATGATTCCAGGTTGCTCAGGTTTCTCCTGTGAACTGGCAACATCATGTATTTTTTGTTTGTAACACCAGCAGAATGATCCTGAGACAGAACCAAACAGAGTTTGGCTGACAGGGAACCCCCTGTCACACAGGACAGCTGGATCAGAGGACACTGGTTGCTTGTTCCAGGTGAACAAAGCTCCCAGAGTACCATCTCCAAGGTAACACACCTTGTCCATGCTCCAGCACAGCTTAAACAGTGGGTTTGTTGCATCCTGAGCTGACCCTGCCATGAAAGGCACCATTTTGCATGGTTTTGGTCAAGTTGATGCAATTTTACAGACTCTCAGATGAGTTTCAGCCTCCCTCATGATAATCTGAACATCTGTTGCTCATGTCAAGGAGACAGAGCAAGGTTAAAATTGAGGATGATGTCCACAGGAAATGCAAAGCTCTCTAGTCTCATCTGCTGGAGCCTCTGGCTGCACAAATGATTTCAGACACTGGGAGATGCCCACGTAACTCCTGCTTGCCCTGAGGTGCTGCTGCCTAAAGCAGGACAGTTTAAATCCCTATTTAGACAGGAACAGATTCAATTCAACAGATCAGGGATCTGCAGGTTTGTTGAAGGTTTGTGGGTTTGTTCATCTGCAGAGTGGACATCTTCAGTCTTCAGTCCAACAAGGCACTTGACTGCAGTTTTGCTCAAGCTGTTGTGACAAACCCACCATCAGCATCAGGTGGGACATCCTGGCTGTGCCAGGGGAAGAAAGGAGTCAGGAATTAAACATCCAGAGCATCTCCTGCCAGTATTATCTGGTGCCTCTTGTGCACCCTCTCTCTTGCACCCAGTGGACAACAGAGCATCTGTTCCAGCTGGGAGGTCCCACTGTCTTGTGCTGTCACTGATGGCAAACCCGAGTTCTGGGCTGCTGCCAAACTCTGAGCAGAGAACTTTGCAGCAGATCATTTAAATTTTTAGGAGAGCAGTGCTCCATCCCACTCTCTCATATCTGTGGGATGCTGATGATGCAGAGCTGCCAAATTGATTCTGCAACTTATTTCATTATTTGTGGAGTCCCATATTGAGGAAAGAATCTACACCATGATACTGCTGCATTCATTAAAGAATTTCATTGCAATTAGTGCTTTCACTCTCTCTCCAACAGCAAATCCCTCCAAAGTTCTTTTTCCCCCATGACTTGTTGTTTCTTTTCCTGAGTTTATCAGCTTATTCCAGTATGGACAAGCCTTATCCTGAATGTTCTGTGTTTTGACCTTCACTATAAAAGAGCTTGAAAAATATTAATTTTCCCTACAAAAAGCCACAGAACTGGAACAATTCAGCCACATGGCAAAATAAAAGCTGTCAGGTTAGACCAACATGATTTCTGTTTTAGCAGTTTCTTCCTTTCTGATGTTGGATATTCACTTCTGGTCTCCTCCTCTGTCTCCAGCAATCAGTGCAGACAAGTACCCCAACCAGGGTGGTGGCGTGGTGATAACGTGCTGGAGAGTGTTTCTGCCATTGCATGAGGCTGATTTAAGATACATCTTTGCATTCCCTGCAAAGGGTTCCTCAGCAATCTGGACATCTAAAAAGGCAGAGGGGCTGATTGCATCCACCCTGCCTGGAGACAACCACACACCCCCTCATTTTCCAGCACATTGCCCAGCAGTGGTACTTTAAAAACACTTATTACTTTGGTAGTCATTTACTGACCATGGGATATTTAAAAATGGGAATGGCTGTATGCAATAAATATTTGTTGTGGGCTTGGCAAGAAGGCAGTTGATGCATTTTTGCCACATAAAGTCAATGAAGTATTTACAAGAACATCAGTAACCAAGGAGAAAACACTGTGCTGCATCTGCTGTGCAAGAACATTTTAAGCTCAGCAGGCTTGGGTAGCTTGGACCAAAAGCCCTCAGGGAGCTGAGATCTCTGTCTTACAGATGTTCAGTTTTGATTCCCCTGGGAGTTCAAGGCAAAAATCACAAAATCATAGAATCCCAGACTGGTTTGGGTTGGGAGGGACCTAAAAACTCATCTTGTTCCAGCCCTGCCACGGGCAGGGACACCTTCCACCAGCCCAGGTTGCTCAGGGCCCCACCTGGGACTGGGGCATTGTGTGCTGAGGGGGCAGGGATGAGACCTGAGGAAACTGCAAACCAGCATCAGGCCTGGAAAGTAAAGGAAAAGGCACAATCAGGTGCTGATGGAGCAATAGGGCCAATGGCCATCCACAGGGTTTTATGGAAAACCAGACCATTTCAAACAACCCTGATTTCCATCCTTTCTCCCCTCGCAGATGTGATTCCAGCTGACATGAGGGATGGAGTGCAGAGTGCTCTGGGTCTGCACTGCAACCTCTGGAGCACTGGGGCCTCTGGAGACAAAGTAATTTGGAGTAATTTGAGTAATTTGGACTAAGCAGTTGAAGAATTGGTAGGTGAAGCTCATCTTGGAAACTTTTGAGTATTTCCTCAAGTTCCCAAGCAGATTTCACAGCTTAGTTTCTACTTTGATTCCACTGCTCTCTCTGCAGGTGAGATTACATCTGTCCAGCTGCTCAGATCATCCTCACTGCTCCCAGTGCTGCTCAACACCTGGAGAAGAGCTCAACACCTGGAGAAGGACATTATTATGTGGTAAAAGGATCACTGATGCCAAGCAGGGGCAGAAGGTAACAGTGGTATCATGACCATGACAGCCTGGAGATGGCAGGAGGGAAAGGTCAGTGTTAAAGGTGGTGACAGCCAAAGGTCCAAAAATCAAGTCTCTGTACTAAATATTTGCAGTCTTTGATATCTCAAATCATCTCTAGGTTTTCTTTTTCAACACCATCAGTTCCTCTAATAAAAGATGAGCTGCAGTGGGTACTAATAAGGAACAACATCTAAGACAAATGTGTTCCTGTTCATGGGGGGATACCTTGTGCTAAAAGAGCAAGGGGTTACTGACCCAGGAGACAAAGAAGAGCTTAAGTCAGTAGCTGGAAGATAAAACCAGACTTAACTGAGGTGAGAAATAACACAGTTTTCTCACTGGAAGGCACAGGAGCTGCTGGAGCAAGCCTCAGGGGCAAGTGGTGGTTCTCTCATCTCCTGATGTCCACAAGCCAGGGCTGCTCCTTGGAAAATCACCTTTGGCCAATGTCAAGTTACTGCTGTCCATGCAGATGTACTTGTTCCAAACATCCTGAAGCAGAGCACAGCACCTTCCTTCCACTCCTGGGAGTGGGAACCTGCAAATGGAGCCTCAGCCAACAAGTTCTGACCCAGTTCTGACCCCACGCCCCAATATTTCAACAGAAGAGGTTCTACAATTCTTCTAGATCATCTAGTCCAGCCCAAAACCATCCTAATATCTTATCCTGATGGTGCTGTATTGGTTTTTTCCCACAAATTGTTCCAAAGCAGCCATGAGAAACAATTGACTGTTCTACTTTTCCAAACTAGAGAAACTGAGTTCTTTTAACCTGCCTTCAGATGTCTGGTTTCCAATTTCTTATCAATTTTCCTGTTCTTTCCTGGATTCTCTCTAAGACATTGACACTCCTGCTCCAGCATCACATGATCACAACTACACTCTGAAAGCCACCAGGTGAATTATGAAAGAAATGGTGATGAGAGTCAAACCTGGCTCTTGTCTGGTGAAATCTGTTGGAAATACCACCCACCTAAGAGGAAACCAATTACAGATGGTCTTGAATAAGGTCTTCCAAACCAGAAGTGCACTCACTTTTCTTGTTGAGAGCTTTTTATTTGGTTGAAGAAAAATAATGACTTTCACAGGCATGAAGATGGAAGGATTTTGCAAGCAGAAAAGGAGGATCTGTCCAGGGAAGCTTGGCTGCTTTTAAGCCTTGAGTTTACTCCCATGTCAGGACAATGGGGAGATTTGGGCTGGGAATAAATCAGTGAGTGGTAATGTGGTGGGTGGGTGTGTGCTCACACTTGTGTGCTTGTGCAAAGGTGTGGGTTGGAAATATATCTCACTGTTCTGTGTCTCAGAGACCCATCAGTGTGTCTGGGAAGGTGCATCCAGGGCATAAGCACGAGCCAAATCCTGTGCAGTGGAGGGGATGCTTGGGCAGCCAGACCTGGAGAATCATGGAATCATAGAATATCCAAGCTGGAAGGGATCCACAAGGATCATCCATCCAAGTCCTGGCCCTGCCCAGGACACCACAACAATCCCACCCTGTCCCTGAGAGGATGATACAAACCCTCCTGGAGCTCTGGCAGCCTTGGGGCTGTGCCCACTGCCCTGGGGAGCCTGGTCAGTGCCAACCACCCTCTGGGGGAAGAACCTTTTCCTGAGATCCAACCTGACCCTGCCCTGACACAGCTCCAGCCCTTCCCTGGGTGCTGTCCCTGCTCACACAGAGCAGAGATGGAGCTGCCCCTCAGGAGGAAGCTGCAGACCCAGTGAGGTCCGACCTCAGTCCCCTCTTCTCCAGCTGAGCAAACCCAGTGACCTCAGCTGCTCCTTGTGTGGCCCCTCCAGACCCTCCACCATCCTCGTGTCCCCCCTTTGAATGCTCTCCAATAGCTTTATACCCTCCTTAATTTGTGGCACCCAACACTGCCCCCGAGATGAGGCCACTCCAGCCCAGAGCAGAGCAGGACCATCCCCTCCTTTGAGCAGCCAGCACCTACTGCAGCTCATCTTTGTCAAAGGAACTGATAACAATGAAAAAGAAAACCCAAAGAGCAAACAAAAACTTGAGACATCAAAGCCAGAAGAGCTGTGTTGTGTGGGGGGCATCTGAGCAGGGCCTGTGCAGGAGGATCCACTCAGGGTGATGCAGTGCAGAGAGCTGATGCTGGCAGATGGAGCAGAGCTGTGCACCAGCCCTGGGCACAGCAGTGAGGCACAGGAGAAAGCCTCAAACTCCCTGCAAATGCAGAACTGTTGTGTGATCACTGTGCCTGGACACAGGGACAGCCCTTACCCAGGTGATCTAACAGGGACACCAGTGGGGACTTGTTTGGGGCCATTTTGGTTTAACATTAACACTGTCCACATTGGTGATGGACCAAAATATCCCCCCCTGCATGGCAGCAGGGCTGTGCTGAGCTGGTGTGTCTGTCAGTCCCTCAGGGAGGATCCTCCAAGAGCTTTCTGGTGCCTTTTGTGTAGGGGAGGGGACCATCAGTGTTCACAGTGTGACAAGACCCAAGGATTTCTAATGCTCAGTGTTTTCATCACCAGTGGCAGGAATCACCCTCTGGCTGTGTGTGGTCTGGAGCTGAGGTGCAAACCCAACCCATCCACCCCCTGCTCCTGCTGGAGCTGCTGAGCACCCACAGCCTGAGTTATGCACACATTCAGGAACAGGCTCTCCCCTTGAGCTCAGCACCCCTCTGACACCAGCAGCTCCCAGCTCTGCTCTCCAAATTGATGTGCTGCCTCCTCAAAAGTAACCCCTGGACATGGGACACCCAGAGCTCCCGTGGTCACACACAGCCCCTGCCAGCTCAGGGAGTGCCTGCTCTTCAACCCCGTGGTTACACCAAACAAAATATTCCTGCTCAGAGATTTTTCTGGCCATCAAGAAACTCTTGGATGAATCTGGAGGCATTTGTGTCAGACTGGATGAAGGCAACATCTCTCATAAAAATAAATCTTTATTAATAGAAATTAAATGAAATGAAATCTTAAGGAGCTTGGTTACTCCCTGGGTCTGGTGCTCTGTATTCCTTCTTGCAGTCGAGCAAATAAGAACAATTCAGCTCCTTGAATGCGTGGAAATGTGCCAGCAAATGGCATAAGAATATCAGAGTGCATTAAAATCAAAATAAGTAAACATCAGAATGAGTTAAAATCCAAGTGAGTTATTGCTAATGGCTTTCAACCTTCAGTTTAGTTTTTCTTTAAAAATAACTATAAATGCAGAAGCTTTACAGGAAACTAAGTGAATATGAAACTAATCCCCTGAGATTGGCTTCAAATTTCAGTTCAATCAATCTCTTTTCTCTTTTTGTGCGAAATAAAGAAAAAGGAGTAAGAAACAGTGGATATTCTATGTGTGATTTTTTTCCCCTATGAACATAAAAATATCAAAGCATCCAGTAAATAGACTGAGGTATTCCATAAATTGGGTGGGTTTAATTTTTGTTTCATTTTAGCAGTAAAATATTTAGAGCTTTAATAGGATTTTTCCTTTGAATGACTCAGGACTTGTGATATAAAATCCTCATGGCCTCATCACCCAGTCCTGTGTGAGAGCCACTGGTGTGGTGGAGGTGGACTGAGAGCAACAGGAGCAGGGCTCTGGCTGAATTTCCAGGGAAGCAGCTGCTGATTTTGACCCCAAAGAGCACTGACCAACAAAACTGGCTGACCCCAGGAATCTTCCAGCTTAAAATACTGATGATTTTGTGATCCTGAATGGTCAGAGAGATTTATAGTAGCTTAGATAGTAGCTCTTAACAGGTATTTCTGAGTAAATATCTAGAACTGGAATGCATGAGCATCTCTCAAATGCAGGTGCAAAGTAGCTTATAAATGTAGGTACTTTTGAAATGTTTTTCTTGATACCTACTGGGTATGGAATGATTTAAAGTCATGCCATACGACCACTACAAAGCACACTTTTTAAACCATGGCAACATATGGGACAAAACCAGACTAAAAGTAACTCCCAACTGATTGGGGTGAACCATTCCCAGACACTCCTGCTTTGAAGATGACTCTGCTGAGCCACACACAGCTCTGCCCCTGGGACTCACCCTCCTGTGCACACCCTCCAAATACAGTGGAGGGAGGAAAATAGTGGTGGGACAAGGAGTGATGGGGGCAGAGTGAAAGAGGGGAGATTTAGGTTAGGTATGAGGAAGAAATTCTTCCCTGGGAGGGTGGGGAGGCCCTGGCACAGGCTGCCCAGAGAAACTGTGGCTGCCCCATCCCTGGAAGTGTCCAAGGCCAGGTTGGACGGGGCTTGGAGCAACCTGGGCTAGTGGAAGGTGTCCCTGCCCATGGCAGGGGGTGGGACTGGATGATCTTTAAGGTCCTTCCAACCCAAACCAGTCTGTGATTCTGTGGTTCTAATTAAAATGATGCTGGTGCTTGTGAAAAAATTATGACTTTGCAAACAATTGAGTTTTTATTTCAGTTCCAAGTGGAAGGATTTTATATTTTCATTGCACTCCCTCTAAAGAAGTCTGTCTAAAATATGTTTTCTGTGTCCTAAACCAAGGAAGGTCTCCAAATGCAAAACTACCAAAATGTTTCCTCCCAAATGAGTTATTTTGGTTTGATTAACGGGAATTTCTTCCCTTCACTGAAAATTCCCATGCAACTAATTTTGTAACTGAATCACTTGACAATGGACAGTCAGAAATGTTCTGATTTTTCCATCCTTTTTCACCCATTCTTCTTTTGAAGGGAATTCACTGCTGCCCTGGAGCATCCTGAAACCAGATATTTGGATTAATTATTAGTTGACCATTAATCCAGATAAAATTGTCACCCTAAATTTCAAGAAGGAGTTCTAGGTCTGAGTTTTCTTTTTGTTCCTCCACAACCCACTTCAGGCCAGGAATTGCTGGTTTTGTTGAAACAGAAGCTGAAGTTTATTTTAAAAGTAATTATAGGACATACATCCTCAAAACTGCCTAGAAAAGTATCCCTACTCACAGCCAGTCCAATTTCTCCAAGGGTTTTAGACTTCAGAATAAATCTAAGAATCACCATCAAAAGCAGCTCAGATATTTTTAAGATCTTGGCTTATCAAAACTGCACTTTCCTTTGAATTCTCCAGCTCTGGCTTTATATTTGGCTTGTCATGTTGGGTAACATCAGTTGCAGCAGTTTATTATTGGATGTAACACAATTTGACTGATGCAATGTGATGTGATAGGTCACAGTCTGATGTTTCATCTCAGTTATTAAAAATGGTCTGTGGAGCTGCAGCAAAGGAAAACCCGGGCTGGAAACGAGGGATGATGGCTGGAATTAGCCTGTTCTGGGTTTATTTTTAAACCTCACAGCATAATACAGATTCCAGTCAGGTTTTGCCTCCCATTAAAGGCTGCCAGCCCAGCAGAAGGACATGGCATGTTCCAACCCACACAGGGGCTGGAGACGTTAAATCAGGGTAATAACATATCCAAAATTCCCAGGGCTTCCAGGTCCTCTCTGAACACAGAGCTGAGTTACAGCTCTTGGTACCAGGATCCACCAAGAATCTCTCTCTGTGTTATTCCATTGCTCCCCAAACCCTCACCTGGGGACGTGGTGGACACGCAGGTCCACAATTCCCTCTCCTCCCCTCCTTCAGAGAAAGGCAGAAGGTCCACAATTGCCTCTCCTCTTTTCCTTCAGGAAAAAGGTATAAGGTCCACAAGCCCTTCTCCTCCATCCTTCTGGGGAAGGGTATAAGGTCCACAAGCCCCTCTCCTCCCCTCCTCCAGGGAAGGGCCGTGTGTCAGCCCTGCTTGGGCAGGGAGGGGGTGATGAGTTATTTTCTCCTCTCAGCAGAGCTGCTCCCTCCCCTGGAGCTGTTCTCAGCCCCCAGCTCATCACACAGAACTCCTGGCCAGGACAATGCCCTTGGTGCTGGGACCTTTTGCCACTTGCCAGCAAAGCAAAAACCACAGAAAAAAATGCTAAAGGAGGGGTTTATTCCAGAAAGTATCCCTTTATTCCACTGCACCTCCCCAGCCTCCTTTTTCTTCTTCAACCTGTAATTTCCAGCTTTAAGTTGGTGCCTGTGGAAGCTGGGATTTGCCAAAGCAGGGATTTGCCAAAGCAGTCAGAAGGTGGTACTTTTTGTATGGGCTTCTAGGACCAAGTCACAAAGAACCCAGGATCCCTACAATTCCTACATAATTAAGAGGGATGGTGCTTTCCTGCTCAGGTAGAGAAACTCCAGCTTTCCTTTCTCGTGCAGGTGATGTTCCCTTCCCAGTCCTGCACCTCTGGCTTTGTTTGAATATCTTCTTATTGAACATTTTCTCACTGCAGCACTGTAGGTATGCTTTTGTTTTCTGCTCTCTGACTGACTCTGTTGGTTTGATGGGGGTTTGGTTACCATTGGCTGGGACACTCAGGGCTCTTCCTGTGCTTGGAAATACATAAAAATATATTTTTTATATAGATACACTCAGCCAAACCTGATTCTTTCCAGCACTGTATCACTGACCTTAATAGAGCCCAAGTCTTAAAAACAAGTTCGACTTCTCCTTCTCAGTCGTATTAATATAAATCAGATGAGTGGAATGTTCTAAACAAGAAGGAGGTAATTTGGGAGATGGAAAACTCATTCAAGAATGGGAAATTTCAGGAGGGGTCCATAGGTTGGTGTCACAAGGCCATTGGCACCAGTGCTCACAAGTGGTCCCAAGCTCAACAGCAAATGCCATGTTTACCTGATGAGAAAAATCCATCATTTTGTGTGCAATTTCTCGGGTTTTGGTCAACTTTTCTGATTTTTAAGTGAGGAAATATCTCGAAGAATTTCTTGCACACAGTTGTTAAGAGAAAATTACAGATTGGCTTTGAGAGTGTGTCCAAACAGACTCAACAATTTTCTCTAAATGCCATTTGACTGATTTTTTTTTTTTTTAACAAGTGGGGAAAAAAAAATCAATCCAAAGACCATCCTCAACCCATTGCCCAGATTGTCTGCGTGTCATCCCCGTGGCTGTGCTCAGTTCTGCTCCCAGCTGGGCTTTCAAAGGCACCTAATGCAGCACTACAAGCCCTGGCTTTTCAAAAGCGTTTAGAAAGCTCATTCCCTTCAATTTCTGTGGAATTTAGAAGTTTAAACCTCTTTGAGGATCAGCCTTAGGCATCTCTGAATAGCACAACTCCATCTGAAAACAGGTATTACAGAGAGAGAAGGGCTCTCTTGTGAAGACAGACTTCAAAGGTGGGGAGTATTAAGTTTTGAAGGAGAGAAAAAGAAGTGGGGACTGGGGAAGGGAATGGGAAATAATGAGTGGTGTAAGGGAAAGAAGTAATTTTCTGATTCATATTTGGAACAGCAAAGAATGTTCTATGAAGTTGAATGACATGAAATTTAAAAATACTGGAAGAAAATGCAGTAAATGATCACTCAGAGGGACTCAACGTCACAATTCAGCCTCAAGGCCAGGATTTCTGCAGTGCAAGAAGTAGAAAAAGCTTTTTTTTGTTTTTTTTTTTTTTCTTTTTTTGCCTTTTTCTCCAAGGAAGAAGTGAAGTCCCAAGAAATTATTCGAAGTGGGGGAAATTCTTCATTTTACATGGGAAATATCTCAAATTTTCTTTTGAAGAGTGGTGAACGTTGTCCCACAGAGACACCCCCACAACATCCACTTTGTTACTGCCAAAACTGAGCCCTGGGCGAAGGAACCTTCCTCCCTCATCCCTGCACACCCCAAAGGGCCTCAGGGAAATCCCAGTGAAGCTCTGGAGGGTGACCTGACCCTTCCCCAGGAGTTTCCAGGAACTCTGGGCATATTCTGTGCCCAAAAGTGACCCAGTCCGTGCTGGAATATTCCAGTGTTGGCAGTGCTGGAAGCAAATGCAGCCAGAGAGCAAAGGGGAGTTCTCCATCAGGACATTTCTAACTCACACAGCTGTCATTCATTGTATTTTGAAGTAAAAAAGATGGAGCAAAAATTCTCTTTCCTGACTGAGAACACAGAGGAGCATTTCCCCCTTCCAGGCAGGGATGCTGGAAGGTGACCCACCCTTTGGAAAGAAGAAGGAACTCAGAAACTTTCCCAAAAGAGCTGGTTTATCCTGACCCCTGCCCAGCAGTTGTTTTAATTTCACCCCATCCAGCACCCAGCTCAGCACCCACATCACAACCCCCCACCCACCCTGGGCACAGCCCTGCAGACATCTGTCCCCAGCTGGTCCTTGGGAGCTCAGGGAGCAGCATCTCACTGCCCACAGCCACTGCCCCTCAGTGCCAGGGGAGGGGACCTTGGGGGCACCTCGGGGGCACCTCATCTGCCCCAAAAGCTCAGCTTGGAGAGCTCAGGGCTCCTCAAGAGTTATCCCCACCTCTGACCCCAGCCCAGCTCTGCTTTGTGCACCTTTTCTATCCATACCTGAGCCTCTGCAGTGGGTGGACATTCAGGAATTTCCCCTGAACTTTGCTCCTTGAGCTTCTTTCTGGTGTAACTGAGTGTCTGCCTCACCAAGGGCATCCATCAGCTGTGGAAATATCCCTCATGATGTCCACAGACTCTGGATTCATCTCCCCTAACATTAACATGGGAGGTGTCCATGGCCAGCCCAAGTCCATGGAGAGGTAACAGCTCCCTGGAGAAGGATCATCCCATCTTCAGACAAAGTTGTTCCCATTTGAGGATGAGCCCCAACCGTGTCCTGGGGCCATCAGGCACAGCAGCACTGAAGGAGGGAGGGGATTGTCCTGCTCTGCTCTGGGCTGGGGTGGCCTCACCTCGAGTGCTGGGGCAGTTTGGGCACCACAAAATAAGAAAGAACTGAAGCTGTTAGAGAGTGTCCAAGGGATGGGGAAGGGTCTGGAGGGCTCACATGAGGAGAAGCTGAGGGCACTTGGCTTGTTCAGCTGGAGGAGACTGAGGTCAGAGCTCATCAGGGTCTGCAGTTCCTTGGGAGGGGCAGCTCCATCTCTGCTCTGTGAGCAGGGACAGCACCCAGGGAATGGCTGGAGCTGTGTCAGGGCAGGGTCAGGTTGGATCTCAGAGAAAGGTTCTTCCCCCAGAGGGTGGTTGGGCACTGACCAGGCTCCCCAGGGCAGTGGGCACAGCCCCAAGGCTGCCAGAGCTCCAGGAGGGTTTGGACAATGTCCTCAGGGACAGGGTGGGATTGTTGGGGTGTCTGTGCAGGGCCAGGGGTTGATCCTTGTGGGTGCCTTCCAGCTCAGGATATTCCATGATTCTATGATCCCAGGAAGTCTCTCTGCTCTCTGCAGAGGCAGCCAGCACCGAGTTCTGAAGGAAGAGGAGATGTGTCCAACCCTGACACTGCACATGCCCTGCCAGGGGTTTCTGAGCCCCGTGTGCTTTGTGGGCTGAACAGATTTCTGGAAATAACAGCAAAAGAAATAATCCTGTGGCTCAGGTGAGACCCAAACTCATGGAGCTCCACCAAGGTGCCTCCAGCTCCACTGAGAGCCCCAGAGCAGCAAACTGATCCAGGTATTCCCAGGTATTTCCATGATCTCAGAAGGGGGTTCCCATGGCATGTCCCAACACGCTGGACTTTGGAAATCATTGGCTTTACATTTGGTCATTTTGTCATTTAGACATCTCCTAAAAACGTGTACAAGAAATGCCAGCGTCCCAAATTCAGCTGCTACAGAATGTTAGTACGTTTGCTACACACATTTTTCACAAGTAATAATGAGTGACAAAAATAACTGACCTACTTATAACTCCACAAATACCTGTACCTCACATTTGGAGGCAGAGAAATCAGCGTGGAGACATTTAGAACAAGTCTATTCTTGAACACCCTTTTTTAACTCTCTTTAAATTATTCCAATTTGGACAGTTTCTAATGTAATTTTTTTGTACACCTTGCAACTCCCTGGAGCTGTTTCTGTAGTTCCAGGCACGTCTGCACCGAGTACAAAACCCTGACGATCATTAATATTAAAAGATTTGGCTCCCCCAGGAGAGCAGAGTCCATTCTCACCATCACACCCTGCTCAGTGGAGCCTGTGGATCTGTGTCAGCCTCAAACCAAGCCCACCCATTTTGTTAAAAGCTGATTTTCCCCCCAGGCTTCTCCCAGTGGTGGCAAAGTGGCTTTTGAATCCCTCCAGTGCTGAGCTGCTGCTCCATTTTGAGGACTTTGTTGATGGCCTTCTCCATCCCATTGGATTTCACCCTGCAGATGATGGAATTAGGGGCAAGATCTCCTGTGTGAAACCAAGGATCAGGTCCTGTCCTTTTGCAGCCCCACCAGGACAGGAACCAGCTCCAGTTTGGTCAGAGCAGGACCCACCAAACAGAGCAAAGCCCAAACCTGGGGTACCCACCAAGTTGTACAACACCCAGAGAATTCCTCTTTTGTTACCCCACCTCCTGTGCCCTCCATCACAGGACCCTTTTACATTTCCCCACATTTCTTCTTGGTCTTTTTCCGTCAGAAATTGGTTCCATTTTCCATCAGAAAAGACAATGTTTGTTTTGATTGGGGTTTTTGTGTTTTCTTTAGGGCAGTTTTTCCTCCTTCCTTGTGTCCTCCATGGCTACAGTGACAAAGAGTCTCTATTGCTAAAGATTTTTTAGGCCTTTTAACAGAATTATCCCAAACCTGCAGATTGCTCCAGACAGAGCTGAAATGCTTTAACTTTGTTATTGTTTTCTCACACAGATCAGTCCCAGCTCCCACATTAATTATCTTTGCCAGGTCCTCCCATTCTCCATCCTACTTAAAATTCCTACCCAGCTGCAAAGCAACTGGAATAAAATGCATCTGGACAAGTGGTGGATATAAAACTGATCTCCCTCAGCAAAACCTGATTTTGCTGCTCCCAAACCTACCCAGTGGCACCAGACAGTCAATCAGCCAACCAGGGATTCTGGCAAACAAATCCCAATCCATTCCATATGGCATGATTTGACCCACTTGGAAATAGTTATTCCTTTAGGACAGATCTGACGAAATCGAAGTCCCTGGGGATGTTTCTGTGACCAGTGTGTGGGGACTGTCTCACTGAATTTTTCCATCCCTGTCCTTGGGAAGCAGCTCTTCCTGGGGCAGGTTTTGGGGACACAACAACAGAGTCCACCAGACCTGAATACATTAACCACAGTCTGGGTAAGAATGGGCAAACCCAATCCTCTGAACACTGATACCACTAAAATCATAAAGAGGAGGCTTTCAGTGCTGTTCCAGGATGGTTGGAAGAGGAAAAAATACCACCAAGACAATTACTGAAGGAAAATAAGTAAAGGTGTTCTTTTCCTGTTTTGATGGAATTAAACATAACAGGGAAGGGTCATTTACAGCAGTTTGGTTTGGTTCTTCTGAAAAATCAGATGAGCTCTGACTTCCCAGCTGAAATTTGGGGGTTCATTCTTCTGACAAAAGCAAGAATTGCCCCTGTACACATTTTCTTCCTCAAAATCCTCTGACAAACCTTCTATTCTCTGACAACCTCTGCTTGAAACAACAGGATGTTGATGTTCAGGCCATGGTCAGATTTTAAAGAAATATGGAGCATGTCTAGCACTGAAAGCAGACCCTTCAAAACTCACACTGTGTGTTTCAAAAATTTAAGAGCAAGCTTTTTTTAATGCAATTGTGGACGACTCTGCTCTCGAGTCTCTCCTTTCACGAGAGCTCAACCCTTGCAGCTCCAGGTGGAATAAATGTCAGGTCCTGTGTTCAGATTACGTGATTGATGTGTGAACTGAATCTCAAACCGTTGTTTAAATGCTGAGAGGCATTTCAGCATTTCAGCTGAAAGTCTTTTCAGATGTTGCATTTTTAAATCACAGCCTGGCAGTTGCCAAATAAAAGTTTTATTGGAGTCTGGGCCATTAATTTTCCTTCCCATACCAGCTTCACTTTGGTTTTTGAGGCTGGAAATGAGTTTCTCAGCTCTGGTCAACCTTCTCCAGGAAAAGCTTCACCCCAGGACCTCACAGAGGCTTGTTTTGGGTGCTGATGGAAGTGTCTGTTCAGACAGAGGTTTTGGGAAACACTAAAATGATTTTAAAGAATCATTTATTCATTTTTGTTACTAATCCTACAGCAATAGATAAAAGAATTTTGCAGAAGTGAGAGGGCAACTGCTTATAAACAATTAACAAGTTAAGTCAGTGCCAGAGGACACAGGGTGGGGTTGTTGGGGTGTCTGTGCAGGGCCAGGAGTTGGACTCGATGATCCCTGTGGGTCCCTCCCAGCTCAGGATATTCTGTGATTCTATGACACAGAGCTCAGGCTTTTGTATTTTGGCTGAACAAAACTTGGGGTTTTTGCTTTACAAGAGGCTTTTTAGGACAGATATTTTCAGAAAGTATTAAAAAAACCCTCCATTATTTACAGCTATTCAATCTCCATGATCTAAAAACATTCAAGCCTCATCCTTCCTCAGCACATCTCTGGCCTGGGATGGGAAGGAGCCTGGCACAGGGCGAGTTAGGAGCACCCTCCAGGGCTGTTCTTTGGTGGGATCCAGGGGCACTTTGGGTCCCAGGTCCCACCCCTCTCTTCCAGACTCCTCAATCCCACTTTCACACACAGAATTGCTCCAGCAAACACCAACACAAAGAATCCAAGATGTCACCACCATCAAGCATTTCAAGCCCAGGGCTCTCTTCACAGCTCAAAGCAGGGAGACTTGCAAACATCTAATACAAGCAGGAAAAATGAATAATATATGAAAGAAAAAGCAAAAAACCAGGAAACAGTCAGAAGTGTGAGGTGCTAATTGCTGAACATTCCCCATAGCAAAGTGACAGACAGGGAAAGGCTGGGATGGATGTGGCAGGGAGCACCATTCCCTCCCTGAGCCCTGCACATGCAAGGCAGGCAGGGTGACAGTGGCTCTGTCCTATGCCAGGTGTTTCACAAGGTGCTTCAATAAGTGGGGGAGAAAATGCCACCCCGGGAAAATTCACTTCCTACAGCAGTTTTGAAATTTGAGGCTTGTTCTCCCCACACTCAGGTCCTCCCTGACCCTCCTCACTGCAGCCCCCTTCTCTCTCCCTCCTCTTTCTCAGCTTTGCTGCAAATGTTGCTGGGTGAGGGTCCTTCTCTGTCCCAAACTGAGAATAAACCAGACCTTTGCCATCACAGACTCAGACAGAAAATACACCAAAATTCTGAGGAGAAATCACAGAAAATATGCTGAGTTGGAAGGGCTCTACAAGGATCACCCATCCAACTCCTGGCCCTGCACAGACACCTCAACAATCCCACCCTGTCCCCAGAGGATCATCCAAACCCTCCTGGAGCTCTGGCAGCCTTGGGGCTGTGCCCACTGCCCTGGGGAGGGCCTTGGTTCAGTTGCCAAACCCAGGCCTCTGGGAGAAGAACCTTTTACCTGAGATCCAACCTGACCCGCCCTGACCACAAACTTCATGGAATCACAGAAGGGTTCAGGCTCAAAGGGACCGCTGGAGGTCAGCCAGTCCCACCTCCCCACAGTGGCTCAGGATTGTGTCCAGACAACTTTGGAATATCCCCAGTGATGAAGACCCCACACCCTCTGTGGGCACCTGTTCTTTGCTGTCACCTGCAGAGGAAAGAAGTTCTTCCTCATGTTCAGGTGGAACTTCCTGGGCATCAGTTCCTGCCCGTTCCTCTTGTCCCATTGCTGGGCACCTCCGAGCAGAGCCAGGTCCATGCTCTGCCCCTGCAGACACTGATGGACATGGATGACATCAATCTACCTGAGGCCACCGATAAGGTCATTGTGTATAATGATATATTTAATGTATAAAGCCCATTATATATAATCTATAAGCCCATTTGCTCCCACAATCCCCCACAGCCCTGTAGCCACCCCACAACCCCACCCCCCCCACAGCCCAGGGGGCAGCTTAGGGGATGCAGGTAGCAAAAATCCTGGTATTTGGGGGGACTTGTGATGCTCAAGACCAGACACTTGACAGAGAGTGGAACAGTGGAATTTGCAGAGCAATTTCTGGAGATTTGGCTCCTTTCCTGCTTAAAATCCACCTCCCTTTTGTGCCACATCACCCCCAGCTCCTTCCCCGCCGTCCCTCAGCAGCAGAGCTTCCCCTCCATGTCATTCCCTCCATAGTTCCCCACACCCTCAGCAGCACGTTTGTTAGTTGACAGTTATTTCATATTTCATTTGCCATTTGTCAGCCCTGTAACACGGATTCAAGTTCCTGTTTGATGTTTTCATGTTATCTACAAACGCTTTAAAGTCGCGGCGCTCTCGCAGCACAGCCACCCCCCTCTAGTGGTCCAAAGGCTGGCAGAGTTCTGCAAAAATTCCAGCATTTTTCAGGTGCTGAGGGTCCATCTGGCTTCCACAGTGTGCAGGGGTGATGGATGTGCCCAGGAAGGTGCCCACGGCTCCATCCTTTGGGTACCACCCCAACACATCTGGGTGCTGAGATTTTTGTGGGGAGACTCTCACACTGTGTGCCTCAAATATTCCTTGGAAAACATGGAAATAGCCAGAAGATGTCCAGAGAGAAAACTAGACCATGCCTGTTTTGCCGTTCTGAGACCACGAGGCTCAGTAAACGTGGAATAACGAACTAATTCTGCCTTGCACTCTGGCTGGAGGAATCACTGGTCTGTAAAGTTAAAGGGTGATTTAAAATACTGTTACGCTGGAAAAACTGAAGTTAAGAGTCTATTAAAATTTCACTTTACCTTCCTCTGGTGTTGCTGCCAATAAATGTCATATTTGGGACAACACCAGCAGGGAGCAGTGGGAATCCCTGCCCTGCCTCTGCCCCTGTGCTGGGGGTGCTCCCAGAGCCCGTGTCCAGCACAAGAGCACGGAGGGAAGTGATTGGGGCACAGGCACGGCTGGTTTAGGCCCTGCACTGGAAAATCCCTGCTCAGTGCAGAGTCTAAAATGATGGGTTTTCAAAGATATCGATGAATGAATTTTCTTCCCAGATAACTCCTCTGTAGCTGTCCATCCCATTGCAGAGCTGATTAGGGAGGGAGGTACTTGGGGAATCTGAATATGCTTTTAGAAGTTTTCCAATAAGAACCCTTCCAGTGCCCAAAGTGGCTCCAGGAGAGCTGGAGAGGGACTGGGGACAAGGGATGGAGGGACAGAACAAGGGGGAATGGCTTCCCACTGCCAGAGGGCAGGGCTAGATGAATATTGGGAAGGAATTCCTGGCTGTGAGGGTGGGGAGGCCCTGGCACAGGTTGCCCAGAGAAGCTGTGGCTGCCCCATCCCTGGAATTGTCCAGGGGCAGGTTGGACAGGGCTTAGAGCAACCTGGTCTAGTGGAAGGTGTTCCTGCCCATGGCAGGGGGTGGGACTGGATGATCTTCAGAGTCTTTTCAAACCCAAACCAGTCTGGGATTCGGTGAATGTTGGACAGTAATTGTAGATCTTCTTGTAGATCTCATTAAACCTGCCTCCCTGCACAGCCAGAGTCAACATAAAATCCATGGAAGACTCTCAGTAAAGATAATTACAGAGCTCAATCTGAGAGCTGAAAGGTCTGGTGGCAAGAACACAGCAGGAAGCATCATCCTATAGGCTCCAGATCCATTAACAGGATCAATGGTCCTATTAATAGAAGGAGCCAGGTAATCCTGGATGGAAGTGACCACTTCCTTCATCAATTAATCATGGAAGTAATAAGAGGTGGATGCTATTTTAGACATGGGTTTGGAAGGGGTGAAGACTCTACAGAGGAACTGGATCTAGAAAATAACCTTGGGTTGTGTGATCAGGAGTTGATTCAGTTTGAATTAAAAGGAAGGGGAAAAAATCAAACAACTAAACCTGTAAGTGAGGCTTTGGTTTCCAAAAGGGCAAGTTAGGAGAAATTTAAGAAAATGATTTAGTGAAGACAGAGGCTCAGGGAGGTGAATGCAGAGATGTGGGATTTTTTTAAGCCAAAGGGACAAAAACATGGAATTTGCAACTCAATGGAGGGGCAAGGAAATTGTAGGTAGGGAAAACTCCCAGGGGACTCCACAAATACCAACCTCAGGAAGGATAAGAGCAGGGAGTGGTAAGGTCTGAGGATGGGGCTGATGAGCAGAGGTAGCTCCATGGGAGAGGTGAGGAGAGCAGAAGGGGATCATGTCAGGCTGTGGTGTTTTGGGATCCTAAAAGAAAAGGTGGTGGTAGGTTTATGAATAAGAGGGATGAGGAAGGATGTGTGGCTACCAGTCAGTAAGGCTTAAAATAATGAGGTGTAACAGCTCCACACTAATAGATGAGCTTTAGAAAAGCTGGTGAAAGAGAGTTTTGGACTGGACATTGCTGTGCCTGAGGCAAAAGCCTGAATTAGAGCACTGGAATTCTGTGCTGGCCTCCAAAAGTGGTGTGGAAACTGCAGGAACAACGTGGTTTGACACCCCTGGCACTTGGGAGTCTAAAACAAATTTCAAAGGAAAGATGAAAGAAGTGAAGGGAGAGACTGGGAGGGAAAGGGACACGTGTTTATCCCAGACAGATCCAGACCCACTAACCCAGTACCCTCTTCCAATTGGATCCCAGGTGCTCTGGGCAAAGGAAATGCAGATCTTGTCTGCCTGGACTTCAGCAGAGTAGCTGATACTGGGCCTCCTGGGAAATTACTATTTAAGCTGGAAAAGTTGAATTCTTGCACAGGGATTAGTGTAAGAATTGTAAGGAGCTGAAGACTCAGCTAAAAAAGCACACAGTGTGCTGAGAGGGCCCTGTCAGGCTTGGGGAGGGGACAGGGAGGTTTCAGGACCCAACCTTAGAGCAAATCAAACTGATCAACTCAGTGACCTTGGCCAAGGAGGATGAAGTTGCTGCTGCCACAGAACAGGAGGGGTGAGGGTGATTCAGTGGAGAATCTGAAAAATGTGGTGCCTTTGAGGACTGGAGCAATAGAAATGGAATGAAATTCCCAAGTAAGGCATTTATGGGGCAAAATTTGGCTGTGTTTGCTTCCAGCTGGAAGCAAGTGAGGGAGAGAAATCCTGCAATGCAGCCATTGTGGTGCCACTGTTGAGATGTGACTGAAAACTGTGAAAGGTTTGAGGCAGTGACAAAGTGTTTCCACACAGGTTTCAGTTGTTAATACAAACTGTTGATCAAACTCATCTGAAACACTGAGTACAGCTGAGGGTTGAGAAGGTGAGCAGAAACTGGAGGAAAGGCAACAAAGGCTCAGGAAGAGTCTGTTCTCCAGGAGGGAATGAAAAACCCTGGGAAAGGGGTGATTGACCTTTATAAATGAAACAGCAGAGTTAGCTTTAGGGGAGGAAGGGATGTCTAAAGAGCAATGACAGCACAGGAACAGAGCTCCACAGACAGCTGTGAGCACATGGGAGTCAGAGAGAGGGGCCTGAGCAGCAGGAGCCAAGTCACTCAAGTCACCTCATTGTTTTCAATGCTTGAAACAGCAAATAGAGGTGGTGGCTGGAGAGAGTGTGAGTGGGACAAAGTGAGATACGTCTTCTTGTTCTAAACCACACTGTGAAAAGTATCTGCACGTTCTCCAAAGAGGAATATCAAAGCTTTTTTGTAACTCAAGACAAGAGATATCTTTTTGTAACTTTCACACAAGAGATGAACAGTTTTACATGGATGGCTTTTTGGCTTTTGATGAATATCAAGAACTTTTTTTTTATCTCTCTGAGAAGGCATCGATCCAATCTGTACATTGGGCCTTAGACAACTGTTCCTGTCCCATGTCCACCCAACCCACCATCACCAGTGTACCCAAAATGACAGTTTGGGAAGGGATTTCTCTTGTGCCATTGCTGAGAAGGAAGGAATCTGAACCCAGACTTGCTGCCCCTGGGGGATTCACCCCATTGTGACTCCTCATTGTGCAGCGAGTGACCACACATTGCAAGTCAGGATGACCACACAAAAGTCTGTGTGCTTGGTGGCAGCTTCCCTAAAAGATGGCTTTAATAAGAAGGGAGCTTTGTCCATCCTCCACAGGATGCACCAGACCTTCTCCTGCAGGTCACCTCCTTTTCTCCTTAATTTCTCATAAACATTCACTGGGTTTGGTGTTGGCCCAGTGAAGTTCATGCAGCTCTACCACACTGACATATCCCCTGCCCGTGAACACACACTTGATCAGCCACTTCTCTCCCTTTCCCAATAAAATCAGCTGTCCTTTGTGTAAGGAACTTGCTATTTCTGTACCCAGAACTGTGTCTCTCTGGAGAACCAGCCATTATCTGCTATCACATATCCTGCATATGCTCCTTGCTCTAATTAAGCAATAATTATTGGCTCCAAAGTACAAATGGAATCCCAAGTTCTCTGCACCATACAGTAAGTATCAGGTCTGTTTTCTGCTTTTCAATTTCAATTAAAAAGCTCCTGTTCCCTTTTAGTGCCCTTGTGTCTGCAGTCAGAGGGCTCAGCAGACACTGCTATTACAGTGTTTCACTCCATCCTCACATGAAATAATACAAAAAAAATTAATATAAAGCTCTCCTAATTTATTTTTTTTACTTTTTTTCCCTGTTATGAGCTCCATACCTAAACTTGACTAAGAAAACTATTTTCAGACACATTTCAGGTGACATCCCCATGCAAGGCCCTCTGCAAACACCTCCTCTCAGTCCGCTGGGTCCCCCTGCTCAATCCCTGCAGCAGAACTAAGGTGGTTTCTGTGTTGCATGGAAAATATTATTTTTAATCTACACATTGCACTTTCTGAATGGTTCCTAAAAACAGGAGGTCTCCTACTGAGGCAATTTAGCTCAGCATTTCTTGTGCCTGTAGAGTGTGGGCTAAATTTGGTTGCAATCCTAACACTTGGATTTTGGCAGGGACAACGTGTGAAGCCTTTAAATGAACATTCTCTCCTTGGCTGATTTTTTACATCTATTTGGACCAGGCAGGGGGAAAGGGAATCTCAACCACCTGACAACACCTTTAGAGCTGCCCTGACAAGGCTTCCACAGGAAAGCTGGTAAGTCCATATATTTCTGCAGAGCTGGTAGGCCCAAAATGTTATTTTAGAAAACAGTGTTTTAAGCATGGAAAACTTGCCTTTGTGGGACTCTATTTTTACCACTTCATGTTATCACTGTTTCTACCACTGGTATATTGACTGGGGCAGGAAAAATGCTGTTCCCTGAATTGGAACTGTGATGATGCCAACCCTGAGTTGGTGGTGGCTCAGTCAGTCACTCAGTGTGGAGTTAGTGTCCCCTTTTAGCTGGATATTATTGATAAATCAGCACAAGCAGCTGAGGTGAGGAAACACTGAAGGGGACTGGACTTTCTTGTCGGTGAAAACAAGAGTTCAGTGTTCTTGTGATTTTCTTTTGGGAAACTCTGAGAGTTCACCACATTTGCTAAAATAAAGTGATGGCTTTGGCTTTCATGGAAATGACGGTGAATTCCTGAAGTTCCCCAAAATTTTGGCTTTAAAGATAATTCTGACTTAAAAGTTCCTTGTTTGATGTTTTCTACCTTTCATTCTCTGATGTCAGGGAGCAGCCTGTGTGCTGCTGGTCTCCCACACTCCTTAGATCAGACCCTGCTTCACAGACTGGAAGAGCTCCCAGCAAAGTGGTGACTGCAAGCAGATATCAGGCAGAGTGAGGGTCTTTTTGGAAAATGCACAACAGAAAACTGGAAATAAACCTTAACTGGAGCTGAAATTTGACTGTTTGTTTGCAAAGCAGTGACTGATGTTGTTCATCACAGGGTGTAAATCACCTCAGTTCTGCCTTCTTGGGGTGTCTCTGGTCACCTGCACAGGCTTCTGATGTAGGAAAGGCAGCTGAGCTTGTGGAGAGCTGTGAGTCCATCCTGGCATAGAGACATGAAATAACAGATCTCCTGACTTGGAAGGGACCTACCAGGATGATCCAGTGCAGCTCCTGGCCCTGCACAGGACACCCCAGCAATCCCACCATATGTCCAAGAGCGTTGTCCAAGTCAAACTCTCTGAACGACCAACGGAAGGAGCTGCTCTCCCGTGGTCAGTTGTGAGAGTCTCCTGGAGCCAAATGCACATGATGCTAATCCTGCCCTTAACATTATCACTGCCTGGTGCAGGTACTTTCTGCTTCCCACAGGAAAGGCTTGGGAACAACGTGGGCACAGGCCCTGCTCGCTGGCCCTGGGCAGCACGTGAGGAGGGGAGGGGCAGTCACTGCCATCACACCCTGAGCTGCTCCTGCACATCTGCATCCCCTTCCATGGGCTGTGGGTGCTTCTGCAGGGCAGGCTCAGGTTGGATCTCAGGGAAAGGTTCTTCCCCCAGAGCAGGTTGGGCACTGACCAGGCTCCCCAGGGCAGTGGGCACAGCCCCAAGGCTGCCAGAGCTCCAGGAGGGTTTGGACAACACTCTGAGGGACAGGGTGGGATTGTTGGGGTGTCTGTGCAGGGCCAGGGGTTGGACTGGATGGTCCTGTGGGTCCCTTCCAGCTCAGGACATTCTGTGCTGATCTCCTATTCTGTAGGACAACCCAACCTGCAGGATCCAGCAGCTCCAGACCATGGGACCACCCCCCCGGTGCCAGGGCAGGGGGATGGCTGGGCTGCCCAACCTGCTGCAGGGGGAGCTCCAGCATGGCCAGAGCCCCCTGTGAGCTCCGTGAGGGGAGCTGGGTTTGGACTCCAGAATGGGCTGGGGGTAGTCAAAGTGCAGGATGTGCCTGGAGAGCCAGCTGCCTCCTCTCCCCAAGGTTTCCAGAGGAGATCAGCCCAGAGCAGACACACAGTGTGGGTTAAGAGTTGTCTCTGTCTCATTTTGGTGTCTCCCCAGGGGCTGAGAGCTCTTGACTGGGAGAAGGGTCGTGTACATCAATGCTTCCCTACTCCACTGTTCCCAAGGCTTTGCACTACATTCCCAAATGGAATGATACCACTTCACACACAGTGGGAGACACAGCAGGACGTGCCAGGTACAGCCTGTCACCTCCTTCTGCCAATTCCCAGACACACTTGGTGCACTGAGAGCCTAAGAGGGGAACAACCATCCCCAGTGGTGCTGAGCACAAGTCTGTGTTGGGTCTTTTGTCTCAGGGTTGCTCTTCTGTAGAGCATTAGATCAAATTCTCATGGACAATTAGAACTGGGAGAATATTAACAAAGGAGAAAATTATGCATCGAACATTTTGCTTGCAAAATTCACTGAATAAATTATTCAGATTTAATGTGGAAGAATAATGGAGGAAATAATTGAATAATGAAATATCATAAAATTAATGGACTCTTCTATTAATAATTTTACATCTTGGTCTAATACAGTGGAATGGGGAACAAGAAGAAAAGAAAAAATAATTTGGCATGTTTGGATGGAAGGAGAGCAATGGCTCTGTTTATGACACATCATGCAGCATTGCCAGCACTCATGAATTTATCATGACTCCTGTGCTGCACAGCTGAGCACTCAGAGCCTACAAGTGAATCTCCAACTTCCATCTCTGTGATGACACCAGAAAACTCAGAAATATCACCTGAATTTGGCCTGAACATCACCCCCATGCCTACGTGTCATCCACTCATTTTTAGGGCAACCTCGTGGTCTTCCAAAGTCACCTTGCCATGAGTTTTGGGATCACAAAACTCTGGAGAAGGTGCCAGAGCAGCTGCTGCCCTTGGGAAGGGCAGGGACTAAAATTCCTGCAGGGTTTGGTGAACCAATGGGCAATATGGATTATTTCCAGCCATCCAAAGTTTGGGGAGGATGAGTCGTCTCAGCAAGACCCATCAGGGGCAGCAAACCAAGGGTGGGAGTCTGATCACCAACTGCTCATCCCTTCCACAGCTCCTGGGCACCCACATCCTTTTGTTTTGCCCAGGAAGGTGGGGCAGGGGCTTTGTTTCCCATCCTTCCTCCCAGAGCTCCCAGGGCTGAGGTGGCCCTGGCCCTGCAGGCAGTGGGAGGGCACTGAGCCCTGCCCAGCCCCACACCCAGGCACTCAGTTCATCACTTACCATAACTGATGAACTCACAGAGGGTCAGTATGTTCTTTAGCAATTAACTGAGCTCCAGAGACTGTAATTTGTCTTGTTCATGTTACAGCACCAAATGAATTTCCCTGTGTTTAATAATCATTCTAAAAGCAGATCACAGAGCCGGGAGGGAGGGAGAGATGGTATCAATCATTTGTTTTCTAACTCTTTCAAGGAATTTCCTACTGTGTTTAATTTCTTGCTGGTAAGTCCTACATGAGCCTCGGGAAGGCGGGCACTGCTATTATTATTCATTTTTTAATCATCAGAGGAAACTATTTAGCTGCTCCAGAAAATTAACATGCTCCCAAATTCAGGAGGAGCCAGCAACTGGGAAAATGCAATTTTCATGGCTGCTGTCACATTAGTCTAAATGGTGTAATTTAGGGCAGCTTCATTTAGAGGTTTTTGAAGGGAATTCATCTAAAGCCCTTGGATCCCTGCAAACAGAGTCACTTCTGGGCCATTTTGGGACTGGGCCATTATTCCGCTTTGCAAATGAGGCAGAGAGAGAGGAATTGGCTTGTCCAGACTGCTGAGGGATACACCAGCATCCCTCATCCCAGGCTGGCACCCAAGGCAAAGGCTGCCAGGGTATGAGCACAACCTCTGCTGGTACAGGACCTCACCTCCACCCTGCTGCAGCTGGATAAGGAGGGGAATTAGAAACATCCACAGAGAAACAGCTCAAAAACCAGAAAGCAGACTAAAATTTGCCCTGATTTAGGAGGAAAAAAAAAAGGAAAAAGAAGACAAAAAAAGAAAGAAAATTAGCATTTGCCCTGAAAACCGACTGAGCTTGAAGGAATTGTCAAGAATCAGTTTAGACAAATCATCCATATTCTGTGGGAAAAGGCTGCTTTTACCTTACTCCAGCTGAACTCATCTGCTGGCACAGCTCCAGGGTCAGGCTCTGGGGGAAAATAGCAGATCCTGTGGAGGGAAAGCACCTCCCTGCCCTGGCCATGGGATTGAAAGCCTTCCCTTTCCAATAACTAAGCAATGCCCACTTCCAGCACTACACCTTGGCATTGGCACGAAAACCAAGAAACCCCAAAACCAAAAGAGGGGAGATTTAGATTAGATATAAAGAAGTTTTCCACGATGAGGGTGGTGAGGCCCTGGCACAGGTTGCCCAGAGAAGCTGAGGCTGCCCCTCCTTGGAAACATTCCAGTTCAGCCTGGACAGAGTCTCTGAGCACCCTGATCCAGTTAAAGATATCCCTGCTCATCACTACATGAGCTTCAAACATCCCTTCCAACCCAAACTGTCCTATGGTTTTATGAAAAACTCCTGAAGATGCCCTTTGGTGCCCACCCTCCAAACTCCCTGGAGGGCACACCCCTGTGGGATGTTAACAGCCCCTGTGGAGAGCTGATACCATTCTGCAAGTACCAGTCCCAGCAGAAAATAAAAAGGGTCTGGAATGACTCAAACTGTTGTTCCTGGTGGCTCCAGAGCTGGCAGGAATCCTGTCCCAACCCAACTGTGTCCTGGTGCTGCTGTGACCTGCCCTGGTGGAGTGACTGTCCCCTCTGGGGGTGACACCTCACAGCCCTGCACTGCCCTGGGCAAAAGGCTTTCTCTGAGGCTGTGCTGCTCTCAGCTGGGGGACAGGTAATTTTCTTCCCAGAGGCTGGTGTGGGGCTGTGTTTGGGTTTGTGCTGAACCAGGTTGATCATACAGGGATGTTTTTGTTATTGCTGAGTGGGGCTCACACACGGGGCCAAGGCTTTTCTGCTTTCCTGCTGCCACACGGGCCAGGAAGTTGGGAGTGCCTGGGAGGAGGCACAGCTGGGACAGGTGACCCCAGCTGATCCAAGGGATATTCCAGACCATATGATATCATGCTCAGTATATAAAGCTGGGGGGAAGAAGGAACGCTGGGGGATATTTGGAGTGATGGTGTTTGTCTTCCCAAGTCACCATTCTGTGGGATGGGGCCCTGCTCTCCTGGAGGTGCTGAACACCTGCTGCCCATGGGAAGGGGTGAACTAATTCCTTGTTTTTCTTTGCTTGTGTGTGTGGCTTTTGCTTTCCATGTCAAACTGTCTTTACCTCAACCCAGAAGTTTTCCAGTTTTTACCCTTCCAATTCTCCCCCCAGTCCTGCTGGTGGGGTAATGGGTGAGTGGCTGTTTGGTGCTTGGTTTCCAGCTGGGCTGAAACCACCACAGAGATACAGCCCAGGACCTCAGCTCAGGACAGATCCTGCATTGCTGTCACTCTGACACCAGGGCTTGCAGGGGAGGTGCTGGATGGAGGTGACCTGGCACCCAGCTCTGCCCTGCAGCGATGCCAGGGGAGCACCAGCCATCCTTTGCCTTCAGGGAAGCCTTCCACAGGAGTTGGGCTCTTCCCAGTGGAAGTTTCTCCTTCAGGACACGATCTGGGTTTCTAGATGTGGCATGTCTTGGCATTATGTACCTTCTCAGAGAGGCTGGATGGGAGACATTTCTCACCTGGTTTTCTTCCCAGACATCGAGTGTGCAAATTCCGAAACAAATAAAGGAAGGACTTTTCCATAACAATGCTGAAATCTCATACCTACTGGAAAAGTATCACAATAACCTTATTTTTACAAAGCATTTGACAGCTTTTGAAACAACTCCTCCCTGTCCCTCTTCCCTCCTGCCATTCCCATGGCAAAGGCACCCCCGGCTCGGGCAGTGCCCGTGGGAAGGGCACTTTCTCCGAGGCCTGGGGTCAGCTTTGGGGTCCCTTTTCCAGAGGCGCTCCGAGAGGTGCAGGGTGAGGGAGAGCGGGCTCCGGGTCCGCACTAGAGGGCACTCCTGCCATGCGAAAGCTGTGCCGGTGCTCCAGGAAGATGAGGGTTGTTTCCGAGGCTGCAGCTGGAGCAGAGAGCACAGGGCAGATGCTCCGCTCCACGAGGGGGGAGAGGGGCTGCAATGGAGAAACCCCCGAGCACTTTCCTGCCCCGCACTCCTCCCAAAATCCCCTTCTGAGCGGGCACGGGGGTGTGAAGTGCAGCTCTCGCTGTCCTTGGAGGGCCTTATCCACGAAGGGCCAGCCCTGTGTTCAGGTGGGGCTTAAGCAGGGGGAGAAGTTTGTGATTTCTTGGGCTGATCAAGCCCCCAGGTCTGTCACAGGAGCGTGGAGGGGCCAAGCAGGAGGGTTCAAACCTGTGTTGGGCCTGTTCAGACAGAAGTGAGTGGACACCCAGGTAACTTGACCCCTTGAGAAGAGTTAACGTGGCTGCCCTGAGTAAGAAGCACAGAATAACAGAGTATTCTGAGGTGGAAGGGACCCACAAGGGGCATTGAGTCCAACTCTGAAGTGAATACAGGGGATTGAACTTGTGACCTTGGCATTCTTAGGACCAAGTTTTAACCAACTGAACTAAAATGATCCTTCATCAGCCTTCTGGAGACCTTGAAAAGGGCCAACAGACACATGGACTGACCATGATCCAGCTGATAAAGTCTACTTGGATTTCTAAAGGCTTTTCACAGAATCCTTGTCAAAAGTTTTAAGGAAATTGAGAAAACAGAGGACAAAGGTCCTGGCATGGACTGGTTGCTATCAGCAGGTGGAGGAGAAGAGGCAGAGGTGAATGGTCATCTCTCCTGGTGGAGAGGTGTCCAGCAGACCCCACGGGCTCGGTGATGGGACCTGGGCTGCTGCACACACTCCTGGCCTGGAGAAAGCTCTGAGAACAGAATTGCCAACATTTGCTGGGGATGAAAAGTTACTCAAAGCAGTAACAAGAAGAGCAAAATGTGACTGGTTTAGGAGGATGTTACAAAACTGTGTGAACAGGCAATGAAAGGGGCTGTCGATAAGTGCTCAGTGGTACAGCTGGTGACAAGGCCAGGGGGCTCCAGGCTCACCACCAGCACTTCGGAATGAGGCATTTCCATGAAAGTGTGTGAATGCCTCTCCCACTGGAGCCGAAATTCCCACGCTGTCTGCAGCAGGAGCCGACACTACATGGACCCTGTGGGCAGGAACCTCCAGTGGCCCCCAGCGAGGCCGCTCTTGCCACACGCGCGGGGCCTGATCTCACATTTGCTGCCAAAACCCCTCCAGGGATATTTTTATTTGCTGTCAGGGTTTAGCTCAGATGAGGTGAAATATGTGTGGCAAATCCACTGCCCATATCACATCTCCTGCGTGAGCCTCAGACAACAACTTCCCTGTCTGCAGCCGGTTTATTTACAGAGGAGAACGATCCGTCTGGGCAGCTGCTGGATCTGCTGCTGCCGCCTGAAAACTCAGCTCTAATCACCTCTGCCCTGCCCCTTCTTTAGGGACAGAATAATAAATCCTTGTCCTGCCTTAATAAAGAAGAAAAGAGGATCACGTTCTAGTTTCCCGAGTTTCTCACTGCAGGGGATTTTAAGGCTGTGCTTGATCTGTTACTCCCCCACCTCTAAACCTGAGTCTGACGGAGTCCAGGCATCCTCTGATAGGGCTGCAAACCCTCTTTGGGGGCTTCTGCAGAAATTCCTTTCAAATAAACCCACCTACAGACCTCACTTCCCATGACTGATTTCTGCCCTTGGATGTTTGGAAACGCTTGTCTCGGGAGGAGCTTTGCCCTCTCATCTGCACAGACACACGTTGTGCTGGGCTGGCAAAACAGACTGATAAGAGATTTAATAGGAAAACCTGCTCAGAGAGCAGAGAAATAAGATTGTGTCAGCTGATATTCCCAAGAGCTGGAGCCCATGGCTGTAAACACACACCATTTCTCCCTGATATGACAGTTCTGCTCTTCTGATCATTATTTTTCCATGTTGAAAGCTCAGCCCTTACTGAGATGTCAGGATGTGACCTCACCTCAAGTACTGGGGGCAGTTTTGGGTGCCACAATTTGACAAGAATCTAAAACTATTAGAGAGAGTCCAGAGGAGGGACATGAAGATGGTGAAGGGCCTTGAGGGGAAGTCATAAATGAGGAGCAGCTGAGGTGACTTGGCTCATTCAGCCTGGAAAAGAGGAGGTTGAGGTCAGACCTCACTGAGGTCTGCAGCTTCCTCCTGAGGGGCAGCTCCAACTTCTGCTCTCTGTGAGCAGGGACAGGGCCCAGGGAATGGCTGGAGCTGCATCAGGGAGGGTCAGGTTGGATCTCAGGAAAAGGTTCTTCCCCCAGAGCAGGGTTGGGCACTGACCAGGCTCCCCAGGGCAGTGGGCACAGCCCCAAGGCTGCCAGAGCTCCAGGAGGGTTTGGACAACACTCTGAGGGTCAGGGTGGGATTGTTGGGGTGTCTGTGCAGGGCCAGGAGCTGGAATGATGATCCCTGTGGGTCCCTTCCAGCTCAGCATATTCCATGATTCTCTACTGAACCTCAGCTGTCCCATGCCCAGCATCTCCAGGCTCTGGCTGAACAGTGACAGTGAGATCCCTGCAGTGCCATCACTTCATCACCCTTCACATGACGGGCAAACACCTCTAAGTCCGTTGTAATTGATTTAAACACCATCTGTTTCTGTGCTCATGTGAAGAGTTATTGACTCCAGCTTAGTCCCAGCAGTGTTTGTTTTGTAGGAAGCCTGTTGTGAGCCTGGTCATTCATTCTAAAGTCCCCCTGAACACTTGCTGAGAGCTGCACCCACAAAAAGAGACCCCAGAACCCCAGGCTGGACCAGCTTTAGAGCAAAACCCTTGCTCTTAACCTGTGCTGGAAAACCCTCCTCACACCAGAAGCACTGCAGGGCATGTCCCAGAGAGCAGTGTCTCCTCCTTGCCTTTTCACATGGAAAGTGCACTGTTTTTTCCTCATAATTGAAGCCTGGTGACGTTTAGCAAGACCCATTTAATTTACTGTCCTGCTTTGCTCATTAAATCCCCCGAATTGCTTTATTTACTAACATACTTCTTCTAAATTACTTTATTACTTAACTAAGTTTATTTATTTACAACCGGTGGCAGAAGAGAAAGAGCTGCTGAGAGTCACCCAAACCACAGCCTGACAGTGGCAATGAAAAAGCCCTGGATTTTGGGTGCTGCCAGCACGTTGCACAAGCTCCAGGCAAAGCAGTTGATGTGTCTCTCAGAAGGACACTTCCCCAAACTTGGGGGCAGCTTTTCAGAGGACTTAATTGTCCCCAGATGTTTCTTGTCCAAAAGAGCACAAGCCAGACTCTGTGAAGCACAGACTGAGTGGTGTAAACAGCACAAAGTGATGGGAAGTCTGGGGTGATTCTGGCAGTGTGTTATCTCCTAATTGAGGGATTAACAATGGGTTCCATCGGAAACCACTGAACTCTAAGCAACCAACTAAACAGATGGAGACAAATCAAACCCTTTAGCTTCTTCATCCCTACCAGCCAGTCAGATATCTGAAGGCTTTTTTTAAGGGTTTTTTTAGGTTTTGTTTTTTTAATAGAACCCTGGAATCACAGAAGACTCTGAGTTGGAAGGGACACACAAGGATCATCCAGTCCAGCTCCAGGCCCTGCACAGACACCCCAACAATCCCATTCTGTCCCTGAGAGTGTTGTCCAAACACTCCTTGAGCTCTGACAGCCTTGGGGCCATGACCTGGGGAGCCTATTCAGTGCTCAGTAAAAATGCCTGTTCAGCAAAAAATGGTGCTTTGTCTGGTGGTCTCATGATGCAATTTGGGTCCTGTTGTCACATTCCACCTATTTTGTCCCTAAACTGTGTGTTCCTGCTGCCCACCACGAGCTGGGGCTGAGCCCCTGCGCTCCAGGCTGGAACATCAACATTCCAATGAGATTTTTGCAGAAGACAATTTTAAATCTCCCTTGAAATTGCATTAATTCTGCAGCCTCACCATGTGGGGCAGTTACAGCTCAAGCAGTTACAGTCTGGAGTGAGGCCCCTGGAAACTAGAGAGTATGAGATCCTTATCTCCAGGCAGCTGGGTATGTATGGCATCATTCCCAACACATCCAGTGCAGACCTCAGGGCATGTTGGACCACCTGTGCTGGTCCCCTCCTTTACCCTGGGTATTGCAGAGCAGCAACAGGAAGGTCACCAGTGCAAGTGGGAGACACTGGCACTGCCTTTGGCTTCACCTCTGTGGATTTTACAGGGGGGAGTTTCCCAGTCACAGGACCAAGAATTTTCTGTGGTACCCAAGGATTGCTGAGCTCTTCCCCCTTTCTGGCTCTCATTTCTTCCTGGCTTAAATGTGCAGGAAAGCAGACCTTGCCAGATGCATCCAGGGGAGGTTCCAGCACAAAGTCTGCCTTCCTGCATTAGTTATTTGCATTTGTTGCACCCCTGGTATTTACATCTTTTTTTCTCCAGAGTTATGAGGAGCATTTGAACTGCCAGTGGTGCTGTGCATTCCCAGCCCTTCCATCTGAGCCTGACAGCCTGAGTTTGTGGAGAAGAGTTGAGTGAGGAGCAGGCAGTGATGCTGCCAGGGACCAGCACAGGAGTTTCACCACAGTCTGCTCTGTGTGATTTACACTGCTGGGTCTGATTTGTGACACAGCAAAACAACCATGGCAATATTTGCTTATTTGCTCACTGAAATGCTGTGTTTTACAGTGCTGAGGTGGCACAGCTCAGAGATGTGCTGCTGGAGCAGTTACATCACAGTGGAAGTGTAAATCCCTATTTTTATGCACTTCCATTTAGCAATTACTGCATTACCTGTGATATAATGCATCCTTTCCCCCAAGTATGGGAAATTACTTTTATTTCTTGTTCTTATTTCTTTCTTCTCATTTCCACATATCATGATTAACAGGTACCTCAGGGTTGAGACTTAACAAGCTGCAGGTTTTTCTCCTGCAGCTCAGGAGTGCTGAGGGGTTTGATTTGGCTCAGAAATGGTTAAGCTCCTGCAGCTCAGCAACTCATCTGTAATTAGGGACATCTGGCTATAAAACATCCTGCTCTGTGAGGACTCTTGTGCTAAGGGCTCCATCAGCTGGGTTTTATTCTCAGACAACAGGGAATAGGAGCAGTGACTCTGCTAATCCCTCCTGGACCAGGGGACCACCAGACCCTTTCCAGAGTGGTCTCCCTGGGCTCGTGGCAGGGCTTGTGATGTCCATGCCCTGTGCCTGTGAAATGCAGATTTGCAGCTGGGGCACAAACCCTGAGCTCCTGGGCCACAGGATACTGAGAAATCCCCATTTCTTTCTGTTTCACAAGTGTTCTTGAAAATTCTTGGAAAGGCAGCTTGACTTGTGCCTGCAGGTCTCCCCAGGCCTGCCCAGCACTCACAGCCACACGTTGTTTTCCAAACAAGCTGCATTTTGCTCTTTGCTAATCTGAGGCGGGTCAAGGGTAAGATTTTGACCAACTTTGTATTCCAAGGGGGACTCCAGGGAGAAATTACAGCAGCTTAAAGAGTGACAGCCACATTCCAGAAATAACTCCTGTTCTCTCAGCGCAGGGAACAAAACGGGCACCCTCAGAGCAACATGTTTATTCCAAACCTTAGACCTTTTCCTTTTTTATCCAGGGTTGGAAGGAACTCTCACTGGCTTCCAAGAAAACTTTACAAGGGTACTTTAAAGGAAGCCAGGAACTTTAAGGTAGTGGTTGCCACTGGGCTGCTCACAAGCACCAGCAGGTAAGGAGAGCCAGGGAAAGTCAATCCAAACTTCAAGGTTCATTTGAAGGCCAGAAAGAACCCTGTGCCATGTAATCCTGTAGTAACTTTCTCAGTTTTCTCTTGTTTAGCTTCATCTTCCCACTGCTAGAATGATATAAAAAATATCCAAGTATGGCTACAAGAGCAACAGTAGTTTTCCCTTCTTGCAGCAGATCAAATGTGATGCTGAGATTTGTGGAGTTTCTTATAACTCTTAGGATGCAGCTTATGAGCTGTTGCTAGAATCATAACCAGGGTCTATTCATGTTGTTTACAGAGCCCATCACATTGTCAAGCCTTTGAGTGTGTGCTGAGGTGGTCCCTCACCACCACCATCCCACAACTGAATTTAAAGCTGAGCCCAGGGCACTGTCACTGTTGGCTTGCTGGAAATCCAGCCTGACATAACAATTCCTCTTGCTGGAGACAAACAGCCCTGTAAATAATGCCACCAAAGCTCCCTGTTGCTTCAGGATGGATGTTTCCAGCTCTGGAAAATAAACATCTTGGCTTTGGTTGGCTGCTTTATTGCAAGAGATGTTGCCCATTGCTGAGCTTTGGCCTTTCCACAGCAGTGGGAGATCAGTCCTGTGACTCCCTTTATATGACTTTTGTTCCGAAAATGTTTTTGAGGATTGCTAAGATTAGCCCTGATTCATGAAAATAAGGCCTAATTTGCTGTACACAAACATTTCCACTCTGAAGCAGTTCCCCTGATCTCTGGGTAAAAGCAAAGAGCACAGTGGAAACTCCTATTTCCCATGGAAATCAGGACTGTGACTGTCAAGTTCTGCTTTTCATACTCCACATCTCACAGGTGGAACCGGGACAACTCCACAGCATTGTCAGGAGGTTTGGCCTGGAAAAAGCAGCCGTGGAGACAGGAAGCATCTGATGGGAGAAACAAGGCATGGGAGTTTTTTCTGGTACCCAAGAATCTGCAATGAGCATTGGGGGTCTATCCATGGATAGGTGTTGCCACAGTGGGCAGAGGATATTTAAGTTTGTTGCAGCTAAACAGGTAAAGTTTAACTAAACAGGTGAAGTTACTCTTGGTGACTAAAGTTCAGCATGAGGGTAAGTGCAATGCTCCACCAGCAAACATGGTGGGATTGACCAGGGCAAAAGTCAGTCTTGGAAACTGGAGAAGCCAACTACTGGATATAAACACCTCTGTAAGATGGAGCTTGCTGGGATAAAGACAGTAAGAAATATATATTTAACCCCCGAATTGTGCAATTGCACAAAGTTTTCATACCTCACCTTGCTGAATTCTTCAACCCTCACAGTCATCATCATCTCCCACTAAATTCCCTTTATTCTAATTTAATCACTAAACTAAGCCCACCTGATCAATGTGGGGTGTGTGCCAGAGCCAAGGATGGGCACTGGCCATGCCTGGCAGCAGGATGATCCTACACCTGGTCACAGGAGGAACACGAAGGGTCTATTCCAGAAGAAAAGTAGGATTGTGTCAACAACCCATTCAACCTTTGTGCTGACATACAGTCTATTGGTGCTGGTTTGGAACTGAAGAAGCATCTCCTGCAGAAATGCTGGGGGAGAGCTGTATCTTCTTGATGATCAACTATTTCTTAGAGTAGAAGCCAATTGTAGCACCTGGCTATAAACACAGCCTAGATCCAAACAGAGCATGAAAAATGAGTCAAAAGATGGTTTTTCACTAGCCTTATTCCCACTGAACAAGAAAATCCAGCCCTAGTGCTTTCCTTAACAGTCATTTCATCATGACCCTGGACAAACTTGCTTCAGGACTTGGCACTGTATGGAAGCACTTCAGGGCGAGACGTTTCTGGTCCTTCAGATTCCACCAGCAGGAAGTTTCTTTATTCTCCAGCCTGTTGGTAGCAGAAGTGGAGGCAGTGCATGGACCTAGAAAATAAATTAGCACTTAACAATTTAGCAATTATCATTCCTTCTGGTCTTCCTCACTTTTCACAGTGCCATTGCCACCAGAGGCCCTCGGGAAGCCCTCCCAGCACCTCAGGAGACAGTTCTGCTTTGGTTCACAAGGTCTGTGTGGTGAGGAAGGAGCTCATGGGGGCTTCACCACTGATCCTGCACGGCCACGATGCTGCTGGTCATCTCTTACCAGCTGGTGGAAGATTATCCCAGGTTTCCAACATGGAGAAAGCCTGGGATGGACTAACATTACTTACCTGGTGCAACTGGGCCACATTCCACTGCTTTCAGGTTATGGGAAGAAAGCTGTTTGCAGGAGTGTTAGAGGTAAAAATGGAACAACTGCCAGCCTTGCACACACCAGGAACTTCATCTGAGGATGGAGTATAGTTCTGCCTGGAGGACAGGAACTTCATCTGAGGATGGAGTATAGTTCTGCCTGGAGGACAGGAAATTCATCTGAGGATGGAGTATAGTTCTGCCTGGAGGACAGGTCACAGGCATGGGGCAAACCTGCTCCTGGCTGGGGTCAGACCTCAGCAGCCTCTGGTCACCTATGAGGGGTTGGTGCAAAACAGGAGCTGTGCCAGGAGAGACTCCTGGGGTGGGGAGAGATCAAACAAAAACTGCAACCAGGGGCCAACCCCAAGCTGGGGGGACAGTGCCATCAGGGCACAGCATGAGCTCTTCTGGTGCTCACTGGTGTCAGAGGCAAAAGCACTGGGGTGGCAGTGGCAGCAGTAAAAGTCAGTAGTAAAAACTCCTGGTTTTTACTCCAGGCCAGTGAGAGCATTGCAAGGGTCTGACCCTGAGGTGAAAATATCAAAGTGTCTCAGGACACACTGACAGAGAGAAATGCAGTTGCAGAGGAGTTTCCCTCAGGAAAGCAAGGACACAGCCTTTCCAGCCCCACCGAGCCTTTCCCATTCACCACCCCATCACTTTTCATTACCAGGAGCATTTACTGTTCACCAAAGGGCTTCCAGCAGCAGTACACATTGAAAGCACATTATTTTTCAAGTCGAGGTGTGAAAACAGCCTGTATCAAACTGTTCCCTCTGTCTCCTTCTGCCAGCCTGTGTCTCTCATGGCCCAGCCATGTGTTCCCAGGCTCTGAGCCCAGCTGCTCTTGTAAACCACGCTCCGAGCACATGTTCCTGCATGGGATGTCCATTATTATTTTCAGATTTATTTGACTGGTGTGTGTCCTCACTGCATGTCCCCAAAGGGCTCCTTTCAGCAGGATTTGTACAAAGTTGCTTGATTGGCTTCAAGCTTCTTTGTGAGTTTACTCAATGCCCGGCTCAGGCACTGAACCCATGCCAGGTAATTCATCATTTCTCCTTAAAAGCTATAGACAGAATCCTGCTCTCGGCTTGTCATAAAGGCCTGAGAATTGCCTTTCAGCCCACCTAATGAGGGTTTGTGTTTTCCTACGCTTGGGAGGATGGATGGTCTTAATTTCCGCTTTCGTTCAAAGAAAGCAATTTTCTTCCACAAAAAAGACCAGGAATAATAGACACAATGTGGCTTATTCTGAGTCACCCTTTAACCATTTGTACTTATATTTTCTCTTTGTGCATCTTCCTACTAAGACCCTGAAACTCAAGAGTTCTTTCAGCTGCTGTTGTGTGTTTTCTCCTGCCATGAGACATTTCTGTGCCTGAGGGTTCAATGCACAGCCATCACCCTCTCCCAGACTTTCTGCAGGCTGGCAGAGCCTCCATAAATACTTCCCTCAAATTTGAGGTGTTCCAGGCTGGGGTTTACTATTCCAGCTCCACAGGACTTGCCTATTTGATGGGAAGAATCTGAGGCACAAGGGACTGTGCAGGGACAGAGCTCCTTCTGTGCCCAGAAATCATCCCAGTGACACCCCAGTGCACCAAGGTGGAGGCTCTGTAGGAGGTCCCAGTCAGCCTGGCACTGCCCATATTTAACCATTCTACATGAATATTCATGGGCATGACAGGGTTTCTCATTGTCCAATATTTGGCCAAATGGTAAACAGAAAGTTCAGTTTGATTTCTCTGCTTCTTACACTCTCCACATTCACCCCACATTTGTCACTGTTTCATCCCCAGCTGGGAACTCAGCCCATCAGATTCAGCTATTTTCCTTCAGTTGGCATACTGAGGGCTCACCAAGGGAGGATAAATCAGCAAGGAAGGAGAGAAAAGCAGCTGATCCATCTGCTGGATGCTCCTTCTGCTGCCTCTGCAGTGAGAATGGACTGAGGTGCCCCTCCCTTGCTCGCTGCCAGGGACAGTCTCAGTTTGTCTCTGCTGAGTAAAACGTAACCCAAACCAGCAGTGTCACGGGTCTCAGCTGAAAGACCCCAGGGAATGGACTGGAGCTGTGGCAGGGCAGGGTCAGGTTGGATCTCAGGAAAAGATTCTTCCCCCAGAGGGTGGTTGGCACTGACCAGGCTCCCCAGGGCAGTGGGCACAGCCCCAAGGCTGCCAGAGCTCCAGGAGGGTTTGGATGATCCTCTGGGGCACAGGGGGTGACCCTTGGGGATGGGCCTGTGCAGGGTTGAGGGTTGGACTCGCTGATCCTTGTGGGTCCCTTCCAAATCAGCATATTCTGGAATTCTGTGAAAGAGCTCCAACCAGGAAAAATGGATGCTGGAACTACACCTTCACACCTGACTGCACCAGGTTCAGGTGATTTCAACACCAAGCAGGGAATCCAGCAGTACCTCATCCATGTGACTGGGAGAATGCTGCCTTCCAGCAGGACAGTTTCTATTTTTCCAGTTTTCCTACATGCTGGGGCAGACACCCAGCTGTGGGTGGGCAGTGTGGTGGCTGGAGCAGCCCCTGGAGATGCACCAGGCTCAGCTCCATTGGTGACAAACCAGCAGGAACAAGGAGAGCTGGAGCCAGGCTGTACTCAGGTGCTTATCCAGCCTCATGCACCAGGTGAGGCAGCACCCCAGGATCAGGAGTTGTCCCAAATCCAGCATTGCTGTGCAGAGAGTGATGTGTGTCCATCCTGCAGCTCAGGCTCACTCCTTAAGGCCATGTGTCCTGGCCATGCCTGGGCACAACCAGCCACTCTGGGACAGTGCTTCCACCTCCCTGGAAAGCCTCAGTGTGTGTGTGATCCCTCTTGGTGTCACTGGAAGGGAATTCTTTAATTTCTCTGCCTTTGGTTTTGCAGAAGAACATCTCCAAGCTGCAGGACTGTGTGTGGGAAGTGTCCCAGTGGGATGCTGAGGATGGAGACAGGAGGAAGAAACTGTGGAATACAGCCATGAAAGCCTTGGCACTGATTAACCCCTTCCCCCCATGCAGGCACCAGCTGGAAGGTCCTGTCAGTGTGGGATGTGAATATGATGAACCACACCCTGGTGATCACTGCTGACACCTCTGCTGCTGCTGAAAGCCAGCCCTGAGCCCACAGCAGAGGCAGGACCTGGAGCAGGGAGAAAGAAGCAGCAGCTTGTAGGTGCCATGAGGCTGAGTTTGTGCCTGGGGCTGCCCCGTGGGGAACTGATATGGTTTGAAGCTGGCTCCCTGCCAAGTCTCCAAACCTTACCACAAGAAGTCCCTCCCCCCCCAAAACCTCAGGGAGAAGAGGGAGAAAAAAACAACCAAGAAAACCCAAATGAGAGAGAGACAGCTAAAGCAATATATATAAATAAATATATTTACACTTATGTTACAGTTACATACAATTGAAATATATATATAATTTCACAAGGAAAAGGGAAGGGGGAAGGAAAAAGGAACAAAACCAAAATAAAATATATATATATATCCTGATTAGTAGCCCAATATCTAGCAACTAAAAGAATTGGCAAAAAAAAAACTATCTTACTACTCTCCTTGGGACAACCGAGAGTCACTCTGAACCGATCGCCGGCAGCCTCCGTCTCCAAGGTCGACAAGGCCCCACCAGGCCTCGCTCCCCAACCCAACAGACTCAACAGCAGGGAACCTGCACCTCCAAGCTGCCGGATGGAAAGAGAGCGAAGGCCTCTCCTCCTTTCTTCTTATAATCTGGCTTACGAAAAAATCGTAGGGAATACTGGGTAAATCTGGACCCTTCCTCGGTTACAAACTGGTCACCAAGGAAGGCCCAGACCAAACTACCACAGGAACAAGCCCAGCCTGCACAGAGGGCCCAGAATCACATCCAGGAGGAGGTTGGAAGGCACCTGGGAAGGTCAGCTGGACACCCCCTGCTCGAGCAGGGCCACACAGAGCCAGTTGCCCAGGACCGTGTGGTGGGCAAAGGACCAAGTCCATCATTGTATCCCCTCTCCAAACCAGACAGACCCCACAGGCCTCAGGAGGTGCCACAGGCACCTTCCAGCCACAGTGGCCCAAAGGAATGGATCACATCCACCACAGTAGTCCCTCTCCACAACACAAGGATCCCAAAAGCTTTAGGGCCCAGCAGGAAAAGCTGGGCTGAGCACCAGGAAAAGGGGGAGAAAGCAGAACCCTCCCAGTGAAACAAAATCCAGCCACTGTGTTGTGTGGCAGTTGCAGTGAGAACTCTCAGTGCCTGGGTCACTGTGACTGACAGAGCCTTTCCAAACATCACCCAAAATCCAGGGGCTGGAAACAGGCACAGAGCTGTGCCATCAAATACACTCTCTGCAGTAATTACTGATGGCACCCGAGGCACCCAGGCCTTTAAAGTTTAATGGGTGTGTTAAGAAGGGAGGAAACAAAAAAAAATGCTGTGAGTGTTTCTTATGACACTCCTTTCTAACTACCTTTGGTGAAGAATGAAGCTCCAAGAAAGATTACTCTGGAAATTCAGACACCAAAGAGTAGCTTTGAAATACAGAAGTTCCCAAATCAGCCAAGGTGCCCAAAGCAGAGCAGGGACTTCTGAGAAAACACTGACGTGTGTGAAGAGCTGAGAGGAAAAACCAAATACACAGCTGATTCCCAATGGGAAGGAATGGAATAGACTGGTTTGGGTTGAAAGGGATCTTAAAGTTCACCTCATTCCACCCCCTGCCATGGGCAGGGACACCTTCCACTATGCCAAGTTGCTCCAAGCCCCGTCCAGCCTGGCCTTGGACACTTCCAGGGATCCAGGAGCAGCCACAGCTTCTCTGGGCAACCTGGGTCAGGGCCTCCCCACCCTCACAGGGAAGGATTCTTTCCCAATGTCCCATCTAACCCTGCCCTCTGGCAGTGGGAAGCCATTCCCCCTTGTCCTGTCCCTCCAGGCCCTTGTCCCAAGTCCCTCTCCAGCTGTCTTGGAACCCCTTTAGGGCCTGGAAGGCCACATTTAGGTCACCCTGGAGCCTTCTCTTCTCCAGGCTGAATAATCCCATTTTTCTCCACCTTTCCTCATGTGAGAGAGGCTCCCACCCTCAGAGAATCTTTGTGGCCTGTATTTCTTTCCTTCTTTGATAAATTAGTGCAACAACCATGAAGAGGCCAGAGATCATTGGTTCTTGTTCGTAAACTTCCCAATCTACTTGGCCAGGGAAAAGGGAGCCATCCCTCTGGATGTCCTCACAGGAATGAGCTGAAGGAGAGAAAATCCAGGTTTGGGTTGACCTGGTAGTTTTGTGACTCCACTGTTTCTGTTGGTGCAACTTGGAAAGAGAATGGAAAATCCCTGGAGCAGCACATTCCATCAGTGCAGGTTCCATTTCACTGCAGAGTTAAGAGAAAATTATTATATGAAATGTTTGTAAAGGCAAAAGCACCCAAATTTCAGAGGCTCCATAGCTCAGGGGTTAGAGCACTGGTCTAGTAAACCAGGGGTCGTGAGTTCAAATCTCACTGGAGCCTTGTGGGTCCTGAATCTCCTGCAAAGATATTCCTGTTTATTTCCAAAATGTTGCTGAGAGATGATTTTTTGGAACATCCCCCCCAGCCTATATGAAATACAAACACCCCATAGCACCTATAGAAAATAACAGGCAATGAGGAGCAGAGAAAATAGCAATGGTCAGAGTTGCACCCTGGAAACATTTTTAATGCAGAGCAGTCAGAGGCAGGAAACACCCAGTAATGGGATTTAGAGCCTTGTAAACCCTGCAGGCTTTGTGAAGTTCATTGATGAACAAATCTGAAATGGCTGCCAGGTATTTCCAGTCAGAGCTGCTTCATCTCTTCATACATCAGCAGGATGATCAAATTATGTCTCCAGAGCTCAGTGATTGCAGAGCTGGCTGGAAACATCATAAATATGGGGAGGAACAGGAACATTGTTCAACAGTAATAGTAACAACAGAGATCTGCGGGGGGGGCTGGAAAGTTACCATTTTTAAGAATAAAGAAATACCTAGGAATTAACATATTTTGCATCTTGAGTTCCATGAATTGCAGTCCAGATTTGTGAGATTTCCTACTCTGTCTTTGCACAAGTCCCTTTTTCCTGCTCATTTTCCAATAGACTTCCTATACTGAATCCACTAGAGTGATCCAAACCAGTGATGTAAAAGGTCATTTCTGAATTAGAAAAGGGCTCAAAAGCCTGAAACATTTTGTCTGGTGGAGGTGGGCACTTGGTTCACCTCTGTTCAGCCTGTTGCCTCACAGCTCTGTTGTCCCAAAAGAGTGAGTTTTGGTGGGTTGATGTATTTTCTCCGCATGAGGAATGACCTGCAGGAATTTCTTGTCTTTCCTCTGTGTATGTCACAGTAAGGCTAAAGAAACAGGAGTCAGCAGGGTTCCCAGTAATCTGCAACCCAATAAACCAGCACAAGTTATTGTTGCTGTAACCCAAGATACTGGAAAATGGGCAGATGTGTTTTACTGAAAGTGAATTTGCCTCTAGACTGTTGTGGCTCTACATCTCCTTACCCTGTCCCTCATTCCAGCTTATCTTTTATTTTGCTTTTGTATGAAACTGCTGAGCAAGATCCAAAAAGATCTTTGTGGTTCAAGTTCCCTTTTGCAATCAGGCTCCTGATTTTGGCTTAGCTGAGCCTGGGAGGGATGGAAATGATCCTTTGAAACTTTAATGTCTCTCATCTCCCTGCAAAAGCAACAAACACTCAGGATATGTTTTGCTGAATTCTTAATCTATCCTTCAATCTGATGTAAAAGCTCCTCTCCCTGTGACCCTCCTGCAATGTAGAGCACCAAGCACACTGATGATGCTTCTTAAACATGGTGCAAAAATTATTTTCCCCGTGGGCCTGGGCCCTAAATCCCTTTGCATCCATCACCCATCATCTTTTTCTCTGCTGAAAACAGAGCTTTTCAAAAATAGAGCTTGACAAGAGGGGCAAAGAGGGCAAAGTGGTTTATATCCATATTCTGAAGCCTTGGTAAGTGTGGGAGGGAGGGAGGGAGGAAAGGCACCTCCTCATCTTCATTGCTCCCCAGGGCAGTGGGCACGGCCCCAAGGCTGCCAGAGCTCCAGGAGCGTTTGGACAACACTCTGAGGGCCGGGGGGATTGTTGGGGTGTCTGTGCTGGGCCTGGAGCTGGAATGGATGGTCCTGGTGGGTCCCTTCTGTTGACCTGTGAGATGGAAATGCTCTACCTTCTTCCAGAGATGCAGGGAAGGTTGTGTAGCTCTGCCACAAGAGCCGTAACAAGGCTGGTCCCCTTATGGATTTGCTCAGGGAGAACTCCTGCTCTTTAAAGTTGTGACCTGCCCCAATCCAGAACCAGGCACCCTTTCATTGCTCTGTTTAGGAGATTTAAAGGTGTCATCCTATTTATCCATGAAAACTTGTTTTTTCATATTTTCCTGAAAACTTCAGAAACCATTTCTATTTTTAAAGACCATCCTGGACTCTGTGCATTTCTCTGACATGCTTTTCATTCCTGGGTCTCCTTCCAAGGGTTGTATCAAGCGGGGCAGAGAAATCATTTATTTCATTATAAACAACAGTGAACTTTGTGGCCCAGCAGGCTGGACCATGGAGGTGCCCGTGGTCATGCCCTGAACCCAAGGACCACGTTCTCAGAGCTGCATTTCTGCCTTCAGATCAGTTCTAGTCAAGGCCTCAACTAATCCAGTTCTTAAGTCATGCGGGAAACTACAAATAAATAATTTAATCGAGGGAGGGAAAGTTTGAGCAAGAGCCAGTGAAAATGTTCCCATGTTTAAAGAGGCTTTAGACTTAGCAATACAATTTACACTGATGTTAAAATTTGACATACACAAGGATCAAATGGCAGCCTTGAGCCTCAGCCCAGAGGAGAAATATCTGATAAAATTGGTAGGACTGCAGAATTCAGAGTGGGGAAAAATCCCCTAAAGTTATTTATTTTCCAGTTGTCCCATAATGAACATGCTCAATCCATTATTCCAAACAAGATATTGTGGTTTGAACAATATTTTTTAAAAAACAAATCTGAAATGGGTTTTTTTGCATCCTGGAGAAAGGGTGAATGCAGCTGTCAAAGGCAGCTCCAGTTTGCACCATCACCCTCCCACTGCAGTTTCCTCTTGCACCAAGAGCTGTCCCTCGTTCAAACCCTGCTTCCCTACAGAGCTGAACTCCACACCCACAGCCAGAGAAATCCCTAAAATCCATAAACTGTGCCAAGGGATAGGAGCACTTGCTCAGCCACACTGGATGTTTAGGTGGGAGGAAACCCCCTGCTGCTCTCCCAGTCCTTCTACTGACACCTCTGGGTAAGACAAAATGGCCTTTTGGGGAAAATCAAACCAAAATATAAGGAAAAATGATTCACACCAAACAGCTAGTGAAAAATAAAAAAAAAAGAGAGAGAATGAGAAATGCTCAAAGGTTCATCCCCACTTTGCAGTGGTCAAGGGCCAAGGGATCTCTTTCAAACGCAGAGAAGACAAGATTCCCAGATTCCCTCCTCACTGGAGGACAGAGATACTCTGCAGTTAAAGCTCTGCCAGGCACAGGGAGATCTGTACACAGCCTGTGTGTCATCCACCCACAGCCACAACGATTCCTCACCGCCTTGGTGCAGAATTTTTCCCAGGGAGTTTGTCAGCGCCCTGCATTTTAAGCACTGGAACAGGTTCCTCAGGGAAGTGGTGGAGTCACCATCCCTGGAAGTGTTCAAAGAACATGGCACTTCACGACATGGCACTTCGTGACATGGTTTTGTGGGCACAGGGGTGTTTGGTTAAGGGCTGGACTTGATCTTGGAGGTCTCTTCCAATCCTAATGTTTCTGTGACTCTGTGATCTCCCGGAGCCAGTGCAATCACCGCCTGCTTCTCCTGAGTCACAAGGCCTGAAAAGAGCTTTCTATAAAATCCAGTAATGCAACAGCTTCAGTGAGACCTTCTGGCTGCCCAGAAAGGCTGAAAGCAAAGACACTGTGCACCCAAAGCTGATGGAACGTGGTCTTGGTGCTCCCCAGGTGTGCCAGCACTGCAGGTTGATGTGGCATCTTCCCAGAAGGCCTGAAAATCTTGATGCCCTGTCACTGACTGCCCATTTCTTTGGAATATGTGAGCCTCTTGCAAGCACAGAGCCCTAGCAGTAGGCAAAGGTCACCTCCAAGCTGGAGTCAGGCCAAGAAGCTCAGAATCAAAAGCTCCTGGCCAATATCACCATATCCCAAATACCTGCATGGATGTTTGGGAGGGATCACACCCTGACTCCAGTTCACATGGACAGGTGACAGCACTGGCAACATGGCTCAAAGCCACAGACTGATGGGGCAGGTTCTCAAAGCTCTTCTTTAGCATTAAGTGGGGTTTGCACAACACCCTTGTGGAAACACCGAGTTCCAAGTCTCTTACTGGCTGTGCTGCTCACCCTGAAAACTTCCAAATCTATTGAGCAGGCTGGGAAACCTTGCCTTCCTAATGGCAGGTCCCTCAGGGTTTAATACTGGCACTATAATCCTCCAGGACTCCGTGAGATACCACTGACCCACTCAGGGCAGCTGGAATATGAGATTCCTTCACAGCAAACATCCTCGTCCCTGGGGGCAATTCCTCCATGAAAGACCTGGAGTAAAACACAGGATTGTTGTAGTTACTGCAAATTTAACCAAACTATAAAAAGCCAACCACACCCACTTTCACCTGGGCACCCTGCCATTCAACTAGGAACTGGAGGGCAGCTCTGGGATGGGGGTGGGAGTCTGTGAGGACACAGCAGAGGAACGGTGGCTCTGTCTCCAGTGGGGAGATGGAGGGAGTTTATTGTGTTTAGTCTCACCACAGGAAGGCTAAAAGTAGACATGACTAACTCCTATAAATACCACAGGAGTAAACAAACAGCAGGAGAAAGAACTATTTAAACTCAATTACATGATGAGCAGGAATGAATATGTAAGGCTGGAATCTAAAAATTAAAAAAGTTAAAAAAATATGAAAATGAGAGGAGTAATTTTTGCAAGCAGCACAAGCAACACGAGGAGGAAACCCCAGGAGAGGTGACAAACCAGCAGGTTATGGAGGAGCTGGAGAGCACAGCTGGACTCAAGAGCCCAGAGCTCCTGTCCTGTGTTCTATCCATCAGTGATATCCTGGAGTCACAGAATCCCAGACTAGTTTGGGTTGGAAGGGACCTTAAAGACCATTTCATTCCACCCCCTGCCATGGTCAGGGACACCTTCCACCATCCCAGGTTGCTCCAAGCCCCATCCAACCTGGCCTTAAACAGCTCCAGGTGTAATCCTCTCCAAGTTCAGCAGTGCCCTGTGCTGAGAATACTTGTTTGTATCCGGGTCTATTGTTAACAGTCTTTAAAGTAACTTGTTTCTACAAATGCTCCTGAAAATTACTTTAGGCCTGTTTTCTCCTTCCCCCTGGAGAGCTTGTGAGTTACCTGTTGGTTGCCTCACACCCCCCCCTGCCTGCTAGGGAGCAGTTCATTCCCTGTGCAGGGAGCCTACTTAGAGAGCTCCCTTGTTCTAATAATGATCACCTATTTATAGCCTTTTATAATTTGTTTCATGACAAAGAGATTCTGCAAGATGGTCCTTGATTCTTGCAAGTTTGTAATGATTTTTTCCCTTCCTGTGTTATTGAAAGTAGCTTTTGTGCTCGGAAAAATGCCTGTAATAAAGGCTATTTCATGTGCTCAGGGTAAATGATAGGGACTTTAATAGGCTTCTGATGAAAGCTTAAAATTTCTCTTTGTTTCCCTTCAGTTCTTTTCAATCTTCTGTGTCAGATGAGCCTGGCTTAGCCTGAGACTTTCAAAAGCAGACAAGGTACAGAGGAAAATGCTCTCAGTGCTGTTCAGCCTTCCTCAGTCCTCAGCCCCAAGTCTCTGGTGGTGGCACTTTGCAAACAGCAGAAGGGCAAAGTCTGGAGATGACACTGTCTGGGCTTAATCTGCTCATACCCATAACTGTCCCTCACCAGATATGACAATTGAATTATTTCTGCTGGGCCAGCTGTTAAATATTGTTGGCACTGATACAACTGGCCTTATTAAATGCTCCCCAACCCTTCCCCCCCCCAGATCTCTGCACCATCACAGCCACCACTGCACTTCCCTCACCGCTGTGGACTGCAGTGCACAGCTGCATTATTTGCACTCCAGAAGACCCTCACCAAGTTTTCTCCATTTTCTACAATATTTTTAACCTAAAGAAGAGTTTTTCTCTCCAAGCTTCTCCAGGTGAGGTGCTGGTGGCCTATCCTACGTGCAGTGCTGTTGTGGGAAGGTCAAAGCAGAGGAAGAAATCTTTCCCTTTGCTCTCCATGTGTCAAGGCTCAGACTTAACACAGCCCCCTGTCTGTAGGGGAAACAGGACAGGGAGAGTGGAGCCCTGAAGCCACAGCCAGACCCTGCACCCTGCCAAAGCCAGCAGGGCCTCACCAAGCCATGGGCTGCAGGATTTCATCAGTCAAGGGTCAGGTTCACACCACTGTGGTTCTTCTCTTCTTACCTGGTCCCAGCTGGGCCTGGAGTTTCTTCACATTTGGAGCTTTCACCAACTCTCTCATGGGCTGCAGCTTTGTTAACTAGTAGAATCACAGAATCTCTATGAGCTGGAAGGGACCCACAGGGACCATCCAGTCCAGCTCCTGGCCCTGCACGGACACCCCAACAATCCCACCCTGTCCCTCAGAGCGTTGTCCAAACCCTCCTGGAGCTCTGGCAGCCTTGGGGCTGTGCCCACTGCCCTGGGGAGCCTGGTCAGTGCCAACCACCCTCTGGGGGAAGAACCTTTCCCTGAGATCCAACCTAAGCCTCCCCTGGCACAGTTCCAGCCATTCCCTGGGTCCTGTCACTGCTCACAGAGAGCAGAGATGGTGCTGTCCCTCGTGAGGAAGCTGCAGACCCTGGTGAGGTCTGTCCTCAGTCTTCTCCAGCTGAACAAACCCAGTGACCTCAGCCACTCCTCAAGAAACCTTCACCATCTTCATGCTCCTCCTTGAACCCTTCCTAATGGCTTTAGATCTTGTACTGTGGTGCCCCAAACTGCCCCCAGGACTCGTGTTGCCCCTGCCTGGGCAGTCCATGGCCCTGCACCACCTCTGCCTTTCCCCTTTCCTCATTTCCCAGCCTTTGCCTTTTGCCCCTTTGCTTGGACGCCCCATTTCTGACACTCCCAGCTGCTGACGCTCCATCTCCACACGCACTTCCAGGCGCCAGCTGGGACGTCCCCGGGCATCCCAGCAGCCAGAAGCCCTTGCCAGCCATGGGAGGTGCACCGGCCATTGCCACACTGTCGGTGGGATGTGCCTGGGACCACCAGGAGGCATTAGTCCTCCACCAGTCCTCCACCAAGGGCAGGTGGGTGGTGGGAAAGCCTTGCCCGGCTGCTCAGCCCCAGAATCCTCGTCCCAGTTTGGCTCCAGGGCCCGGCAGTGCCTTTTATGTCAACCACAGCTCCATGAGGGACAGAGCCTCAGCACCAGCGTCAAACTCGGTGTCTGGGAAGCCTGGCGGGGTGATCTGGCCTCGCCTGCGTTAGATCAGCCTTTGGGTTCTCTTTTACCATGAGAGGGCAGCACCTGGGTCTGCTGGAAGAGCTCCTGCCTGTGGAGCTTCCAGCAAAGACACACCAGCTTCCCTGGAAAACATTCGGCAAACCTACAGGGGGTTCTTTTGCTTCCAGTCCAAGAGTTAGGCAGATGATGGGTCCAAACTAAACCCTTCACACAGCTTTCCCTCACAGTTGGGCTGTGTGCTTCTTCCTGTGCCTAGTTGCACAAAAGGATGTGGAATTGCCAGGGAATTCTTCCTGTTCCGCTCAGGACAGAGGTGAATTGGGTTTTGTTTTGTTTTCTCAGCTGTCACAACCAAAGTGTTTCAGGAATTCGTGGGGACTGGGGAGGGACTACAAGTCTCAGGCTCCAGTGGGGCCTTTGGGTTTCCTCCACACCCCAACTGTGACTCCCCCGTTCATCCCCAGTAACAAACCTGGGCAATCAGGATGCTCAGAGAGCCTGGTGTTGGCTTCCATGCTCAGGGGAGCCTGAAGTTTCCTTTCTCAGGAAGGCAGAGCTACTGAAGGTGTGTGTCTGCTTTTATTTTACCTTGTTTCTCTCCTTCCCCCTGTCCAGCAGTGGGAGCAGCAGGATCCAGTTTGCAGGGACACAGCACACTCTGTAGTGCAGGGAAGGCTCTCGCAGCCCTGAGCACAAGCAAGCATTTGGAAAGCAAAGAGCTGCTTCAGCAGACACTGTGCATCACATGGATGCCCATCTGAGGGCTTCCAGGGGGTGGCACATTCCCTTTGTGGAGAAAAACACGTTCTAGAGTGACTCTCTTTGTGTTGGTAGAGGTAATTTTCCTGGAAACCATTCAGGAACTTCCTGATTCAAACACAATTGGCTGTGGCCCTGCAGCTGCATCGATGCTGCTGGAAAGCAGCATAATTACATTGCTACTGACATCAGCTCAGGCCCCATCCCCTGTCCTTCTCAAGGCTGAGACCAGACATTCAGCCTATACCAACAGCTTGTGAATGTGAGGCATTGAGAAGTCAAAGGATTAGTCTCAAGGAGTTCATTTTCTGCCATGAAATTCATAGACTGAGCATAAACAAAAGAGGGTGAATATCCCCAAAGAGCACAGAATGAACCTTTTCAGTTGGTTTCATTGGCAGTGCATTTTTTTTTCACAATAACTGGTTGTCTCAGTTGATTTTGGAAGGAGCAGGCAGAACTGAAATAAAGCTATTGGGCTTCTCTGAGTGGGAACTGAAATGTTAGATACTCTGCTGACTTGTGCTGGCCTCATAGTCAAATGTGATATTCCCCTTGGCTTTCCAAAGTGTTAATGAAGTCCAGAGACGACCTCAACTCTTGTTTTATATTTCATGGAACATTAATGGCAAATCCAGCCCCTGGCCCAGCACAGCAGATGTCTCAAATGCAGCCCAAATGCGACCTTGGCTCCTTTTCAAGCCCTTTCAGAGCCTCAGGGCAGAGCCTCAGCTGGGTCCCACAGCACAACCTGAGACCCTGCAGCCATTGCCCTCCACTGGAGATCTGCTCTGAGTGCAGATATTGTATATTCAGTACCCCAAGGGAAATTTTATCCTCATTATAGCCCTGAGTCCAGTCCTGGACCTAGTCCAGACCCTGGAGGTTGCCCAGAATCTCTCCTGCACTGGAACCATTCCTGATCCAAGTCATACCTTTTTCTGTGCCCCACAGGCCCATCTGTGCCCCCCACAATTGGATTGGATGTTGTACCTCTAAGCCTGTAGCCAAGTGGGAAGATGTTCCCATGAGACTCAGGCACATTCCTCCTGTCTTGCTGGACACTCCCTTTTGCCTTTTCACAGGCTTTGGGACAAGGTTGTACCTTTCTTCAAGGTGAGAGGAGTGAGCATTGAAATTATATATTCTGAGAGCAACCCCTGGTTTATGTCCTTTCCTTCTGATCCTACTAATTTAAGCTCCACTCTGTACTACAGCTTCTATTTTCTCCTGTACCATCACCCTCCTCTGGGGCTCCCAACCATTTATTTTCATCAGAGTTTCAGAAATAGAGAATTAATCAAGCACTGGGGTAGTGACTCATACTGGAAATTGCTACTTTTACACATTCCCCACCTGGAGTACAAACAAGATCTCCTTGAGATTCACGGGGGAAGGTGTTGGTGGCAAATACAAAGAGGATGAGCGTTTACCATGTTAAACTCAGGCAGAAATATTCATCTAATTGTCTGGAAATCAAAGGCAGGGGTATAGTTTTGGGTGCTCAAAACTATATCATTTTTGGGGGGGAGACCTAAACTATATGTTTAGTCCAAGAAAGTGGTTATTCCTCCCCTGGATGGGTGTGGGTCACATCAGACACAGAAGAGGGTTTGGCAGTAAAGACCCTGAGCATGGGGAAGGCAGGGCAGTGAGTGACCCAGGTAGGACCCAAGGACAGATGTTGGCAGGGTGCAGCTTGGGAGACCCCAGAAAGGAGCACTATGAGCACACTTCTGACTCCCTGAGAGCTGTGCTTTGGGTGGGAATTGGGACCACACCAAGATTTGGGTTCACAGAAGCATTTAGGAGTTGAGGTGCTGACTCAGAGTCTTCTAAAATGCCTGAGGTTGGAAAATCATACAGGGGTCATTGGGAAAAGTTTATGTCCTAGACCCCACCCCATGTGGGTGAATCTGCACCAAACAGCAAGTCCAGCTTTGAGGTTGACTCAGCTTGAGCATCAAATGGAGAAGGGAAAAGATTTATGAGCAATACATAAAAAACCAGCTGTCAAAGAACTCTGCAGTGCCCTTGGGGTTTTTCTCTTCGTTTTCTTGGTATGTGACTCCTCAGCACAGTGTCCTGACAAACCAGTTCAGCTGGAAAGGTCTTCCTTTCTCTGCACACCACAGAGAGCTCAGGTCTTTGGGATTTCATTCACTCACCTTCAGTCACCTCTTTCACCACATTCCCAGATCTCAGCTAATGCTGAGCTAAAAGTGCCCAGGGCTTCCAGGATGGAAGGAGTGGGCTGTGCACCTGCCACTTCCCCATAAGCACCCTGTGCAATATTGGAATACTGGGAGCAAGGAACATCCCAGGGGGGAGGCAAACACAGCAGGACTGTGTTTCACAACACAGGATGAGCCCAGTGTAACTCAGCTATGTGGAGCCAGAAAACCAAAGGCAAAAATGTTTCAATGAACAAATCCACAGCTGCCCTGGTGTGAATATCTGTGTGTGGCAGGAGGTCTGGGGGAGCTGAAAGTACTTTAGGCAGCCACCCAAACACAGAACATGCAGCACAAGTGACCCCACTGAGGTCAACCCTCAGAGAACAATCCATTCAGCCTTTCCCAGCCAGAAATCCTTGAATCCTGTAAGGGCACAAATGGGATGCCCCAAGAAGCTCAGTTGTCTTCAGATAAAGAGCCAGGTGCCCAATGTGTAGGTGGCTCTGAGAGGCATCCATGTGAAAACCCTACCTCAGGCTGCACAGAGGGCAGTGGGAGCCCAGTGGAGCAGGGAAAAGCAGCCCCGGATCTTTCCAGAACAATCCTGGGCATTGCCAGCCCTGTCCCTGAGCACAGGGAGTGAAACAATGAGAAATCCTGGAAGTTCGTGGCCACACAGAGTAGCTCAGGAACCTCATCAGAGAAGTGTGAGGGGAGTGAAGAAGGGCTGCAGCAGAACCAGGAGCAGGATACAGGGCCCAGGGGCAGTGGGAAAGCCAGCGTGGGCTGTGGGTGATCCGGCTACGGAAGTCCCATTTCCTGGAATTACAGCCTGACAGCCCCTGGGGGAGTTTCCTCAGCTATTCAGGTTGCTGCAGCACCTGCCCCTTTCCCCACATTGTGCTGGGCAGCGGATGGAGGGTGTCACAGGCCAAGAATTCCACATCCAACAAGAAAATGCCATTGGACTTCCAGTCCTTTCCCAAACTGCTGTGCAGTTGCAAAGGCAGAATGTGTTGAAAAGAATTTACCAGGTGTATCCTGCAGGCCTAGAGAAGTGCCAGAGCCAGGAAGGGGTGGCAAGACCTGGTCACAGGGAATGATGAAGCACCACTGAGGGAACTCAGCAGGACCAGGACTCAGGTGTCAGCTGAGGAGGCTTGGCCAGGAAAGGTCTGTGGAAGATTGTTGTGATTCTTGAAGCTGGCTCGGAGCCCACCAGAGATCCTTCCCAAACTTGGTCATTGAGTGGTGCTGTGAGTCACTGGAGCAGAGGCACCAGCAGTGAGGCCCTACAGTGCTGTGTTTGCAGGACAGGAACTGTGTTGCAGCAGCATCCAAATGTTGTGGACATACCCCAGGATTTGAGAGTACAAACAGCACTGAGCTATTACTAAATCTGCCTGAAACCACCCACATACTCCATTTCATTTTCTCTTTCATTTAGAAACCTGTCCCTAAATACATGTTTCCTCTGCCCCAGAGTAGTGGGAGTCACTTCCACAATCCAACCTCCTCTGAACTGAAGAGCCTCTAGAGATGCTCATGGGATCCAGTAGCATCTTCAGAAGCTCCTGCTCTTGGAGTTTGGCTAAAACTAGTCCTGTCCCCTCCATCTCTGCTTTTTTGGTCCTGTTCCTTCCCCTATCCCCCCCTGCAGCCCAGTGAGCAGCTGCCCTGGAGAGCTGCAGAAGGCACAGCTTTCCACCAGCATCACTCCGAGCGATGGGAGCAGCGGGTGCCCAGCTCCGATTGCAGCAGCAAATCCTTCCCCACCAGGGCTGTCAGCACCACCAGCACATTGTGCAGCAGGTGCTGGGGTAGCCTGAACGTGCCCAACAATGAAATGTGCCCAACAGCTGCAGCCAGGTCACAGGGAGGACACCTCGAGGCTCTGGGAGATCCCAAAACATGGATCAGTGACAAACAAGATTAGTGTCACTTGACATCTCAGCTGGTGTTTTGGGTACCCATAAAATCTGCTTTGTTCCCTGCACTTGGGGCCCAGCCCTGCCCCTCACTGCAGTGCTGAGCTCCCTGATCCCTCTATCCCAGCACATGGATCAGCCTCTCTCCAGGCAGGAGGGGAGGTGGAACAACGTGTTCCACCCACCTGCACCTCAGCCTCCCTTGTAAGACCTCATGTCCTGGCCATGCCTGGGCACAACCAGCTGCTCCAGGACTGTGCTTCCACCTCCCTGGAAAGCCTCAGTGTGTGTGTGATCCCTCTTGATGTCACTGGGAGGGAATTTCTCCTGTGACTTCACTGGCTTTGGTTTTGCAGGAGAACATCTCCATGCTGCAGGACTGTGACAAGGCACAAAGGGTGAGAAGTGTCCCTCAGTGGGAGCTGAGGATGGAGACAGGAGGAGGAAGCAGCTGTGGAATACAGCTATGAAAATCTTGGCCCTGAATAGTCCCTCCCATCCAGGCACCAGCTGGAAGGTTTTGACGGTGTGGAATGTGAACGTGATGAACTGCCCTGTGATGGCACCGCTGACACTGGGGTGGCACGTGTCCCCAGGCACACCCAGCACAAGGGTTCCCGGGCAGCCCAGAACCAGAAGGAGCCCAGATCACAGTGCTCCAAGTGTGGCCTCTCCAGTGCTGAATCACCTGGAGAATCACCTGCCCTTACCTCCTGGCAATACTTTGCCTCGTGCAGCCCAGGGTTCCATGATACTCCTCAGTGGCAGGGGCACACTGCCAGCTCTTGTTCAGCTGTGAGTTCAGCAGGAGGACCCTCAGGTCCTGTTCTGCAAATCCTATTCAACTGGAAAAGAGGAGTAATAGGTAGAGAGAGATTGGCCAAGTCCACAGCTCCCTTTGTGGGAGTGCAGGAAAGTAACAAATGGGATTTTGGTGCTTCTTTGGGTGACAGAGTCAAGGACAAGCTGGGTGGTTTTGTCCAGAGCTGCTGCAAGTGCAGCTTTAGAATCATAGAAACCTAGAATGGTTTGAGCTGGAAGAGACCTTAGAGATCATCTCATTCCACCCCCTGCCACCTTCCACTAGCCCGGCTTGCTCCAACCCCCGTCCAACCTGGCCTTGGACACTTCCAGGGATCCAGGGGCAACCACATCTTCTCTGGGCAACCTGGGCCAGGGCCTCCCCAGCCTCACAGGGAGGAATTCCTTCCCAATATCCCATCTAGCCCTGCCCTCTGGCAGTGGGAAGCCATTCCCCCTTGTCCTGTCCCTCCATCCCTTGTCCAGTGTCCCTCTCCAGCTCTCTTGGAGCCACTTTAGGTCCCAGAAGGTGCTTCATGGTCTCTTTTGGGCCTTTTCTTCTCCAGGTTGAACACCCCCAACTCTCTCAGCCTTTCCTCATAGCAGAGCTGCTCAATCCCTCTAATCATCTTCATGTCCTTCTCTGGACTTGCTCCGACAGGTCCATGTCCTTCCTGTGCTGGGGGTCCCAGAGCTGGACACAGCACTCCAGGTCCTGCAGGGGAAGGGGAGAGCTTTGAGCAATTCCAGGAGAGAGAGGAAAGCACAAAAAGAGCAAATGGACTTGGACCAGCTTTTCCTATTTAGACTCATTTTTTACAGAAGTACCAGAAGTCCTGGAAGCTGGAAAACTTCAACATGCAAAAGCTGTTGCCAAGGCTTATGTTTTCATGCAATGTTTGAACTTTCACTCCAGACGTCACAAAATTACATAAGATTCCTCATTTTTGCTAAATAAAAATATGCTCGTAGTGGAGAAGAGCCTTTCACAGAAAATATGATATGAACAGCAGCCTGAAAACACAGAATTGGGAAGGCAGAGAAAAGCCCAGGATCTACTCTCTGAAGAGTAGATCCCTTATTAAAGCCAAATTTGTGTTCTGGGTCAATGGATCATGGTTTTCAATCATGTCATGGTTGGCACAGTGGATACTGCACCCTTAATAGCTGCACACTTTAATTTTAAAGTTCAGTCTTCCTAACAAATAGATTTTTGCTCAGTTTCTTCTCTTTTTCTTCCCGGTAGATACTTTGTATCTTTAAAAACCCCAGTTTGAGAATATTCTGATTCTCCCTCCTCTTCACTTGTAGGGCAGAACTCCCTCATGTCCTCAGGGAGGCAACACCAGCCCTGTGAACCTACACACCGAGCAAGACACTGTGTCCCTCAATTCC
>NW_021940039.1:10462642-10464188 GCF_001715985.3 Manacus vitellinus | reverse complement strand
CCAGAGCTCCAGGAGGGTTTGGATGATCCTCTGGGGCACAGGGTGTGACCCTTGGGGATGGACCTGTGCAGGGTTGAGGGTTGGACTCGATGATCCTTGTGGGTCCCTTCCAAAACTCGGCATATTCTGGGATTTTGGGATCTCCTTTGTAGCCCCCTTTTTTTTCCTGGGGGCAGCCCAGCCTTTCCTCACCTGCAGCATTGTACAAACATGGTCCCTCCCCAGCTCTGCATGCAGAAATATTTGGGAGAGGAGACAGGACAGCAGGGAATGGCAGAGTTGCTCAGGGTGACGGAAGACCCCCATCCCCCTCACCCCATCCTGCCCAGGCTGCCAAAAGCTCCAACCCTGCTTGAGAGATGTGGCAAACTTCCCTGGAAGTGTCCAAAGCCAGGTTGGACAAGGCTTGGAGCAACCTGGTCTGGTGGAAGGTGTCCCTGCCCCTGGCAGGGGGTGGAATGATCTTTAAGGTCCCTTCCAACCCAAACCAGGCTGTGATATTTTGATTCTATGATCACTGCACTAAATACAACCCCATAGTGCCTGGGGAGGACTATTCTACATCCTCTCTTCTTCTGAGAAATGAGAACAAGCCAAATAAATTATACCTGCAGCGAAAAAAAATTATTTAAACTAAGTGTAGAATGGCATCTTTTTTTCCTCTCAAAAAAATCAGGTCACCAGCAAATGACAGTTCCATTTTTTCTCTTTGTTGTCTTTCACATCCCAAGCAGCTCTGATGGGAGGGGGGAGAGCAGGAGGACCCACCAGCCACTAACCCAACCTAGCAAACATCCAACAGGAAAAAACCTCTCACCTTTGCTATTTTCCCTTTTTTTAGTGAACTGTAGAGCAGGATGAGGGTTTACTGTTGGAGTTAATCTGGGTTAGGAAAAAGATGAGTTTAGTACTCAGTTTTAATTAGAAATGGGTTACTTTTAAGGTTAAAATGCACAATTAAGTTTTTCTTTGTGTCCACAGTTTTAGATAAGATTTAGGGTTATATCTGTGGGGATGATTAAACTCAAAGGCTTAGATTTCAAGTTCCAAGAGATAATTGCCTTTGGGTTGAAACTGAATTTGAAATAATTTGAAGGATTAAGCTGGTATTAAGGTTAGATATGATTAACCACTGCATTATAGTAGATTACTGTTAAATATAATCTCAGGCTGATTTAGGAGTCAAGTTTGAATCTAATTATAATTAGAACTATTATTTGGCATAAACACTGTGATTCCTGATCAGGGGGGATATGAGAGTATGCACCAGGATCTTATACTCTCTGCAGCCACATTTCCAGTTGGTGCCCCTGTTTTGGTTCCTACTATGAGGGTGGGAGATCTCAGCCCCTCTGCCAGCTCTTGCCATTTGGTTTGTGGCACAGGATCATCCAAATCCACATGTTCATGCAGAGGGATCTGCTCCCTCACCTGTTTAGCAGCAGTATCCTGAGCTGGATGCTCCTTGCCCATGGGATACCAATCCCAGGGGTGGGACACAACCGGACAGGAGAAGGACCAGATGATCTCCTTGGTTTCCAGTCCA
>NW_021940039.1:10458784-10461628 GCF_001715985.3 Manacus vitellinus | reverse complement strand
TTGGGGATTGCCCAGGCCTGTCATTTGTCAGGGTCTCTCTGCAGGGCCTCCCTGCTTTCCAGGGACTCAACAGCTCCTCTCAGTTTTGGGTCATCTGCAAACTTGGTCACCGCCCTTTCCCACTTTATACACATCCAAAATTCACGTCTTAAACCCAGAAGCTTCTGGTTGTTCCTGCGGAGAAACCCCAGACATCCCTGATGCCACCAGGTCAGGAGCAGTTTGGAGCTGTGCTAGATGGGAGACTGCAAATGCAGGTGCTGGCTTGGTTGCAGTCCATGTTTTCATTTTATGAGGCACATGAAGGATAAACTAAGAGTGGTTTTGTTTAGAACATGTTGACACTTTCCCAGGTTTCCAGCCATTCAAAGCAAGTCAGGGGAAACATCTGATCATTTAAATCTATTTTCCATTCTGAGTCTGAGCCTTTATGAATAAAACCAACGATTGTTGTTTAGAAATAACTCTCTTCCATATATATCTGTAATTTCTGTGTGCAAAAAAAACCCCAGTTGATGTTTAGTCAGTACTGTTTTATTCAGTTGCAGTAAAAGCGGGGAAGAGAAGACTCAGTAGGCTGTTTATTACCATGGATGTTATTTTTTGTACTTTACAGGATGCATTTTCTGTCAGAATTTGTAAAATATTAATCAAACAAACAGAAAACAGTACAGAAACTACAACTTGAAATGAAGGTGATTTCACAGCAACACTAAATCCATAATGGCACATTCCCCATCTTTTTTCTGTCAACTATGCCACCTAAATGCTTCATTTACAGCAGGTTTGCTTTTGTTTTGGTATTTCTTGACATTTTATTGTCTCGGTTTCATTGAAATGAGAACAAAGGAGAGAAACTCTCAGTGAATAACAATGTTAAGAAGCAATTAGCCAGTAGAAATCAAAATACATGATCATGCCATTAAAGTCTGTGACAATTCACGTGCAGGAGAGGGAAGAGCTGCACTCCAGGAGATATTTAAACCAGTGTGTTCCATACACTGCCTGTCACACTCCGGGCACAGACTGATCCTTCAGCACAGGGAAACGGGAGGTGGGAGATTGGCTCTCTTGTGCATCATTGCCACCCACCCCCTATGTCCCCACCCAGACTGTTTGTCCCATCTGTCCCCCCATGCTGGGTTGGTTTCCACCAGAAATCAGAGCCAGGGCTCTCACACCCCCCATGGCAAAGATCTCCATCCCTACAGGAGACACCTGGGTGTCATGGAGACCCTTCTGGGGGTGTCTCTCTCCTGTTCTGGACACACCAGGGATGAGGTACCTGTGGACACCAGATCCTGCCCCCTCAGCAGGAGCGTTCATGGCTTGTCTTGGGAGCTGCAACCTGAGGAGGAGCCTCATTGACAGAAGAGTTCCTACAGTCCTGGAGGTGTTTAGGCAGAGCCTGGATGTGGCATCAGTGCCATGGTCTGGGTGAGAAGGTGGGGTTGGGTCAAAGGTTGGACTTGATGATCTCAGAGGTCTTTTCCAGCCTTGTTGGTTCTGTGATTCTGTGAACAAGATTTCAGTGTTTCCTCTTGAGGTATTTTTGCTATTAGCTCAATATTTTAGATTTATTTTTTTTTTCTATGTAAATGTGGCATTGTCACAACAAATCACAGACAACATTCTGATTTTTGGTGAAGATTTCCAAAGCTTTGCTGAGTGCTGAAGGCACCTCTGCCTTCAGGTCTTGCATCATATTGAATGTTTGGGATATCTGTTGTGTTTCTGGGTCTGCAAGGATTTCCTGTCTTCAATATATAAAACAGCACTTCCTCATTAAGGTTTTCAAGATCCTCCTTCATTCTTCCTCCAATGTCTGCAAAAAGAGCCTCAGCAACAACTGCATCTTACATTTTTCAGAGAGAAGTAAATTTGTATTGACATTACAGGTTGTATTTGAACTGCAATAAAAGCTGTAGCTGTTTTGAGAAATGCTTTTTATAGATTAAAAATATTTGTGGTCTAAAGATGTAATTATGTGGCCTTGAGGAAATTTTGGTAAATCATTGTACCAAAGCAATGGCTACATTTTCCTTTCTAATTCAGACCAATTTTACTCAGCTGGAGCTCCTGCCCTGGCTCCTTCTCATTTCTGGGTTTTAGTCTTGCACAGAATAGTTGCACTTCATTCAGACCCTGCACTTCATATTTCAGGATCAGCTCTGAAGAGCTGCAAAACCAGCCAAATTTCCCTTACTTTGGGTGCTTGAGTGGAGACCTTAAGTCCTCATGATGGGATTTTCAGGACCCTCAGTCTGGAAAATCCTATTTCTTTGTGGGCCTTGCCCTAGCACTGCCTTCCAGTGAACTTCCTGAAGGGATGGCACAGGATAAAGGAGACAGGATGGTGGGAGATGCTTTAAAATCACCTGAAGTGTTTGTTCTTCCTCTTGCAGGATCAGCATGGATCTCAAGTGACTTGTATCAAAACCTGCTTGAAGCCTTTTTAACATTAGGAAGTGTCCAATATAAGTAAAATATAAAGAAAATATAAATAAAATTCACAAATAGATGTGTTTTTCTTTATCAATTTTGACTTGAGGGTCTATCCCAAAAAGCCCTGTGCTTCAGAGGGACCAAACACACAGATGTGATCTCAGCAAAAACACTTTTACAGCCCATCAGGCAATTGCCAGTGCAGTCCCCATGGCCCTTCTGCTCACTATTTCATTCCCAGTTCCTGTTTTTCGAGATACTGAACTGTGAAAAATAAATACATATATTTACAGAGACATAAAAAGAGTGAAATCAACCCTGTCATGGCATAAAACCACAGCCTGAGAAGCAGCAGGGGCAGGATGGGCAGGATGGGCAGCACTGCCCACAGATGGAGCA
>NW_021940039.1:10456400-10458644 GCF_001715985.3 Manacus vitellinus | reverse complement strand
GATGGGATGAGATGGGATGGGATGGACCAAACAGTCTTGGAGAGAAAAGGGGTGAAAAGCAGAAAATTCCCAGAAACTGTGGGAAAGGAGGGCAGAGGGTTGGGTAGAGGCAAACCAAGTAGAAATCACAGATGGACAGACCTGAGCCTGCCCCAAACCCCCGTGGGAGCTGCAGCTCGGGCAGGAGCTTCACTCTGGCAGGTCTGGCCTGAGTGACCTAATGGGTCTTTTCCAGCTGAGCCTTTGAGACTCCACAAAACCGCTGGAGTCACTTTACGTAATCCCTGGGAATGAGAGACATTCCAGAAATAGTTTTCCAAAAGAAAAATACTGAGTTAATGCAACTTTTTCTTAAAGCAGTGATGAAGCCAGGGGAGAATTTTCACTGCAGCCCCAGGGGGAGCACAGTTAATGTCAGAATGGTTTGGTGCCACACAAAGTTTTTTCTGGGTCTATTTATAATCTTTAACTCAAAGTGGAATCTGTTCCTGAGGGGGGAAAGGCAAGAACATGTTTATTTTATGCAAAAAGGAATCTTTTTTTTACGTTGTAAAAACAGTTCACTGGGACAGGATGGGATCATTCCTACAACTTTTTCTTGGTAGCCTTTAACATTTGATCCAGTCCCTTCAGTGGTGAGAGATGTGCAGAACAGTGTGTCTGAGGGACAGGGAGAGACTTCCCTGTGATCCTGATATTCCCATTAGTTCCTGCCAGAGAGTTCAGATGCAGAGTGAAAAGACATCATTTTTCCATCACAGATGGACCCACACTGAGAACTACAGGATGCCCACAACTGTTTTCTGTCTCCAAGCCCCTCTGCTCTTTGAGAACTTGCTTGCACACCCCTAGTCAGCAGCTTTTTGGGGAGGAAAACTGCTTTTCACACAGTCAGTCCAAGATTTTTATGTCAGTGTGAGGATTTGTGGAGGAGCAGGTCATCCCATGTCACAGTGCAGGACATGGAGTGATCCCTGTAAGGTCACCAAAGCCTGCCCAAAGAAAGGAAGGGTGAGGAAGAGGGGGTGTGATGGGACAGTGAGGGTTGGGAAGATGTCACAGTCTCCAGGACAGCATGTCCTGGGGACACCGAGGCCAGGCCAGCAGGACTCTGTTGTTTGCTCCATAATCTCTGTGAGAGGTCAGGGGTAGGAAGTTGTGTGCTGGAGTCTCTTCCAGCTTTCTTCTCCAGCCTCCTCGTGTAGCACCTTCCCACTGCAGCTCCTGGGACGTGTCCCCAGGTCCAAGGCAAGGTGTGCTACATCCAGACTGGAGGGGGACACCAACCAGGGGGGCTGCACTGGCCAAGTCACAGGCCAGGAAACCAAATTCTTCCACTCATGTCTGAATGGAGACTCCATCCAAAGAGATTAGGAGGAATTGGACATCAGGAGAAATTTCTTCACAAAAAGGGTCGTTAAGCATTGGAATGAGCTGCCCAGGGAGGTGGTGGAGTCACCATCCTTGGAAGTGTTCAAGGAGCACCTGGTTGGGGCACTCAGTGCCATGGTCTAGCTGACAAGGTGGTGGTTGGTCCAAGGTTGGGCTTGATGATTCCAGAGGTCTTTTACAACCAAAATCACTCTTTGAGCTGGTAGCTTCTTTTCTGCCTTTTACATTGGACAGAAACTGCTCCTCTGCCTTTATGGCCCAACAAGGGCATGTGTAGAGTTAAGTGTGGGAGGAAAATAATTTCCTGGAGATGAGGGAATGGGCTATTTGGCTCTGTTCCAACTGGCCAGGACTTCTTATCCCGGGAGAGGTGTCCCCAAACTCTGTGCCCTCCATTCTCCCTCACTCTCCTCTAACAGACTTCCTTCTCAGTCAGTCTCAGAGGGCTCCTGGAAATTTTTAGAGGAGACTTTTCCCCAGGCTTCTCTGAAGTGGAAACAGGCCACTTCTGAAATGAAGGTGACCTGGGTGGGAAATCAGTGTGGGCTCCTGGTGTTCCCAGAGTAGAAGACGAGGGCTGGCATTTGTCCAGCGTTGGCCCCTGAGTTGCTCTGCCAGGGTTGAAAATGCACTGGCCAGTTGTGAGCAGTCATGGATAAAAAATTGTAAGAGCAGGAAAATACAGAGTGACCTTTACAGTAGTAAAGGTCACTCTGACACATAGTGTCTCCAAATCAGTGCTGCCCATCACAGGTCCTGCTGCTCATTTCCCAGGTGGGCACCTGGCCCAGGAAGGCAAGTCAAGGCAGAAAAACTAAGGGTTTCACCTCCCAAGCACATAGAATCACAGAA
>NW_021940039.1:10455122-10456010 GCF_001715985.3 Manacus vitellinus | reverse complement strand
GATATGTGACCCTCAGGGTCAGGACAAGGTGAATAAAGTGAAGATATTTGGTTTCAGTTTCTGACTCGGGATGTCCCTGAGTTGCTTTGGCCAGAAACAGGATGAACCAAGAAAGGATCATTCTGATCTTGAAATTTTTTTCTTTTTCTTGTTCCCTAAGCCTGGTCATGGCTAATTCTGAGGCAGGGAACCAACCTGGAAAAGGAACTGTCTGCTTTTGCTTTGACTCAAGGCTGTCATGGGACTTTCCACCATGCAGCAGCTCTGGCAAAGGGTCAGCACTGCTTTGGGAGCAGGGGACAGGAAGGAGCATTGCAAAGGATCTCACTTGCAGGTGGTACCTGGGAACTCCCTGCTTGTGTTCTAAAGTCCCAGAGCTGCAAAAGCAGCTGAGGCTGCCTGGCCTCCCAGCCAGCCCCAGGGAGCTTATCAGTGCCAGGCTTTGCTGTTAATGGTGCTGCAGGCACAGTGGCAGCTCAGAAAATATCAGACTGGTGACCTTTGGGGCTCCAGTGTCCATCATCCCATCCTGCTTCCCCCAGACACCACAGGGACCGGGGGCAGCTTCCCAACAACATATAACAGATCCCTGGTGACCTCGGAGCCCTGGATGGAGCTCAGGCCTCCTGTTTGCTCTGCCAGGGCCTGTGAGAGCTCTTCTGACAATGAGGTACCATGAGCTGTTGACAGCCCAGCTGGAAGGAGTGAGTTTTACACAGTGCTGGAAGTTCCCAATGCTGAGATGCCGAGATCACTTCCCACTGCCAGGAGCAGCCTTGGATAGGGCAGCTCCCTCTGGGTCAGTGTTTGTGTGGCTCTCCTGAGGGATGCAGGAACCAAACAACAGCACACTGAGCACCCCATGAGCTCTGCACCTCTGCCATGGGG
>NW_021940039.1:10447646-10452622 GCF_001715985.3 Manacus vitellinus | reverse complement strand
GTGGAGCTGCTGGAGCGAGTCCAGGGGAGGCCACAGAGCTGCTCCAAGGGCTGAAGCCCCTCTGCTCTGGAGCCAGGCTGGGAGAGCCAGAGAAGAGAAGCTCCAGAGAGACTTTAAAGCCAATTCCAGTGTCTAAAGGGGCTCCAGGAAAGATGAGGACAGTTTTTAGCAGGGCCTGTTCTGACACGACAAGGGGTGTCGGTTTTAAACTGAAAGAGGGTTGACTCAAACTAGATATGATTTTTTTATGAGGATGGTCAGACACAGGCACTGGTTGCCCAGAGAGGCTGTGGCTGTCCCATCCCTGCAAACATTGCAGGCCAGGTTGGACAAGGCTCTGAGCAACCTGGTCCAGTTGAAGCTGTCCCTGCTCAGTGCAGGGAGTTGGACTCAATGGGCTTTAAAAGTCCCTTCCAACCCAAATCATTCTCTGATCCTGTGATTCACTGAGATGTCGACATTTCCTTTCCAAAAAGGAATGAATTTCTATTTGTTCTCCTTCATAAGTTTATTTGCAAAGAAATTATCTCATATATTGATCAAATTCCTGACTCTGACACTGGAGATTTAGTAATCTCCAGTTTTATATCTGCAATTTCATCAGTTAAGAAGTTAGTTTAATATATAGGTCAGCACCTTGCCCAAACCCACAGCCACAGAAAACACCTTCTTTGGAAATGTCTGGAAAAACAGTTTGGAGAATCCCTGGCCTGGATGGCAGCCCCACTGCCCCAGGGCCAGGCAGTGTCACCAGTGGGAATCTGGGGTCAGCACTTCACATTTCACTTACTGTAAACACTTGGATTTAGGGAAACTCAGAGTAAATATTGGCTTTAACTTTCCACTGGTCAATATTTACTTATTCTGTCAATAAAACCTGATGTTCATTTTAGCAGAAGCCTGGACTCGTTGGAACAACACGGATTCTTCTCCCAAACAGGCGTCCACATGAGCAGGAGACAGAACAGTTGGTGCAGGAACAGCTGTGCTGCCTCAACACCTGGGCAGGCAAAGCAAAGGTGGTCATTTGTAGGGAAGACTCTCCAAAAAACACACTGAACTTGAGCTTTGGACACAGGTGAGAGAAACTCCAGGGCCCTTTTTACTGCTGGAAGAACAAACTGTGCCATGGGGAGGGCTCCTCTGCCAGCTGCTGCAGACCCTGGCTGGTTCACAGAAACACAGAATATTCTGAGTTAGAAGGGACCCACAAGGTTCATCTGCAGCTTAGAAAGGTAAAGGTGGCCTTTGGTGCCCTTTAAGGGAAACCACCCTTCCCAGGGTCTCTTGACAGCCACTCTCTTGCTCAGGGGGTGGTAACTCCTTGTGCTGCCCATGGCTGTGATCTGGTGCCAGTTCCAGCTCCCAGTGCCCCCTGAGGCTCAGGTACTACCACAGAAAAGATGTCTTGGAGGAGCTGCTGGAGGTTCCCAGCCCCACATCCTGCTCAGAGCAGAGTCCATCTCCTCCAGGACAGGTCAGCCGTGGCTCTACCTTGCCCCACCCTGAGGATGCAGCCTCGTGCCATGGGGGTGGCACTGGGTGACACTCAGCACAACCACGTGGAGCCAGCCCAAGCAGGGACGTGTTCCCACTCCTGCCACCCATCCTGCTGCCCCTGGCTGAGCTCCTGACCAGCTCACCCAGCACCAGAGGCAAGTCTGGGGTGTGGGAGAGGCCCAGAGCAGCCCCAGTACAGACCAGTTTACAGGTCTGCACTACTTTATCCTCAGCTTTGTGTTATATTAACAGCTGTCAGACATCAGCTGCTTAAAAAAAACAGTAACAGAGAGAAGTCTGCAAAATGTGCATTGATACCTAGATTTATGCCAACAGGAATAGTGCCCTAAATCTGGAGGTCTGAGCTCACAAATCCCCTCAATAACACAGAGAGGCTGCAGAGGGACAGCACTGCAAATCCAAAGACGCTTCCAGAACGTGTCTTAATCCCTGTTTGTGGCAGGTGCAGCAACAACTGGGCTCCCAGTGGGGGTGAGACAGTGGGTTCAGGGGCCAGCACACGAGTCCCTGTGCAGACATAAACACCCTTTCTGACCCCAGTCCCTCTCCAGTACACTGCCACTGTGAAACGCTCAAATTCAGGATCAAATCTGTCTCTAAGATGCCTCCAAGGGCAAGAACATTGCTCACACAACCCAAGGGGAGTTGATTTTCCAGGAGATGGAAGAACTTGACTCAAAACCTCATTTATAAAGCCAGCAGTCTGTGCTGAAGCCTTGTAAACCAACCCAGTCCTTGCTATGTCTACTACTACTAATTTTTCTTAAGGAGGCTTGTTACAGGCTCCAGCAGGGGCTGCAGCCTCCAACTGTGTCATTGGGATATTTAATCCATTCTTGGAAGGAGCAGAGCCCAGAAAGCAGCACACAGAGACAGGAGGCTGGACTTGTGCCAGTGCCAGAGGACTGGAGAGCTCCACTAACCCCTTTATTTGCTCCCTTAGGAGCAGGGATGGCTCTGGGGAAGGCATCCACTGCTGCTCCAAGGAAAAGGAGCTCTGCACTCCAGGACTTGAGTAGCAACAACCAGGGTTGCAGTTAAATCTGGGGGATCACCAGCTCCAAATACATGGGAAAACCTGGGAAAATGAAATACACTGTGCTCAGTGAGGCAGCTGGATACTCCTTAGGGAAGGGACAAATTGGGATGAATTGCTTCCATCTCAGATGGAGCTGGAGCTGTTTCTGGTCCCAGCCTGTGGTTTCTGGCTGGAGACTCCTCAGGCTCTGTACTTCACTTTGGGTCCAGGGACCTACTTGGCCCAAGGCTACAAGCCTTGGTCACTCCCTAACCCACCACACCACTCATCTGATCCCAACTTTTGTGCCTTCATATGATTATTTTCTCTCCTCCTCTCACTTCCCTGGCACCACAGTGCTTTCAAACATTACTTCTAAATGGCTAGAAAGGTGCTGGGCCATTTCTGAGACATTCAGTCCCTCCCTCCAGAGCATCCTGAGGGGTGTTTGGTGACCTCCTGCTCTTTGGGGTCTCCAGCTTGGCTGCAGCCAGAGGCTCTTCCCCAGAAGCCCCGTGCATGTTGCACTTCTGCCCTACCCCAGAGGTGCTGCTGTGGTTGGACACGTGTGATTATTCTTCTGACACAGAAGAGCCATGGGACACTTGGGAAGGGTTTCTCATGTCCCCCAGGTGTTATTCCCAGCCTCCAGCTCTCCCCAGGCTTGCAAGGGTGAGCACAAACACCCCCTTTGTGCCTCCAGAGTTCAGAGCTGGGCTCTTGGCTCCTGCCCCTGGTCACAGCCCCTCTGTGACCATGCAGTGGTGAGCCGAGGCCATGCAGTGATGAGCACTGGGGGGGACTGGACCCTCCCTAGGGGGCTCCTGCAGGGCTGCACAGGAGGCTCCCGGGGTGTGCAGTGACTGCAACCCTGTAAATCAACAGGGTGTGGAGCCCTGGCAGGGAAGGTTTGCTTTGACACTTTGGGGAAGCACTTGCTCAGTCTCGTTGATCTTTTCTGCTGCATCCAGCCACCCCCAGGAGCTGCTTCCCTCCCATCAACACCACAGCACATCCCAATCCCCCCATGTAGCTTATAAACCATCCCTGTGTTTTTGAAAACAAAGGACAACATTGGTCACATTAAAGTGAAATGCAGCTGGGACGGGAATAAAAGTTCTCCCCCAGTGAGGGGTGGGGAAAGTGAGGGGGGAAAAGTCCCAAAAAAAGCTGGAGACTCACAGCTGGGAACACATGGGCAGCTGAGGGAACTGAGCCAGAGGGATCAGAGCAAGGCCCTGGACATGCTGATGGTGCTGGGGGGTGACAGAGGCTGAAATGCAGGTGCTGAATATCAAGGAGCCACATCCCAGCCCAGACATGGGGGTAGCTGGGATGAGAGGTGCACTGGCTGGCTCCAGATATGCCCCTGGAGTTACTCAGCTGCCCAAAATGCTGTCTCTCACCAGTTTGGCTGTGGTGCTCTGGCCAGATGCTCCTGTACTGGAGGTGGCAGCAGCACTGCTGGTGGAACACCCACGTGAGAAAGCAGAACCTGGACTGTAGAGCACAAAGTTGAATTGTAAATTGAAGGTCAGGCAACATCAGTGAAAATCTTCTGCTCTGAAGAGTATGGGCAGCATGAGCTGGAGAGGGAGGGACAGAAATGTTGATGGGGGGGGTTATTTATTTTAGAAGTGAATTCCTGTGATCTCCAGCTGAGCATGCCAAACCTATGAGTAACTCCTTGGAGCGAGCAGCAGAGGCACTAAGTGTCCTGCTCTCTTTCCACTGTGTTTAGCACCCATGAGACAGGGCAAGAGCAGAGCAGACCCCGTTCTCCTGTGATGTATTGGTCCCTGGGGTGGCAGCTCTCCCTTACAAAAACGTGCTGATACCTGGATTCATTTCTCTTTTTCAAGTGCTGGTCTATTTAACTCACACAATAAGAAAACCTGCACCAGGTGTGGCTGATGAAAAGCACCAGAAGCTGCCAATTACAGCTCTGAAAGCCCCAGAACATGGTCCAGTGCCGAGGCCACTGGTCACGTGTGGGTCAGGCTGGCAGTGCTGCCTCCTCCAGCCCATCGACTCCAGGCCTTTATCCCAGTGCCACAGCACAGCACCTGTGCTGTCCCTGCATCCCACAGGGTGCCACAGCACAGCCACAGCGCGTACAAGGTGGTGACGTGTCCAGGGGGCTCCTCTGCTGCCTGTGGGCAGAGGACGGGGAGGATCTGAGGGCACTTGGTGTGTTCAGCTGGAGAAGAGGAGACTGAGGGGAGAGCTCATGGCAGTTCCAGCTCCCTGGGGAGGGGCAGAGGAGGGGTAGGGACTGAGCTCTGCTCTGGGGGGACCAGAGACAGCACCCAGGGAATGGCTGGAGCTGTGTCAGGGCAGGCTCAGGTTGGATCTCAGGAAAAGGTTCTTCCACCAGAGGCTGGTTGGGCACTGACCAGGCTCCCCAGGGCAGTGGGCACAGCATCAAGGCTACCAG
>NW_021940039.1:10441675-10447464 GCF_001715985.3 Manacus vitellinus | reverse complement strand
TCTGTGAGACCTTGTGCTGCTGGCAAACAGAGCTGTTTTAACGAGAGTAGTGGCACTAATTGGACTGCCTTCTGCAGATCTGCTGAGTTTTGGACCCCTGCACAGGTCCAGCATGTTCAGGGAGCTGGGAAGGGATCCAGCACCGAGTCAGCCTGTCCAGAGATCTCATCTCCTAATCGGCCACATCAACTGTGAGATGTTTGGGCACATTCCCAAAGGCTGAGCCTGCTAATTGTGCCTGGCTTTTAGGAAGCTTTGGGTTTTTCTAGGGTTTTGGACATCTGTCTGATTGTGATGGCTCAGAGAATGGTTCCCATTTGAAGCTGTGGGATTGCAGGAAGCTGCAGGAAGCAGATGGATTTAACTGACAAATTGAAGCTCACTGAGTTTTTGTTTAATTAACTTTTAATTGGCAAATTTGGGGCTCACGCATTTTTAGTGTAATTAGCTGCCTAAATTAGCTTTTAACAGAGATTTAAATTTAGAAGCAGGCTTTTTATATCCCATGCCTGGGTTTATACTGTATCCATGCTGTGATTCCTTTTAAGCCAATTGCTTTAACTCTATCACGTGAAAGGATAAGGAGATTTGGAAACTGCTACAGGAACCTGGAGCAGGAAAAATCAGAGGCACAGTCCCACAAGGATTATCCCTGGTCTCCCTTGCTGCACGTGGTTTCTGGTCACTTTGCACCAGCAGACATGTAGGATCAAAGGAAGATCAAAACATAAAGGATCATGTGAACACTCCCTGCCCCACAGAGCAAATTTGGGCAGACTGACAAGGCTCCAGGCTGCACAAGGGACACACAGCCCTTGGAAGTCACTGCTGCAGGTTTGCAGTGCTGACAGGTCCTCTCCCCATGAAAAAGGACAGTGAAGCAGGAGCTGGTACAGGGGAGATGCCTCCAAGTGCAGCTTTTTCTTGGTATTGTGGCCAAAGTCAAGATATTGAGAGATTTTGATGAGGAGGAAAGTTCAGCTGGTTCATCCTCAGATGTTTGTCTGGGAAAGTGTAGCAGGATTTCCTAAATCTCCACCTCTCTGAGCTCATTTCTCAGTGTTTGACACCGTTGACAACAACCTTGGCCCCTTCTGACCACACCACTGCCAAGGGAAGGTTTCTCCCCATCTGCCCTTTCAAACCTGTAGAGAGGGACAATCTCCATGGAGAGGGGAGGACAGGACAAGACAGGACAGGAGAGTGGGTCACTCAGGCTCTGTTTGGTGGCTGGAAGGAGAGGGGTATGGGGAGAGCTTCAGGCCACCTGGAAAGGTTGCCCTTGGATGTGTTCTCCAAGGAGCCGTGGGCTACTGAGCTCCTGGGAAAAAATGCCTCCATAAATTGGGATGGATTGGGGTTAAAGGACAAGCTACACTGAAGAAAGAGTTCCCAGAAGTGGAGTAAACAAAGGGGTTTAAACAAGTCCCAGCCAAAGAGAGAATCTTTTGATTTTTGCAGTTGAAAACAGCAGAAAATTCAGCATAAGGCATCAAGAAGGTGCCAATACAGCCATGATTTGCTCCTCTTTCCAAGGCTGCATCTGCTTACTATTTTAGGAATAAATTCACAAGCAGGGTAGGCAGATCCATATTGGTCTTAATCCACCAGATTAAGGGCAGCAGAGGGGACAGAGCAGCACAGCAACAGCGAGGGCTGGAAAATGCAAATCTGCTTATTCCTCAGCATGAATAAACTCCACATTTTTCTTCTCTTTGCTAAGTTCTTTATAAACAGAACAGAACTCTGCTGTGGAGAAATGACCTTTTCCCAAACAGGACAAGAAAGGCATTGTCAGGTCTCTCCTCTTTCCTGGTAAAAAGGTCGAAAAATATTTTAAGAACCACGGAAAGAATGGAAATGTGGGTGAGTGGAAATTCGAGCGGACTGGGAAACAATAGCATGGATTAGGTCATTCCCAGCAAGAAGAGGGAGAAAATGTCAGAGATTCAAGCGGTCTGGACCCTGATTTCCTCTCCTGTTATGAGCAGATGAGGACCAAGCTCTCAGTGCCCACATAGTCCTGGAGTAAATGAGTTGGGGGGGAAGTGAGAGCACCCCAGCACTGTCCCTGTGGTCACAGAGGGGCTTTTTGGCTGGATGGTTCCTCCTGAAGCACATCCATGGGAGGTGGCACAAGCCAGCAGAGCCCTGATGTCCTGGAGATGTAGCCCGGCCACTTCCCGCTGGGTAGGAGCATTTGGGAGCCTTCACACACCCCATCCATTAATGATTCACCTTTTATTATTACACATTAAATTATTGCACATTTTCATAGAATTCTCTGGTTATCTGCCCCAGCTCTCACTCCAGGATTGAGGTCCATGGCTGACAGACAGAGAGCAACTGGCCGGAAACCTCCCACACAAAGCCTTTGCCAGGGAAAAAGCTGGATTTACATGAAATTTAAAAACCCCAGTTCCAGGAAGAGGTCTGATTTCTGCAGAAATGCTGAAAAATTTGGGAGGGTAAGATGTTTTTCCACAGACCAAAGGAAAAAAAAGTAGGTATTTTTGCTGTAATTTTCCTCGGAAATTTCTACAGGTGTTTCTGGAATCTTTCAAACAACTTTTTGGGGGTTATGGAGTCACTGTTTCTTCATCTGAGCTGCCCTGGGGGTGCCAAAATTGCAAAGCAGAGAGATGAGCTTCATCCCCACGGGGACAGGAGATCCCTGAGTGCTGGACCTCTTTTCTCCATGCATGGGAATTGGGGTTTATTCCCTCACTGGCTCATTCCCAGGCAGATTTTGATCAAGACCAAGCAGCCCAAGGTGCCTCCACCCTGCTCTCCACCTTGTTTTGGTGCAGCACAAGCTCTCCTGCTCTTGCTTCATCCCCTTGCTGGGGGCTTTGCTCTCTCTCAGCTGTCTGGTTATCCTCAACCCAACATTCAAGAGCTCAGCTGTGCTTTTGAGCTGCAGGAAGGCAAATTTAGGACTCAGCAAAGCCAGAGAACAGATGGGCAGCTTTTAGTATGAATGGAAACCTTTGCCATGGAGGAGATGAGAAACAGCCCCCTGCCAGCCCTGCAGGGCAGCGTTTATGGGGCAGAGGGGAAGCGAGAGGGGGGCTGGAGCAGGGCTGGCACACGGGGAAAATCCCCCTTGTCCAGAAGGCAGGAGGAGCTCCAGCTGTTTGCAGGGAACCTCTGCACCCAGGCAGCCTCATAAATCTGTCACAAACCCAGCAGCCACCAACTGCCCCCCCAGCAGGGTGGCTCCCATGGTGCTCTCTGCACATCCTGCCCGGGGGGAACGTGCCCAGAAGGTATGAAAGCAAGGCCACCTTTCCCAAATGGATCACATCCTGAGCCTGTCAGTGAGTCAGCAGCAAAGCCTAAGACCTCTAAAAGAGAATAAACTGTCAGGTTAAAATGCTGTGTTTATCACATGGAGGCAGAGACTCCCCTGCTCCCGATGTGGTTTCAAATAAATTAGAGGCCCATCTGTTGTGCTTGGTTCCAAGAAATTAATTACTTCCAAGGGTGATGGGTTTTTACAATAAAGTAATTACCAAGCTAATAATAAAGGCAAAGGTTGGGCCTTCAACAGGAACAAATTGCTGCAAGTCCAGGGCCTGCAGCTGGGTGTTCTGAGACTCCCTGGGGACTCCTGCCCCAGGAGAGGGATGCAGATAATGAATAACTGTGACACCATAACTGTCAGCACTGAGAAGCTCCCAGGAATGGGCTCCCAGTGTGTGTTTGGCACCAAGAAACCCTCCCTGTGCCCTGAGCTGATCCCACAGCGTGGGCAGGGGGGGATCCTGCCTCTCTGCCCCCTCAGGGGAAACCCCCCTCAGAGCTGCTCCAGCCCTGGGGAACAACCCCAGAAGGACATGGAGCTGATGGAGCAAATCCAGAGGAGCCCACAGAGATGCTCCAAGGGCTGGAGCCCCTCTGCTCTGGAGACAGGCTGGGAGAGCTGGCGGGGTTCACCCGGGGAAGAGAAGGATCCAGGGAGACCTCAGAGCCCCTTCCAGGGCCTAAAGGGGCTTCAGGAGAGCTGGAGAGGGACTGGGGACAAGGGATGGAGGGATAGAACAAGGGGCAATGGCTTCCCATTGCCAGGGGCAGGGTTAGATGGGATATTGGGAAGGAATTCTTGGCTGTGAGGGTGGGGAGGCCCTGGCACAGGTTGCCCAGAGAAGCTGTGGCTGCCCCTGGATCCTTGTAAGTGTCCAAGGCCAGGTTGGATGGATCTTGGAGCAACCTGTTCTAGTGGAAGGTGTCCCTGCCCATGGCAGGGAGTGGAAGGAGTTGATCATTAATGTCATTTCCAACCCAAACCAGTCTATGATCCTATGACTCCATGAAAAATTGCTGCTGCATATCCAAGAAGAATGTGCTGATCTAGTAATAAAACAAAAGGAAACCAAACTGACTTCAAGGGAAAGAAGGACAGGCTTAAAAACTCTTGTGCAGCACATATTTACAGAAATACAGGGACCCCAGGGACAGGGAAAAGGACCTCCCACCCTGCTTTCCAGGAAAGTGTGCTGGAAAGTATAACCTTCCTTAAAGGAAACAAGATTTATTGGGAAGCTTCCCAGGAAATTATGCAAGTGAACCCTCCATCACACAACACTCCCCTTCCCACTGATGTGTCCACGTGGCTTTGCCTGGTGCTGCTGCAGCTGCTTTGTACCAGCAGGACAAGAACCAGGCAAGAGTTCTGAAGTGTCCAGATAATATTCCTGCCACTTCTAAAAATACCCAGTGCTGTGGAGACAACTCAGCTCCACACAATGGAGAGTTTCTGTGTCGGCTGCAACGTTCCTGCTCGGCTGCGTCACTGGGAAGGACACAGGGCTATTCATGTGCAGGCCAAGGACTTTTTTCCCACATAGCTAATGGCCAAAAAAGTGATGAATCAGTGCTTTGGGGCTGATTTCTCTATTTCAGTCTCTCCTCCACTGGGTTTTCTATTTCTAGCATCCACTGTCATTCAGGAAAATGTTGTAGGTATCAACAGCAGCCATGACTCACCCTCTGGCTCTCCCAGCCCTCATGAACAGTTTTCACTATGATTTTGGCAAACTGGCTGTCTGGGACCAGTACCATGGCTGTGGAGAAGGAAAATGCCTGACATCTTATGAGTCAGCCCAAACACTGTGGCCTGGTTTGTATTGTCATTATTAGCACATTGTTTAGTTGGAGGCATTTTAATAAACTTGATAATGATCATAGTTTTAATAATGGTTCTGGCTGTTAATAGTCCCATTACCTGTCTGTGCTTCCTGTCCTCCAGGGAGTCTCTTCCTTTTTATTGTCAGAGCTGAGTGAAACACAGACCTTCAGAAGCAAGGTGTCCTTTGAGGAGGAGACAATGTCTCACATCATACATGATCTTTCTTTCCCAAGATGTTCTCCCTGCCTCTGGCACACCTGTGTTAGGCAGGCTGATGGTGGGGGCTGGCAGAGTCACCAAACACACCAGAGAAACCCAGAACAGCAGAGTAACCCCAGATCAGCACTGGAAGGAAACTGCAGGGTTGGAAACTAGAGTTGGATATTTGCTGTAGTTCACCCTCTACAAGAACATCCTCAGGGCCTGCAGGGTGCTCCTGAATTCAGGGCTGTGGATCAGACCCTGCCCCTGCCCCCAAGGCCAAGTCCCCCAGCTCTGCTCATGTCACCAGTTGTCTTTATTAGGAGGTACCTTATAAAGGACATCTCAGAGGCTGGTACCCAGAAATCCATTCCCAAGTCAGGCTCTTTCACCCCCAGATCCTCCTGTCCATCCAAGCATATGATGACCTGCTGCTCCTGACTTTGTGGAATAGAGA
>NW_021940039.1:10436612-10440320 GCF_001715985.3 Manacus vitellinus | reverse complement strand
CTCTTCTTCTTCCTCCTCTTCTTCTTCCTCCTCTTCTTCTTCCTCTTCTTCTTCCTCCTCTTCCTCTTCTTCCTCCTCTTCTTCCTCTTCCTCCTCTTCTTCCTCCTTTTCTTCCTCTTTTTCCTCCTCCTCCTCCTCCTCTTCCTCCTCTTTTTCTTCCTCTTCTTCCTCCTCCTCCTCCTCTTCTTTATCTCCTTCCTCACCCTCTCCCAGCCCAAGCTGTAACCCCTCCATTTGCTGCTCTGCAGAGCCAGGGCAGCACTCCTGTGCCTCCATCAAGGGGAATATCCTTGGACAAGGGGATGAGACCTTGGATGAGGCCATGGGAATGCAGGAGAGACCCCCCCAGCCCCAAGCACCTGTAAATAAACCAGGGCTGTCAATCCAAGGGCCAGGTTCAGGTGTGCAGGAAACTTTTCCTGCAGCTCTGGCAGCTCCTCGTGTTCTCCTTTCCTGGAATTTGCAGCCCGGGATGACACCCTGAGCTTGGAAAATAACCAGGGGGGTGCCCTTGGGAATGCAGGCTCAAATCTCTCCATTCTTCCCACCTGGGGGCTCAGGGGGATGAAATTCCTCATCAGGAATGCAACAACAAAGCTCCCCAGCCCCAGCAGAGCTCAGGGCCAGGCTGTTCAAGCAGGCAGGGGCACTGTATTTACATCCAGCTGATCTCACTCACCCTCAGATACCCACAGACTCACCAGCACCAGCACACAGGTGACCCCTGGGCTGCCCAGGATCCCTCAGGGTGACACAGAGGACAAGGGACACCAACAAGGTCTTAGAACACCTCTTCTGGCAGCCTCATGCTGACTCTGGGTGCCCCTCACACCCCTCTAGGAGCTGGCAGTGGGAGCATTTGGGTCTCCACTCTGTCCTTCCTCAGTGGCTGATTCACTCCCAGCCTTGTCCATCCCTGGCTGGGTGTGCTGCTGCTCCAGTGCTGAGAATAAAGTGACTGGGCAAGAGGGAAAGAGAAGCTGGGCTGGGTCACCAACCCATCATGTTCAAGCACTCAATCAATGTCCAGTCTCTTGGTATTCCCAGCTCTCCTCTGGTGCCCTCTGCACACAAACAGGATCACCCTCCCTCAGACAGAGAAGTCTGCTGGACAGGAGAACCAGCCATGGAGAGGACTGGGAAGCAGAGCCAAGGGCCAGGAAGGATCAGGGAGCTCCTGCCAGCCCAGAGAAAGCCTCCAGGAGAGGATCTGGTTTCCATATGAATAATCAATTGGCACTGAGAAGAGTCATGGGCAGGGACACAGGAGAGCCTGTGGGCACCAGAAGGGCTCTCAGAGGCAGGGAACAGACAGATTTATGGCTTTCAGAGCAGCCACGGGTGTTCATGTGGTTGGGAAAGCAGCTTTGGAAGCAGGAATTCCCTGGTCTCCCACGGCCCTCTCCAGCCCCAGGGTTGCCTTGGGGGCCACGTGCCAAGAGCAGGATCATGCCCAGGACCCTGAGCAAGGGTGGTGGATGAACTGGGCCCAGCAGGGTGTGGCACTGGGGAAGGGGCCAAGGATCAGAGCTGGCACCAGACCCACTGACCCTGCCCACTTCCTTGGACTCACTGGTCACCCCAGGGGCACTGGCCAGCTCAAAACCAGCCTCCTCCTGCCCTGCTCAAGGGCCAAGGGGCAGCCCCTGGCTTCAAGACAGGGCTGGATGGACACCACTGGAGTCCCTGTGGCCTAAGAAGTCAGTCCAGTGGTGTTGGGTGGCTGTGGATGCACCAGGAGGGGAATCCCACCGGCCTCCCCTGCTGCAGGGTCAAGCTTTGCCCTCGATGCTGACGAAAGGACAGAAGCTTTCCTGGGAACTGGCTGCATGTCAGAGGGAAGGGCTGCAGCCCTGTGTGTCTGTGGAGAACAGCAGCAGGACAGTTGGAGATCTTCCCCTGTGGGGCAGCCAGAGGGTGGGTTTGGAGAGCACGGCACTTTCTGGGATTTCTCCATGGAAATGCTTCTTCCTGTTTCTTTCAGGTTTGTCCAGGGAGATGTAATTTTGTGCCCTTGGCCAATAACTAATGAGACAGCACAAAACCATCAGAACAAAACAAACAAAAATTCAAACAAGGGAAGCACTGCTGACTTGGGTGATTATTTGTTCTTCCAATCGAAGCCAATGAGCAAGGTCCCAGCAAACAGTCTGCTTGGGCTGCAAGCAAACCACATTCTCCCACTCAAACCAGACTGCCTTGTCCTGTCAACTCCAGAGGCTGCCCTGGCAGAAGAGCTGCTGTACACAGTGCAAACCTCTGCAGCACTGCTGGGATCCTGTGGGAGCTGCTGTCCCAGGGGCCATCAGGGCTTTGTCCCCCCAGGGCTTTGGGACATCCCTGACCCACAGGAGGTGTCCAGGGGACCGTCCAGCACTGTGGGTCTGACCTCCCACAGCACCTCCAGTCTCTGCACCACTGCTGCTCCTGGAGACCTGCTCACAGAAGGGCATGGAATGGGATCAGCTGTGATCATGGAGCTCTCCCTGCCCTTTGGCCACTCCTGTCTGTGCAGTTGGATGGTGCCTTCCTGGTGCCAGCCAGGAATGTTGGCACAGGAGGGGGCTGCCAGTGTGACCATGTGCCTAAACCCCACAGGAGGATCTGGAACTGTTTCTGCTGCATCACTGCAGAAAAGGGCAAATTAAGGTAGAAACCAGTAGTGAGCCAGGATTTGGGATCCAAATACAATGCAAATGGACTTTGCCAGAGTAAAGAGTGTGAGAGAGCAGAGCTCAGACCTACAGAGACCCTTCTGAGAGGGTCACCCAGAACAAAGATGATCCACATGCAATGAGGCCATTTCTTCCTTTGAGATCTGGGAAGAAGCAGAATGACAGATGTTCTTGGAGATACTCTGCCTGGAGCTTGTTGTCCTTCACAGTGGGATTAAACCACTAAGTTGCCAGCAGAAAATCACCTCTAAGTGTCCACCATGGTGCCCTAAGGCCAGTGCCCAGCCCATGAGCTCTTACATCCTTGTCCACATCCTCTTACATGGGAAATGTTTCCCTGACACAGGGAAATGGAAGAAGACAAAGAGCTCCTGTCAGTTCTCATTGGGGCAGGACAAAAGGAGGCCACAGCAGCCACCCTGCTGTCACAACATCTCCCCTGCTGTCACAGCATCCCCTCCTGCTCACAACAGGGATGGTGAGGTCACTTGGTGGGAGCAGGAGGGATGGAATCAGTCCCCACATGGATGGGACATGACTGATGTGTGCTCCCCACAGTGCTGTGGTGAAGGGGTGGCTGAAGGAGGACATTTAGTGGGGAGTGTTCTGGTTGAAGAACTTATAAGAAACTAGGACACACCTTAATAGACTTTTCAAGGAGATTTTGGGAACAGCTTGACTTCGAACTTCCTTTTTAAAAATAAGAAGTGGCCTACATAGGACTGAGCAAAAAATTATGCAAGTATCCCATGGTAATGTATAGAGCAGCAGGAAAGTCCAGAATAGCATCAGAGAGGGATTTGTGCCCTCAGCAGAGAGTCAGTGGAGACCACCTACAGAGGAGAAACTGCAGCTCCTTTGGAAAGTCAGTGTTGGGACACTGGGAAAGGAAAGACTTTTGCCATCTGGCCAAGAAAACTGGGCTGAGTGTACAAAGAACTGGGGTATGTGCTTGAATTCAGAGATCTCCTGCTGGTCCTTGGCCACACTGAGGCACAGCTGAAGGCCAGAATGGGAATGGAGGAGCTGGACA